>NC_044384.1:97280287-97589887 GCF_006542625.1 Nomascus leucogenys | reverse complement strand
GAGCTATTTTATTTCAGATGCCTTCTGTGGAAATTTTGTTCCAGACTGACTTGAAAATGTTTTCGGTATCGATTCTCTCTTTGAACAGTATAACCAGAGTTTGCCACTTGTGGGGAAAAAAGGAGCTCGTCTTGAGCTTTAAGAACAGTATGAGGTGGGCTTCCTGTGTCCAGCCCACCCCAGTCAGAATTGTGCCATGTGTCTTCTCTCCAGGATAACCGACTTTTCCATTTTACATAAAATCGAATCTCTTGAATAACAAAGAGTACTGTAGATACTAAACTGGCTTCTCGGGACTAGATGGACATCCTTAGTTTTTCAGGGCTAATAATTGTTTTTTTCCATGTTCAAGTTCCCACATGGACTTCGCCCACAGTGCTTGTTCGTATGTTGTTTGAGGTAGTGGAGACAGAGCACTTCCTCTTGGGGAAATGATTTTCATTTGTTCACTTAGCAAGCACTTTTGATCCTGTTTTGCTTGAAGCTTCATGTCAGACCCGCCCATCTGCATACATGCAAAAGAAATAGGCTCTCTGGGTCCTTCTTCTGTGATGGTCATTAGTTTACAAATATTTCATTTGTCCTACCTCTGTGCACATGAAATCGATCACCCTGCCCTGCTGAAATTAAGTATTGTCGTATGACTTACTTTGGCCAGTGGATTATGAGTGGGGGTGATCTGTTTTATCTCCTGGAAGAAGCCTCTAAGAATCACGTGTCTGTTCGCACTGCCCAGCAATTGTATTGTTTCCAATGCCAGAAGCTTTGCCTCCCCTCCAGTTTAAATCATCCTTTTGAATCCAACCCTCTTTAAATTATTCTTGTTTGCCTGTATTATTTATTTTCTGTTGGGATTTTGATTGATTCAGTCATCATAAAAACAGAACATGATCATTCAAGATGATTTAGAAAGTGGGGATGTAGAAATAAATTTAAGAAAAAAAAATCCATAGTTTTATACCCAAACATCACTGATACTAACATGTGGTCATTTTTTTTTTCCTTCTTGATTTTTCCTTGCTCAGTGCATTGTGCTTTAATTTGGTTGCGATCATTTGGTATGTACACCTTTAGGTGCTTTGTCATGAACATTATATTTTACATGGTATTATTACACATCATAAGGGTCCCTTTTAATAACTGTATAATAAGTGATGCAGTTTAAGGAAAAAAATTCTAAACTTTAATATCATAAAAAATTATATTCTGCATAGCTGAGATATATCCTGTGGTAGAAGAGGGGGTAAATCAAGAAAAACGAATTCAGTGAACCTTTCTCCAGTGCCTCCCGTGTGCCAGGCTTGTGTTGGGTGCAAGATATGGAAGCAATTATGACAGAATCATCAAGTTCCCATGGGCTTAACGCTGGTAAATGTTGATTCTATATCTAATCCTCTTGGGACTAGGTTGGATTTGTTACCCACAAAATTTTTTAAAAATCTAATTTGACCAATAAAATTTTCCTCTTTTGAAAAATAATACACTAAATTTGCTCTTTTCCCTGGAGAGGATTCAAGCTTTTGCAATCTGGGGGAGATAGACTTTATTAAAAAAAGAGACAAAATCATGAATAGGAAAGAAATCACAACACGTTATTTAATCTAAAAGATAAAAGTATCATTTATATAGCAAACATACTACAAACATCCAGAAAATAACATACAATTATTATTATTTTATAAATTGTTTTAATTAACTGCCTGGCAAGCTCTCTAATCTTGTTTCTTTCTTCTAGTTTTTGGCTGAATGCTTGTTGATCTACTCCTCATATGATGATGATTTTGTAATATTGTTTTCTATGGAGAGAATAGGAAGATGATTCATTCTCTTCTGGCAGTGGTTTTCCACATGGTCTGCACAGGAGAATATTTTGGGAACTTTTAAGAATCCTAATGTTCAGATGCTCCCTAGGCCCATTAAATCAGAATTGCTGGGGCCGGGTGCAGTCGTTCATGCCTATAATCCCAGCACTTTGGGAGGCCGAGGTGGGTGGATCACCTGAGGTCAGGAGTTCGAGACCAGCCTGGCCAACATGGCAACACCCTGTCTCTACTAAAAATACAAAAAATTAGCTGGGCGTGGTGGCGGGCGCCTGTAATTCCAGCTACTCAGGAGGCTGAGGCAGGAGAATTGCTTGAACCCAGGAGGCAGAGGTTGCAGTGAGCCAAGATTGCGCCACTGCACTCCAGCCTGGGCAACAGAGGGTGACTCTGTCTCAAAAAAAAAAAAAAAAAAAAGGAATTGCTGAGACCCTGGCAGAGGGTCAGAGCCCCAGCTCTAGAATGGGTGGATGGAAGTTTGATTTTTACTATTGATCATTTAGAAAAGTTTAGAAAAGTTTCTTTTAGCTTCACTGCTTGTTACTGGCATTGCAATGCATGTTTTTAGGCTTGTCAAATCTGGGAAAGCCTCTCTCCAATTTCTTTCAGAAGTAAGCTGTGAGACTTTACGTTGTTTCAAGTTTTCTGTGCAATAACTAATCTTAAATGTTCTTTGAATGGAAGACACTCATTAACCAATTTGTAATGTGTCCTCATTTTCTGTGTATTTTATGAGTTTTATGTTATTTTTCATGGAGATCGGTGTTTTTGTGTCAAAGGAGTAAGAAATTAAATTGCCTGAAGAAATGGGATTGGATGAGACCATTTTGCCGAAAGAAAAACATGAGCAAAGGCGAAGTCCAGCAGGCGAGTCCAGTGTGGGGAGGCAGCCAGGTGCCAGGTTTGCAGCTGTGTGGATGCCATCGAAAGGGGAGCCTGTGTGCAGGTGGGAAAGGGCCGTGTGCTGGCAATTGTTTAGTAAGGGAGCAATATGTTCATGAAAGACAGTGTCATGCCATGTTGAAATTATTCCCTTCACACACGTAAAAGCGGTGTGAATCCCAGCTCCGCCAATATTACTAACCAGCAATGACCATACAGGGAAATAAAACATACAGATAGCCCTCTGCACCCAAACCCAACCCATCTCCACTGAACTCCCCCTTCGCCAGATCCTTACACTGCCGTGGCCATACCATTGCCACCTGCTCAGAAGAGAAGCATGACGGGCAAGTTGGGGTAAAGGAGACAGCAGTCTTAGCCAGTTGAGATTGAAATATCTTACTTTTGTTAATTTTCAAAAACATAGGCCTGTGAACACATGTTAGTTCCCCTTGGAGGGGCGCCTAGTAGGGAGGATCCCTGAACTGTGAGTGTCTTTAGTGTCACAGTTAACCCACTTTTGCTTCTGCATATGAATTAGTAACTGAATGGCATGTGTGCTGGCAAAGCTCAGGCTTAAGTGGCAACAAAAGAGTTGCTGATGACAAAGTTCTAGGCCAAGAACCTTAAAAAGCAGTGCAAACTTGTGTGCTCTTCCCAGCATGTTCATTGTATTTGAAATGACTGTTGCTTTTTTAGGTAGCAGCTTCACAAACCTGTTCAATATCATGATATGAAAAGCATCATTCTTAGGCTGCCATCCTCTTTCCATTGTGTACCTTGACAAGAGAGTCCTTTAGGAAATACAGCAAAAGCTGAACAGAAGCCAGCCTAGTTAGGGGTTCTGAGTCTCCTCATTTTCTGACACAAAACAGCAATGATTGCTTCTTGGGGAGTCACCACTGTGTGCATTTACACCTTCCCAGCCATAGGTGCCAAGGTTTAGCAGCTCATAATCTGGTTTCACATTCTTGGTCTTTGCCATTTCTGAGATGTATGGAGCTCGGTGAATCCTGGAGGGGCTCGGGTCATGGCCAGTGCTCTTCCCCAGGACTTGTTTGGGGCAAGGCAGGAGATGGAATTTAGCCTCAGTCAGAAGGCGAGGACACTGGGCCAGAGCCTGTCTTTCACTCAAGGATATTTATTGGGTGCTTGCTTTGTGCCAGGTTTGGGTTGTGTGCTGGGGATAGAGATGTTTCAGTTACTCTTGCTGAGTAACGACAAACCGCAAAACTTCATTGCGAAAAATAACCATTTTGGTGTGCTCATGGATTCTGGGGTCAGGAATTTGGACACGGGAGGGGTGGCCTGCATCTGCTGTGACCTTATCTGGGATGACAAAGACTGAGGATGACTTGATGGCTGGGGATTGGAATCATCTAGAGACAGCTTTGCTCACATGCATGTACTGGAACCTCAGCTGGGCTGTCGGCTGGAACCCTATGTGGGGCCTCTCCATGTAGTCTCTGTCTAGGATGGTTTAGGCTTCCTCATAATGTGACAGGTGGGATCCAAGAGCAAGCATCCCTAGAGAACAAGGAAGAAGAGCTCGCTTCAAAAATCCTTTGGCGTCACTTATGCCATCCTGCTTGAGTCTGTAAAATTCCGCCTAAATTCAAGGTAGGGAAGTGGTATGAGTTTAAAACTAACATGTAGAATGGGAAATATTGTGCCCATTTAGGAAAAAATGGAATCTCAAAGCATCCATATCTGCCCTTATGGAACTAATAACCTAGTAGGGAAGACGGTGCTGCCCCAGATCACTCAACAGGTATCTATTGAGCACCTATAATGCGCCAGATTCTGTTCTAAGGATTCAGAGATACATAAGACAGACGGAATCCCTGCCTGCTGGTGCAGAAATCGATGAGGAACAATGAAATTAACATATAATGTAATTTCAGGTAGTAAGTGGTATGAAGAACAATAAATAGGGTAAGGGGATAGAGAATGGTGGGAGGTGCTGCCTCAGATAGGGCAGTTAGAGAAGTCTCACTGATTGGTTGCATTCTAGGCAAAGGGAAAAACAAGTGCAAGGTCCAGAAACAGAAATACTTGTGGCATATTTGAGAAATGGTCAGAGGACCGGTGTGGCTGGAACACAGCCTGTGAGGAGGAGTGGTTGAAAATAAGCTTGGAGAAGCATCAAGGGGTCAGATGATGTAGGGCTATGCAGGTTGTGGTGATGACTTTGGATTTGACACTAAGTGCTTATAAGAGCCAGCTTTTGCTGAGTTATACTGCAGTAAGAACCAAATCTCAGTGTACTACAACAGCTAATTGTGACAAGTACTGTGAAGGAAAATCTCAAGGGAAACCTTAAGGAATGGCTACCTACAGTCCACCTTTTAACTAAGACCCACATGGTTGCATGACCTTCATGAGCTGGCCATGGCTCTTTTCCATATTCCTTTCATCCCAGGACTCCGGCTGAAGGACATGCCATTCTCTGGAAGACTGCTATCCTTGTAGCAGAAGGAAAGGACGATGGTGGAATCCATAATGGCTTCTAAAGCTGCTGTTTTGAAGTGCATGTTTCACTTCCTGCTTGCATTTCATTAGTGAAAATAAGTCACATGGCCAAGCCTGATAGCAGCAGAGTGGGGGTGATTAATTCTCTCACAGGGAGGGGTAGAAATCAGTTAGGCGCAAGCAACACCCTCTACCTGCGAGCCTTTGGAGGCTTTTGAGTGGGTAGTGACATAATCTAGTTTGCATTTGCAGAAAATCCCATGCAGAAACAAATGTCACATTGCAGCTGCAAGGACAGTGAGGAGGGAGAGGGCCACGGTGCCTTGGTCCCCAGAGTGACGGCATGTGGAGGCATCAATGCATCTACCTCCAGCACACCAGGCATGATGTCAGGTGCTGCAGGAGGTGCCTGGCCCCTTCCTACACAGACCACATGGTCTTGTTGGGGACAAGACCCAGGGAACAGCTCATTTCAGTACAGTGTGGTTGGTTCTTGGAGAGGGAGAGGGATCAGCCCAGGGGCTAAGCAGCCCACTGCGGGTACCTAACGCAATCAGGAAGGTCAGGGAATGAGATGGCCAGCCCCTCGGTGGAGTTTGAACATCAAGTAGCAGTTAACCAGGTGAATGAAGAGGAGATGCTGGGGAGACAGAGTGAGGGCACTCCTGGCTGAGTGACCTGTACCTGCAAAGACTCTCAGGGGAGGAGGACGGCTTTCTGTCACTGTTTCTGTGTGTGAGGGAAATGAGAGGGTAGGCCCAGCTGTGCTCTGCCTTTCCTGTGGGGCCTGGCTGCATCTACCCCCTCTCCCCAAACCCTCCAGGAATTCTGAGTCTCTACCTGGATCTTGATTCCACTGGCATGAAATCTGTGAGTCTCACCTCGAGAATCCTCCCTCTGCTGCCGCAGGATGGGACCAACAGTTCCCTGCAGTGGCAAGGGAGCTGTTTGCACACTGAGCGAGCAGTGACAGCTGCCCTGAGCTCCACATTCTCCTCCTCCGGGGACTCCCCTGGAATTACCTTTGTCATTTTACTTTCTCAACCCCTGTGTTTCCTCTGATATCTTACTTATCTCTGGTCTTTTTGTCCAGACAGCTCTTAAGCCTTGGGAGGAACCTTTTCCTCTGATCCCTTTTTAGGCCATTATCAAGTTCAGGGTGGGAGTCGCTGTCTTTCCAGGCCTTGCTGCATCCCTTAGAGGCCTTTGGAGGGGGCACTTTGTGACCAGCGGGGATGGGGGAAGGATGGCTTGGTGCGTCTGTCCTCACCCACTACCCTCTGCCCACTTCTGCCTGCGCTTCCTCTGTGTGGCATATACAGTACTGCACCCCTGAGCAGGACATTCCCCAGTGAGAGCCCCAGGCCTGACCCTTCCAGCCTGTGTGGCCTTGATCAAGTTAGTTTCCCTTTCGTGATTTAGATTCCTCTCAGGCTCCTGTGCAAACTCAACATAAGAAAGTCTGCAAAGCTCTTAACCCAGGGCCTGGGCCATGCTAGGGGCTCAATAAGCAGTTTCTGCCACCTCTGTTGCTGCTGCTTTCACCTTTCCTTGTGGAAAAGAAAAGCAGCCAGAAAACCTGGGTTTTAGCCCCAACTCTGCCTCTTAACTAGCTAAGTAAATGTGGGCAGAATGCTTGACTTCTCTGAATCTCATTTTTTTTTTTTTTGTCAAGCAAGATGAATGAACAAGATTGGTCTTTTTTGATGGAGACTTGAATGGTGTGTGGGGGGACAATTCTTTGTGTGGGACTATTCACACTAAATGCCAGTTATCCCCACGCATTGTTATAACCCAAATGTCACCCCCCACCAAGTATTTCTCCATGTCCCTATGGGTTGGTGGTGGAACTGTCCCTGACTGAGGACCACTGAACTAGCTTACCCTAAACTTCACTCCTGCTCTGATGTCCTGTGTGGGTGGAAGAGTGAGGACCCAGTGGAGCAGGTAGACAAAGATCAGTTCAACAGGGCCCTCTGCTCCTGTGATGTTGGGACAGCTTCACTTCCTCTGAATTAGAAGCTTCTTGAACTCTATATATTGAGGAAGGAAGGGGTTTCTAACAAAGGAAGAAACAGGCTGGGCACAGTGGCTCATGCCTGTAATCCCCCTTTGGGAAGCCCAGTTGGGAGGATTGCTTGAGGCCAGGAGCTTGAGACCAGCCAGGCAACATAGTGAGACCCCATCTCTAAAAAAAAAAAAAATTAGCCAGGTGTGATGGTGCACACCTGTAGCCCTAGCTACTCCGGAGGCTGAGGTGGGAGGATTGCTTGAGCCCAGGTGTTTGAGGCTGCAGTGAGCCATGCGCATGCTACTGCACTCCAGCTTGGGTGACATAGTGGGACCCTGTCTCTAAAAACAACAACAACAAATGAAGAAACAAAGCTGATTCTGTGCTCTGGATCCCTCTTTGTCCCCTAGTCACATCTTATCATTAATATATGATACCATGGGATGGTATAGAGGCGACCATGTGGTCACCAGAAATATACATTTGACCTCCAGTGGTGTAAACTGAAGTGTGCCATCCAGATAAAGGAGTCACAAAGGGAGGTTTAGGCATGCCAATAAGGGAGGAGCCCAGATATGGGAAGAGTACAGCTGTGTGCCTGAAATACTTGTTGCCGTGTGTGCCAGGAACCCACGAGTTGGGTGGGGGCTTTGTTGAGCTGATTGGGCTTCACTGTGACTATCCATGTCAAGCTAGCTGTGTTTCCTTTCACACTGTCTCAACATTTCAAAGAGGAAATCCAAGGTTGGAGATGTAACTGTTGGGGACTTTTCTTTTCCAGCGGATACTCTGTGGTCCTGAGGACCACTGGCAACCAAAGTCCATCATGTCCCATTCCCGTTTATTCTCCCGAGGCTGACAGCTCTAAATTATAATGCTCCTTGCTGAATACCATTAATCTTAAGCAAGCAACTTACTGCAAGTTATTAGCTGCTCACCTTGAAATCCTGTGAATAAAGAAGAAAATTACCCTTCTGTCCAGAGCCCCTTGTTAATTGAATATGTGGTAGAAGAATACAGAGCGTGCCATTAATTTCAAGATACAGGAGTTTGTTGCTCCCTTTTTGTTTTTATTTTACCCTTGAATGTTCATTTAATTAAATTATTTAAATTTGGTAATGTGGGGAAGATAATATGGGGGAAGATTTTCTTTTCTTCCCCAGTACCTTTAATCACAATCATCTTAGTTAAAAAGGTGTTAGTGATGCTATTGCCTGTGTGGTGCTTAATTTATAGGAGATGAATTTTGAAGAGTTTGTTGCACTTATCAGATAATTTTATGAACCTTTTGGAACATTTTAAATGAGTTTTTATGAGACTTCCATAGCAATATTCTGTGTATCTCTTTGATGTGGAGAGATGAAGATTGCCGACTTCATGGTCTGAAAAATTATGACGTCTTTATTTACATTGGACTGATGATAGATTTCAGGTCATTTTTCTTATCAAAGATATCCTGATGAAAGTTAATATTTTGGGGGAAGATTTTATGAGTTATGGTATTACCTGGATTACAGTTTTCTTGAATTACGTAAAAAAGTCTTGTGAGATTGTTTTAGGGAAAAGGATTCCACTTGTCTTCAGGTCTTGGGGGAAGCATCTTACTCCCTTTGTGGAACAAGAATTTCTACGTACAGAGTGTCCTGCTGGTTCCTCTGCTTGCACTTAATTCCCTCCACTTTGCATTCTTATTGAGTTATTGAGTTATTCTGTTGAGTTATTGAGACAGCTGTGTTCCTCACTAGGTCATAAGCTCTCCTGGGGTGTTTAGATATTCCCAAACCAGGTATATAGTTGACCCACAGTAAATTGTTCTCAGTCAAGCCATGTTCAATGGAAACATGTATGATTTTGCTAGCTCTGCAAAGGCACTGATTGGACCTGATACCCTCCAACTCTGATTAATGCCTCCCCAGCCTTCTGCTTTTCTCTCACCAAGACATAGCATCTTCCAGCGGGTTCCTTATACCCGTCTGCCATTTGTCATTGCCATACACTGCAGAGCCTGGGGATTTGTAATGACTAAGCTCAGGTTTGGGAGATAATGTGTTCAACTTGACTGCTCCCGTGGAGTCTTGGTGAGGTCAAGGAGAACCACATTTGGATTTTTGGGTCTTTGATGTAGTGCAAAGCCAACTTTTAGAATCAGAGAGTGTGGGAGGAGGGGTTGGGGTCTAGAGGTCATCTTGTTTACCACCTTCATTACTTGGGGTGCAGAGGAATGGATACCTAATGTAGTTAAGATGGACAGAGCTGCTTGGTGGGAAAGTGAGGTCCCTATCACTGGAGAGGCTTCGGCGGAAATGGAATGGAAGTCCGTTTGGTTGTGACTGTCGTAGGAGGCTTTAAGTCTTGGGACAAGGCAGACTTAAGGGAGCATTAGAACAGAAGACCTTAAAGGGCTCCCTGTAGATTCTTATCTTGTCTAATTCAAGGGTGAGCGCAGTATTTACAGATTCTTCTTTGCTTTTGCTTTTCTTCTCCATAAATGACAGTCCCTTCCTTGTCATTTTTTTTCCATAGGTTCCTCTTCTTCAGTCCACTGTCTTCCCATTTTTGCCCTAAGCACTTTCCTTCACTCCTTTCTGCTCTGTTTTTGTCTACATTTTTCTTTCTTTCTTTCCTTTCCTATATTTGACTTGTTAGTGAGCCTTTCAGTAGAGCCAGCACAGGGCTGTTCTATTTGACTCCTTGTGACCAAAGGAAGAGATCTTGAGAAGAGGAACAGTAAAGTGGCTGGTGGAAATGAGGTCAGTGGGAGCCTCTGTACAGAATCTGGGACACTAGGTTCTCCAGAAATGCTTATGGAATGAATGAATTTGTAACTTCCATTCGCTTGGGCTAACATGATTTCATATTTGCATAATGGTGAGTAGGTTGTTTTTGGTAATTCCTGCAAAAATATCATTGGAATTTTCTACCTGATTGGAGTGCTTATCTTTTAAAATGTGAAGATAAGTGAACAGCCCCGCAGGATGTTGAATAAGTTAGGGTGATTTTGGGGTGGGGGTTGTTTGCAGTTTTAAATGGAGAGCCCAGATTCGGAATTCACCTCCCATGATGCTGTGGGTACTGACGAGCCACCTTAGGAGGCCTGGATTAATTCTGTTTATAGTCCAAATGAGATTCCCAGAGTGTTTGCCAAGGTCAGCCGACTTCTCAGCATTTCTGCCACTGTTACTGTGGTTGGCCTAGGAGCATGGGACCAGGCCACTCCTTTAGGGCAGGCTTGTTGACTCTCTGAAGTTTGTTTATGCAAATGAATTAACGATTGATGCAAATGGGAGAGATGGAAGGCCTCCTTAGGTGGTGCAGGCCAGCATTCCACAGAGTCCAAAGGCTCAGCCGAGCCAATTTGCAGGGTCTCATCTATTTCAACATTCAGTGCCAGGAAAGCTGACCTGTAGGTGCCGCATCCCAAGGGTTCCTTTCTGAACTCTCACTGTCCTGCATGAAAGATCTTCTGTGCACTGGCCTGAAATTCCCTTGCTGCGCCATTTTATCTTTCTCGGTTTTAGTATGTATTGCATGGTGCTCAAAACGGTGAGATTGAAATGGATGTTTGAGGACACTGAGAATATGAAACATGCCATCAAAACTGGCAGGGAAATGTTGCTTATCCTGAGTCTGCTTGTGAGCTGTGAGTTAGTTGTGACACGAGGGACCCCAAGGGTCATTGGTTTTAAAAGCACAAAACTGAAAAACTACAGAACAAAACAAGCAGCTTTTCAAATTTCTTCAAAAGTATCAAGGCTGAAATAGATTCAGTGTCTGGTCTTGAACCTGCAAAGAAAGTAACGGCCTGTGTGAGTAGGGTCCATGCTTACCACAGGGCTGTGGCCTGTGCCCACAGACCCACTCAGCTCACGTAAAGGGATTTTTTTGGATATAGTCCTTTTCTCCTGGGCTCCGGAGATTGAAAATAAAGCTTCATGGTCCGTGGAAAGGGATTGGGAACCAAGTTACATTTTGCTCAGTGGACCGTGGACTCTCAGTTTGATTATGTTTCATGCATTTATTTTACAATTTATTACTGTAGTTCAGCTATACACAGATACTTGCCCTCATGGAGCTCATGGTTTAGTAGGAAAAACAGAAAATAAATAAATAAATAAAAATTAAATGGTGACTCATGCAATAAAGACAACAGAGAACAGTGATAGTAGTGTGCATGTATGCAAACATACGTGTGTGTGCGTGCTTGTACATGTGTGTGCACGTGGTGTGCAAGTGTGTGTGTGTGTGCAAGAGTGCGTGTGTGTGTTTGTGTGTGTGTGTGTGTAGGTGGTGATGATGGATCAGGGAAACATTTCCTATATAAGGTGGAGAAGAAAGGCCTCTCTCTGAAGAGGACACATTTCAGCCAAGATCTGAATGATAATGATTTTTCCAGGTCAAGAGTGAGGGGGAAATGGCTGAGCGTGGTGGCTCATGCCTGTAATCCCCGCAGTTGGGGAGGCCGAGGTGGGCAGATCATCTGATGTTAAGAGTTGGAGACCAGCCTGGCCAACATGGTGAAACCCCGTCACTACTAAAAATACAAAAATTAGCCAGGCGTGGTGGTGGGCATCTGTAATCCCAGCTACTTGGGAGGCTGAGACAGGATAATCATTTGGACCCAGAAGGCGCGGAGATTGCAGTGAGCCGAGATTGCGCTATTGTACTCCAGCCTGGGTGACAGAGTGAGCCTCCATCTCAAAAAAAAAAAAAAAAAAAAAAAAGAGTGAGGGGGAAAGGATGGCCTGGGAATAGGCCATTCCAGTGACAGGTACCCAGGCGGCTCTGCCAAGAGACCCAGAGAAGACCAGGATAATTTGCCCCTGGGCCCAGTTGACCTTCAGAGAGAGGCTTCCACATCAGACCCAACAGGAGCAGAAGTTTGTTGATTCCCAGTACATTACTGAGTAAACGTCAAAGTATAATTAACAGTTAATGTATATGATAAACATATTCTCGATTCAGACAAGTCTTAATGGCCAGGTTTAGGGCCACTCGGAAGCACAATTTGGAATGCCAAAATATTGCTGCTGTTTTGGAATGCCAAAATATTGCTGCTGTGGACCTTCTCTGTGTTGATCATTTTGTCCTAGGAGGGCCAAGAAATCTCCCTTCCTCCCTGACTGCCTCCCTCCCTCCCTCCTTCCGTCCTTCCTTCCTCCTTTCAGTTCAGCAATATCAGCCAAGGGCAGATCAGTGAATAAACCCTTCTTCTATTGGAATCAATTTTGTTCAGTAAAAGCTTTTTATATAAAGTCTGGCAAGTGTACATTTTAAAGCTTCTATTCTGTTTAAGAAACCAAATTTTCATCAAACTTGAACTCAGCTGGAAAGATGAGTAGATTTTATTATTTTGCCATGCCAATAGATTCCAGTCATTCTCTAGGCTTTGTCAGATGTTTTAAACTAAAAAAAAAAAATGACAGATGGAGTAATTTTTGAGAACCTTACACTGAATTATCAGAGACCTTATGTATTGATGGAGAGAGCCTAGACAGGGGGCCTGACTGTCCGACTCAGGGAGAAGAAAGCGTGTGGACCAAATGTTCCTGAAGGACTTTACACATCTGGAGCTTTGAGGATTCCCTATTGATGGAAGTTTCATGAGCCTTCTGTTTACATTTTAAAGATGATGACTATTTTTTTTTTTTGGAATAGCTAGATGATCAGGGAAGTTGCTTACTGAGGCTTTGTCATGAGTCATCAGTACTTTGCTGTGCCAAAGTGATCTTGATGGGTTACGGTGAGAGGAGCCCAAGGAAGAGCTTTGATGATTCTTAAACCGAATTCTCGAGTGCTATCAGGTACATTCTGACAGGCCCTACAGTCTTTGTGGTTGTAGTTTTCTTGGGTGGCAGGGCTGACCCCTGGCGGTGGCACGATTCACTCTGGAATGCATTCAGAGCCATTGGAGGTCATGCTGCCCTAAGTAAATCACTGTCACTGAGGAAGGGCAGGTTGTTTACAAACACCCAGATTCCAGATATGAAATGTTTTATCTCCAACACTATTGGAAAAAATTATAATCTAAAATGATTATTAATTAAATGTCTGCTTGTCAAGATGTCTCTTGACACTGAGAAGCACAGATGATTAGGTAAGGTAGGACTCACAAAAAGCTTAAAGGCTTAAACTGTTCAAGCTACCAGCCAGAGGGTGAGGGGCAGAGTTCTGACTCTTCAGTTCAGAATGTTTAGCTAGCCCAAGGTCTGCTTCTCCAGGACCATGGTCTGGGGCTCAGATGGCATGCCACTTCCCATGGGATATCTTCCCACTGAACTTTGGATTATTCGAGGCTGAACTCCTTGGTCCCTGTCTCTCCCTGTGTCTGTCTACCTGCTCCTGCTGACCATTTTCCTCTATCTTCTGTCCTTCCTGTCTGTCTGCCTCTCCAACATTCATGTCTGTCTCTGGATGTCCTTCTTTCCTCAGCTGGAGCCTACAAAGATCTCACTGTCTCCTTCCTCTTCTCCCGACCTCTGGCCATCTCCTCTAAATGGCCAAAGAGAAAGCTCTTTCTTATTTCCACGGATGGCCTGACCGTGGAGCTGTCGAGTATTTTCCTTGCCAGCACTCCTTTGCACAGCCAAGCGGTCCTTTGCAATGTTTGCCCTGCAGGTCTGCCCTGCCAGTGCCTCCTTCAGGCATTCACCACTCCACTCTCCCCTTCCAAACCCAACAATGCTGTTTGCTGTCGGTGGGCTGCCAATGTAAATCCACATTGAAAGGTGTTCATTTGATTTGGCAGAAAACGTGTTATTTATATTAGGCCTGTGCACTTGTTTTCGGTCGAGCCTTTGACATGTAGTCTTTGGCAAGCCCTGGTTGCTACACACGGCACTGCTGCAAGCTGCTTGGATGTGACAGTATTAAGGGTTTTTTCCCCCTCTGGAAATGTAAACTCTCCCTAAATCTAAAGACTCCCTCTCCCTTTGTTGTGCATTTTAAAATGTGGTCTGGCTTCCTGAATGGCCCACTACATATAGGTGGGGATGATGTAAACCCAGTTGGGCAAGTGCGGGTCTAGAACCCAATGCTCAGTACATGGAGAAGGTGACTACTAATTCTATGCAACATATTTTGTAGAGTAAAACCTTAGTTCGAGAATAAAAGTATGTGAATTAGATTGAAACATGAAACTCTTGATATTTGGTCATTTTTGACTTAACTAAACTGCCCATTTCATATGATTCAACCTACTAGTATTGAATGACTAGAAGGCAGGGTGGACGTTGTTTACAATAACTCTTTGCTTTCTATTTCATTGATTCATTTATTCAAGGCATATCTATTGATCATATTTTCTGTGCTGAACATTTTAGTAGGTATTGAGATTACAAAGATAAATCAAGTTTCTTTCCTTCCCTGTAGCCAGGAAGACCAACACTTAACCAAATCCGAAACATGTCAGGTGCTTCAGGAAGGGCCTCCCTGAGAGTGCTGAGAGCAGGATGGGGTGACCAGCAATCCTGGTTTACCCAGAACTGTCCCAGTTTTAACACTGAAAGTCCTGGGCACTAAAGGAATTGGGACCAGTTCACACTAAGGGATGGGGGCATTTATGGCTCTTTGCAAAAATAACAGCTCTGTGACCTGAAATGAAGCCCATTCCTCCACCTTGGGAGAGGCAAGGAGTACATCAGCAATATGAAAGCTCCGTGAAGTCTCAGAGTGGAGAAAACTGTTTAATTTGTTTAACCAGAATTTCTCTGACTTATTTGATCTTGGAACCCTTTTTGTGCTTAACATCCTGCAAACATCTTTGGGTCCTCTCCTCTTTGTCCTTTGGGGAAAAATTATGTCATTCTCTATCCTAAAGTGCCCATTATTACCTTGTATTATTAGCCTTCTCCATGATTTGGGCAACAATTAGTATTAAAATAGCCCATCACAAGAAAATTTAATAATAATGCAATTTTAAAAGGTTTTTCAGAAGGTTGCTAATGTGCTGTGAAGGGTTATGAGTTACCACAAGGCTGTTTTTTTTCTGGCTGACACACACAGAACCAGGCTTGTTGCTCACTCTTTCTGCAAGTGCATTTTTTGCACCAAAGGCAGAAGTAAGTTGTTATGGAAACGGAAACAGTCTCCCCATCTGAGAACAGCACCTTGCTAATAATTAGAGAGCATGGCTGAGCAAACTTTAGTGGAAATGATTAATCTTTGCAAAGCACAGGTACGTCTAAAAGATTGAACAGGTGTTGTTTGGCCTTTGCACTTTCCAGCCCCAGAAAATTTTAATTTAGAAAGAGCTGAGGAAGCTCAGGCTTTGAGTCTTTACTTACTTTACAAAAGGAAGTCATCCTTTTATATAATAGTAATTGGCTAATTTAAAATTTTAAAGATCTCTCCTAAGCTTATAGAGTGTCAGCGTGGTTTGTAAATCCCTGTGAGCTTGTTAAAATGCAGATTCCTGGGCCTCTCTGGAGCCACTGGGAGATGGTTTTGGAATTTGATTGCTTAACAAACTGTCCAGATGTGTTTGATGCTAGCTGATTGGAGCTGGTCCTTGCTCTAGGTTAGGTATCGGTAAACATTTTCTGTAAAGAGATGGATAATAAATAGTTTAGGCTTTGCAACTCTGTGTCTTTGTAGCACGACAGCAGCCAGAGACAGTACATAAAGGCAGGGACATGCCTGTATTCCAGTACAACTTCATGTACCAAAACAGGCAATTGTAGGAAACTATGGCCCCATGGAGGAATTTGGCCATAGTTTGCTGATCCCTGCTGTAGGGTGTGCTAAGTGCTGCCCAATTGTTGGGACTTCCATTTTCACAAGTATTTGTGTTAAAAGCCAGCCACCCACACAGACTCCCCCTTCAGTCCTACCCATAGACAGGCAAAAAGAGAAGATGCCTTTGCTGGGTGAGGGGAGAAGGTTTTGCACGATTTGATGGCAAACCATTCTGATAACCACAGTTGCTGAGATGGGTTTTAAGTGGGTTGGGATCTTCTTGCCACCTTTCTTAATTGTGGATGAGGTGATTTCCTGGTTTGGGGGTTATTACAAAAGTAGAATGATGAACTTGAACTATTTTTTTTTGAGACAGAATCTCGCTCTGTCGCCCAGGCTGGAGTGCAGTGGCGCAATCTCGGCTCACTGCAAGCTCCGCCTCCCAGGTTCGTGCCATTCTCCTGCCTCAGTCTCCCAAGTAGCTGGGACTACAGGCGCCCGCCACCGCGCCCGGCTAATTTTTAGTATTTTTTAGTAGAGATGGGGTTTCACCATGTTAGCCAGGATGGTTTCGATCTCCTGACCTTGTGATCCACCCGCCTTGGCCTCCCAAAGTGCTGGTATTACAGGTGTGAGCCACCGTGCCTGGCCTGAAGTTGAACTGTTTTGAAGAAAAATCTCAGGTTTTTCTGGAAGGAGGAGATGGACATTTGGTACTGGCAGTGTTGGTGGAGGCATTGATTTTTGAGGTATTGTTTCCCTTGGTTTCTGCCTCATTTGCTGCTATAGGCCTTTTGGTTGAGCTTCTGCTGTGTCTGGGGCAGGGGGCGTTGAAGTGAGGCACGCCCGGCTCCATCTGCACAGTTGGATTTGTACCTATCCCCTGACTTCCCAAGACATTGAAACTCTTCTTTGAGAGTTCAGACAATTCATTGACTTAAGTTTTCCTTGCCATTTCAAATGCCACCGTAGCACAGACTGTGTCACACACATCGTAGCTGGTTTTTCATTGCTTTTAAAATGCTTTTGAAGTAAAAGGGGGCCCCGTTGTGTAAGTGTTCATAGTTGGCATTAGCAAATGGACTTGTAGGGTCCATGAGGGATGTTTCCTCTGGCCCTCTGAAGATTTGCCGAGAAATCAACTCTCAAGAGGCAGATTAAGGCTGGGCGTGGTGGTTTACGCCTGTAATCCCAGCACTTTGGGAGACCGAGGCAGGCGGGTCATGAGGTCAGGAAATCGAGACCATCCTGGCTAGCACGGTGAAACCCTGTCTCTACTAAAAAAAAAAAAAAATTAGCTGGGCGTGGTGGCGGGCGCCTGTAGTCCCAGCTACTCAGGAGGCTGAGGCAGGAGAATGGTGTGAACCCAGGAGGCGGAGCTTGCAGTGAGCTGAGGTCGCACCACTGCACTCCAGCCTGGGGCGACAAAGTGAGACTCCGTCTCCAAAAAAAAAAAATAAAAATAAAGGAGGCAGATTAATTGGAGAAAGTGCATACACATTTATTTAATCATTGTTTTATGTTATATAGGAGCCCTCGGAATGAAGACCCAGCCCCCAGTGGGGTGCAGACGCTGATATACCATCTTGAGGTTACAGAAAGAATAGGGGCTTGGCAAAACAGGTCATTGGAGGGGAAGAAGAGGAATTTTGTTGTGGTGCAGTAAATGATTGCTAGGGAGAAGTCAGTGGGCTTGAAGAGCATACAATGTCTGGGACAATGTCTTTTGGGCACAAAGAGTGGACCATTCATTGTTTGATATAAAAGTCTCTCCAGGTGTGTTGGCAGACTTTAGTCTTCCTTCCTGAGATATGGGTTCAGTTAATGAAAACTCAGGGAAGGGACTGGAGGGAACTGTTTTCTTCTTTGGTATATCCAGACTTTAGGCCGATAAGGAACTTCAGAGAATACCGTACATTGTTGGGGGTCCTTTTCAGTTCAGCATGCACAAAGCACTGTATTTTGGGGTGTCAGTTTCTGAGCCCCAACACACTTTTTCACATTTTATTGTGTTACACTGGCTGTGGAGTTCATTTGTCTTACGTGCATACGTCCAACCAGATTATTGGCTTTTCTTCTTTCCTCGCTCCAGGATTCTGTTTTTCCAAATGGTTTGCTTAGTTTCAAATTTCCCTTTTATGTGTTTAAGGAAGAAACAGTTCTCCTGGACCACAGCCATGAATGCCTTGACTCATTCTGCCTTCGATGTATTTCTTTTCACGTCCTTGAAGCTTTTCTTTTTGTGTAGCAGCAATTTCTTGCTGTTATCTTATTTTCTGATTTCTTTTGAAGGGATAATGATGGTGGCCAATTTGTGCATTTTATAATGTTTTAATTCACGTGTGCTCCTGCTAAAGCTGATGCTGGAAACAAATGGTATGCACACCTGAGTTGTTCTGATTCAGCCTTAAAATCTGTTTCCCACATGAGTCTGTATATTGTGGTGTCATTAGCTTTTGTAGCTTTTTGATGTCATTGTCATCTCACTGTTAGCAATACAAAAACATTTTCTTTTGACATATTTATATCCAATTTCAAAACTACCCTATACTTATTCATTACCAGGTGATTTAAAGCCTTCCTTTGTTGATTTTTTTTTAAACCTTGGCTTTTAGCAGTCCATGGACTTTGCCTAACCTGCCCCCAGGAAGTGTTGCTTTCTCCTTTGGTTGGAGTTGGGGGAGTGCTCTGGAGGTGTTGGGGGTGATTATTTCAGGCAGCCCAGTGTGGGATTAGGGAGCTGGAGTCAAAAGTTAGAAGGGCCTGGGTTTCCAGTATAACCCCATCCTGGCTGGGTGACCCAGGGCCTGAGGCTCCTTCTTTGCAACTTGGGGATGATAGTAGGTTACTGGGAGGCAGCTGTATCAAATGTGTGTGAAATGTTGAGCTTATACCTTCCAAAGAGTGAGTCCCCCATAAATGGTAGCTGTTAACATGATACCAGGGAAAAGGTGGGTAAATCCATTGTATCTGCTCCACAGCATGAGTCCCTTCCTACAAATTCCACTTCCCAGTTCCTTAAGCATAAATACCATCTATCTAACTATGCCAGTTCTCATGAGCCCAGGCTATTTTTGACCTAAAGTGCTGTGCCTCGTTACAATTTCAGCCTTCAAATTCAGGGTTTTTTATCTGTGGCTTGTTATTTTGGGTCTTGGACCGACATTATTTTACAAGAAGAATTTGGCAAGACATCTTCAGTTTCCTCAGTTTCACTCCTAGTAACAGAAATGGTAGGTAGAACAGTCACATTTCAGGACTAGGTTGCTGCCCATCCAGGAGCGGTTTTATCAATCCTCTCAAAAAGCCAACTCCTTGGGCTTTTTTAATGGAGTAGTTCACTTTGGAAGACTATTGGCTTTGGTGAATTATCCTGCCCCCACACTTGTATCCTGCTGTTTTAAAGCTTCCTTACGAGTTTCATTTTTAGGAAACGTCTTTACTTCTTTAGTGAAAACCATCATATATGGTGATGATGCTATTTCCAAAGTTGATCAAGGGCCTGAGACAAATGCTGTGTGATGGATGCGGAGTGCTCTACTTCACGCTCTTCTGATTGCTGCTGAGGCAACGTTTTCTTAATTTCACTGGTTTCTGTGTGGTTGGATTCCTGCTTCTTTGTCCCCTATATTTATCTTTAACCTCAAGTGAATGTTGCTGCCTTTGTAGTTCATGAGCAATGCACACTCTTGAATTCCAGCTCTGTGAGATTGGCAGAAAATGAGGTAAGGATAATTTTTTAAGAAGGATTACCTTATTCAAAAGTATTACCTTATTTCCACGGATCTGTCATCTGTTTCCATGGAAATAGAATTAGGAGATGGTTTCTGACGATCATTTTCAAGGCTGGCTCCTGATCCCCACTCCAGTTTCCATAGAGATGGAAGCAAAACTAGCAGAAGACAAGGTAAAAAGGAGTCTGTAAAGTAGTAAGCTAGAGAGCTGCCCTGCAGAAAGGAGCTGTCCAGACCCTTCTCTGGAGGTTACTGTGTGGTCAGTTTGGTCATGAACCCTCAGTGATGCTAAGACTTGCTGAAAGCTCAGGGGTTAGTACTCAGAAAATAACGTTTGCCCTAAGATGAGAAGCTCTGCTGTTCTCAACCCTTATTTTTGTCTTTTAGAGTTGGCTTTAGATACGGCTGCAGCCCTCTGGGGTACCTACCCTGGCCTCCTTTCTGGAGTTGTCTCCAAGGCAGTTGAGACAATCAGGTATTGATTGCCTAGCGATTTTGGTAACTCTGGTCTCCCAAGGTGGACAGGAAGAGAGAAGCCGGCGTTTGCCTACCCAGAGAATCAGCCTCCCTGAGTCTCCACACTGGCAGATGCCTTTGGATTTTCTGTCTGCATTAGTAAGCAGACACACGAAGAAAAAGGCGAAGTTGAGTGGCATCATCACCAACTGAACTGTGCTTTGCCGTTTCTGAGGGCTGTCTTGGTTGTTTGCCTGGAAATTATGAAATTGGCTTTATGCTTTTACTTAAATCCAGCCAGTCTTCATCTTTAACAGAACAGTTGGTCAGATGCCGACTAATTGATACCATTAACAGAAATAATCTGTCAAAATAAAAACTGATGTCCTTTGAAGAAAGCAGTTTTAAAATAAATAAGGATGAAATGGGGTGGATGAATGGGATTTTCCTCCTTTGGATCCAGGGCTTTTGGTTCTGGGCTACAGAGGGTCAGAGTCTGGGACACAAACAGATAAGGCCGCCTAGTGAGGAGTTGGTTTCCAGATCTGTGGAAAGCCTCTGTTTGGAAGCCACCATAGGTGACAGCCTTGAAGCTTCATTTGCATAGCAAACATGTTTTTTTAAATTTAGCATCTATATTGATGTGAGTTGGTGGCTGACAGTACCCAGCACTGCCTCTGCCCACACCGTCAACTTTTTTGGGAGGAGAGGGGTTAGTAGTGGCTTGAAGCCCTCCCTTGAGAGGTTGTACATAGCTCATCCTGAGAAGGTCCTGTGACCCTCATCAGAGGCCCAGCACCTTTTTAATTTTGAAAGAGGAAAAAAGGGAAAGAGAAACAGCCATGAAAGAATCTTCTTTGTTGAAGATTAAACTATTTGACCCAAAGCAGGAATGTGACCGCTTGCATCGTCTGTCAGTACCTCAGAAGTTGCCTGTGGATAACTGACATGCAGAAAGATCTGGAAGGCTAGGCCTTTGGGCAGTCTTCTTCTCTTCTGGCTCTCTCAGAAGCAGCTCCTTTTGCAGGAATTCTGTTGCTACTCTTGGGTAACCCTTCCCCCATGACGCAGCTAGATTCTTGGGTCTGTCGGTGATTGGCTGAGATGTTATGTTCTAAGGCAGCTGTCTACACCCTCATGCCTCCTGCCCAGTGGTGGAGGAAATGCATAATAGGGGGAATTTTGCTAGGATCCCCTGCGATGGACTGAATGCTTATGCTCCCTGAAAATTCGTATGTTGAAGCTTAATTCATATTTATATGTTGAAACCGAATTTGTATTCATATGTTGAAGCCTAATCCTCAATGTGATGGTAGTTGGAGATGAGGCCTTTGGGAGCTAATTAGGTCAGAAAGGTGGAGCCTTCATGGTGGGATTAGTGCCCTTATAAGAAGAGAGATCTGTGAGGACACAGTGAGAAGGTGGCTATCTACAAACCTGGAAGTGAGCCCTCACCAGGAACAGAATTGGCCAGCGACTTGATCTTGGACTTTGAGCCTCCAGAACTGAGACATGTATGTCTGTTTTTAAGCCACCTAATCTATGGTATTTTGTTTTGGCAGCAGAAACTAAGACATCTCCCAAAATTCTTCAGCAGGGTCTGTGGGTCATGGCCAGGGCTATCAGTATGCCTTGGAATTTCTTAGCCTTAATTTCTGAGGTTTCTTTTTTTCTTCTTTTTTGTTTATTTTTGCATTTTATGTCCTAGCTGATGCTCTTTTTTTTGGTTTTCTTTTGTCTTTTGCCTTTTTTTTGTTAAACCTTATTTGGGAAGAAAAGGAAAATCTTCCAGAAATGTGAGTGTAACATGATGAATGACCTTAGCTTGATGTAGTGGCTCTACATTTCTGAAACCCTTGCCCAACAGTGCCAGGAGGTGATTGGGGTACGTGAGGCTCTCAGTTGACCAGGTGGGAACCATGCTCAGGCCCATCTGCTGTGCACTTGCTTTGTGCCGTGTGTGACACCAAGTGCATGACCTTGCTTTGTCCTCAGCAGCCCAAGAAGACAGATCTAGAGTGGGCACACAACAAAGATCTGTCGACCAAATGAATGAGTGCTACCATCTGCATTTCAAAGATAGGAATCTGAGGCTCATGAGTGATGTCAGCCCAGCTCCCATAGCCAATGTCACTGAGATACATCAACCTACTGCTGAAGCTAAAGTCCCACCTGGACTTCCCTTGGTCCAAGGAGGCACAGAGCTGGGATTAGTCAGTTCTCCCAACTGCCAGCCACTGCCCCCAGCCCCAATCATTGTTGGTAGCTATATGTGTAGTTTCTGTCTTGTCTTCCTTTGAGGCCCAAGTCATATGTTGCTTCTTCTTCTGAGTCTTCAAAGAATCATACCTGTCTCTTGCCCTAACAGGCCTGGCTGTTGCCCTGCTGATATCCTGGGATGTACTTTGTCAGTGACCCTAGAGTTGGGCATATTGCATGCACTAAGCCTGTACTTGTCTGCTCAACCTTCCACCCTGGGCAGCTTTTGAGGGTAAGGGCTGTGTCTTGCTCTCTAGATCCAGTAGGGGCTCAGTAAACATTTGCAAAAGGAAGCTACCTGATAGATGTTAACTTTCAGTAGATATCTCTGAGCTGGTAGACCATCAGGTTGCCCTTGTCATGACGAATAACAAAGGCTTCTTAGGGTTCCTGCCCACCACCATATATAACAGAAGGCTTCCCTCTTCTCTGTGACTGGTGGATGGTTCTAGCCTGAGTGGAAACAGCTGACACTGAGAGTATTCACCCTTCACTTACTGTGAAAAAGGGTTTGGTTGCAGGGTCATTAATCAAGCTGTCAGGTAGAACACGAAGGTCTTATTTATTATATAAGGAGGTACTTTATAAAGAAATTGAGCTATGGTGATGAATAGATACTGGACACCAATTATGTTGCTGCTATTAATCAAGATACTCATATTTAGCAGTAACAACAACCGTGAGGGGTTGTAAAAGTAAATAAACTTCCTAAGGATGAATTGTACCATTCAATGATTAACCTCTCATTATGAACATTGGCTACTTACAAATTAGACTTGTAGAAAAGTTAGTAATAACCCTGCATTCAGATAATAGTTATGGGTAGGCATAACATAAGGAGACATTATGAATTATTTTCAATTAATTCCAAATATATTCTTGGGTTTAAAATGTATGTGCCTGTTAAAATCTGCCCTAACGTAGACCTCCATTAGAAAATTTGAAGATTTTTTTTAAGAGGTCAGAGTTATGTGACTTGCTTCATTTTCACAGCTGACAGGGGCAGAGTCAGGATTTGAGCCCATCACCTATACTTAAAAATTTTTTTGAGGTGCTTTCACGTAAATTATTTCATTTACTTTTTAAACAATTCCTGCAAGCTGGCCAGGTTGCACATGCTTCTTATTGAAGAAGTAATGGGTCACTGGTTGACATAGGCTTTGGAGTTGATTCCCTGTTTTGGCCCAGTTTTCTTCTGATAGGACCCCCTCATGGCATGATTGTAATGGAGAAATGAAACCATGGGTGTCCTGGGAGAGCCTGACACGTAATAAGCTGTCAGAACACATGAGCCGTTTTTAAGATTATATTCATAATGATTTGAAGCAAATACCTAAATTTGGAAGCTGGTTTTGATACTTCCAATAATCTAGTGGGCTTGAAATGTTGATAAATATACCCTTCTGTAAATGTATTTACAGGCAACAATATTTATCAAAGTTAGGTTTTAGATTGCCCCGGAGCTGAAGTTATAAAATAATTTTAAAGCAAATACTTGTGTTTTCTATGCTAGGACTTATGAAAAATGACAGTGTTTTGGGTAAGCCACTTAGCAGTACAACCTTGTCCAGTACTCACTGAGAACTCATCAGCATTCAGTAATCCTGTCAGAATGGAAAAATCTTTTTGCTTTAAATGAGATTTTGCTTGATTGGTATTTTTATTTTGGAAATCCAATTTTAGCTTTTTGTCTCACTTGATAATGAGTTTTTTGATAAATATCGTCACCCATCACCCTTTATTGTAAGCATAAAGAAGAGGTAACAAATGGCTTTCTGCAATGTGATACTGTAATAAATAAAATCAGATGCCAGGAGTCCACTCGTCACTGGTGTAAATAAATGCATTCCTTCTTATTGGGCAGATGGGAACAGGATGTTGATTCTGAGTTGGTAAAACTTTGATTTCCATTCCTTTGAAAAATCCAATGAATGGCTTTATTTTCACATATAATATTTCTTCTGTAGTCTGAAACAAATGTTACTACGTTATTTGATTTAGAGTGACTACATTAGATAACTCTACCAGTTAATTTGGTTGGGTTTTACTTTGCTGTGGCTGAGTGCTCTACACTTGCTGTGGTTGGTGGTTGGGAAAGTGGGCCCTGGGCGATCACTTCCTCTCTGTGGGTTTCCACTGGATGGCAGAACTGCTTATCATGCCACAGGCTGGAAAATAAATCCTGGAAGCACCATATAGCTCAAGTGACAATTTGAAAATAACAATCAGAGCCATGAATAGAAGCCGATGCACAAATACAGTTAACAAGCAGAGGAACTAATTATCAGGCATTGGGTGGAAAGCCTATTTCTGAGTTTATTTCACAGCACATTATGACATTTCTTTAAATCACAACTCGTCCCTGTGTAAAAGATATAATCTTACATATTCCTGTGGGAAATAACCAGAGACAAAGCTTTACTGTATTTGTCATTTCTGAAGTTGACCTCGTTCCCCCCCAAAGTATTTTTCATGCTGTGAAATGTAATTTGCTTGACCCCAACAAAATTGGAATAAAAACATCACAATTACCGGTGGGTAAGAAAGTGGAATTGAGTTTGGGAGAATTGAGGCATAAAGAAAATCATTTTTTTTTTTTTTTGTGGTTCAGAAAATATATTGAAAGAAATGCAGGGAGACTTCAAAATTCCATAGTAGTTTGCATCTAATTCTGGTTGATAGGGTTTTAGTGTTTGGAGTGGTAAGCAGCTGTGGGGTTTGTGGTGGCCTGCCCCCCTTGCAGGCTGAGAGGAAACTGGGGCCTGTGAAGAAGAGGTGACCTGTTTAGTGTCACATAGCTGATTGGTGGCAGGGTTAGATCTGCATCCTGGCCCATATACTTGGGTGCTTTTTGCCAGTGCACCTTTTTCCTCTCTCAAACTTTTACTTTCAGGAAGCCCACAGATTAAAAAAAAAAAAATCTGTGTATTGTGTTCTCTCAATTTCTAGGTTCACATCTGCCTGAGTTTACTAAGAGCCTGGCCGGGTACGGTGGCTCATGCTTGTAATCCCAGCACTTTGGGAGGCTGAGATGGGCGGATCACCTGAGGTCAGTAGTTCCAGACCAGTCTGGCCAACATGGTGAAACCTCGTCTCTACTAAAAATACAAAAATTAGCCGGACATGGTAGCGCATGACTGTAATCCCAGCTACTCGGGAGGCTGAGGCAGGAGAATCACTTGAACCTGAGAGGCAGAGTTTGCAGTGAGCCAAGATTGCGTCACTGCACTCCAGCCTCAGCAACAAAAGCGAAACTCCGTCTCAAAAAAAAAAAAAAAAAAAAAAAAGAAGAGCCTTACTTCCTTTAATTTGAAGCAAAGTGGAATTACCTTGACTGTGGAATCAAAAAGCAGGAATCAGCTGCTTTTTCCAGGGCACGCATTCCGGTGCATTTGTGATGGTCTTTTTCAATGAGACACAGCTGTCCCAGGTCAAGCTTGAAGGCAAGGTAATTGTCATGAGCACAAGCACGTGTTGTTTTCTATCTCTTTGAGTGCAGGAAATAAGTACTCTTACAGAGTTGGGAAAACAGAGTGATCAGAGATTCAGGTTGATTGGGGAAAGCTGGAGCCCTAGAGGTTCTGTCGGAACATTTGGCGCACACTTGACAAACCCTTCAGGGTGTGCGCTGCCTCTGGTCATTGCCATTGCCCCAGACGACAGGTAGGCAATGTTTATATAATTGAGTGAATAGTAGCCACTTCCTATATTTGTTCACTTACTCTGTGCTAAGGCCTTAAGCCCTCCCTCATCCTCCCATCACCAATTTTAGAGGCATAGAAATGAAGTATTAGTCTGGGTCACTTGCCCAAGATCATGAGCTCAGAGTCCTGAAGTCTGGGTTTGAACCAAGGCTGTGCTTAGCATTGGCTATAGGAGAAAAGGACATAGGCCTTAGTGCAGCCCCTACCTCATCTTCCCCTTGCCTTCATGGCTGGCTGACATGTGAAATGGGCCATCCCATGGGGAAGTACTTTATGGTTTATGTGGGTTATTATCATACTCGATGGCATTGAGTCCATCTGGGGACATGAGGTTCTTGAGTTCTCATCTCTTCTTGGTTTGCATTTCTTTGTTTTTTCTTTGATTTGGAGTAGTGAATGTGGGTGAAATGGAGAGAGGTTTCCTCTGGAACTGAAATTCTGGAGTTTTCTGGAGGGAACAGTGGAACGTTGCAATGTTTATCTCTGTCAGCAACATTCTGAGGTGAGAGCCCCAACCATTTCTAGTATTAGTGAGGGTAATGACTTCTCAGTGACCAGGACGTAGGCTAGGTAGGGAAGCCCTTACGGGAGGATTCATTTGGCGTTGTGTGACTACTCCAAAGGTCTGAGCCATAGGTCCTGTGCCTTAGAAGTGGATGGGGTTTGTGTATGTTTCCTGTAAGTTCTGTTCATAAATGCTGAAATTCTTCTGTTGACAGGATAGTAATGAACCCATTGGTTAGAAGGTGAAGTAATGGAAAAACCTGTTCCAATACCATAAGTTGTGATTGTTGTACTTTTCAGATTGCAGTTCTTCTAAATGGCTTATAGAAGTTTCCAAGCTCTGCTTTGCCCTGACACATAAGCTCTTTAGGGTACAAAAAGAAATACATCAGAATTGAACTTTTTTTTTTTTCTGGCAGAAGAGGAGTTTTTGGAGCACAAAAAGATTTTGGAGCAAAGAATTTTGAGAAATTCTACTTTAATTTTTTCCCAAGTATTTGCACATTAAGGGCTCTTAGAAGTCCTTAAAAAGAAGCCTGCTTAATTTTACCCTGGCATCTCCCAAACTTATTTAAGATCCAAAATTTTAATTTGTCTGCAGCACACTTCTAGAATGGGGCTTTAGATTTTCAGAGGTCAGTAACATGACATCTAAAGGTTAAATTATGTTTATTCATGAACACATTATTCTATAGATTCAACACTAAATCCTGTAGACCAAGGGATCAACACATTTTTTCTTTAAAGGGCCAGGTAGTAAATATTTTGGGCTCTGTAGGTCTTTGTTGCAAATACCTGACTCTGCTGTTGATGTGTGAAAGCAGCCATAGACAATATTAAATGATGGACATGGTTGTGTTCTAATAAAACTTTATTTACAAAAACAAGCAGCAGTTGGATTAGGCTTGCAGGTCATAGTTTGCCAATCCTGTGTCAGATCTGATGACCTAGTTTGCTGATCACACTGCTGCATATTCCATGCTGTTCCTCTGGATGTAATGCACACCTCCTCTTTCGATTCAATAACCGCTACTCAGCCTCCCTAACTTGCCTCAAGCATCCCTCCCTCAGAGGTTTTCTTGCATTCCAGGACAGCATGTGGTTTGCTCTCCCATCCTCCCCCAGGTCTCTATTGTATCCCCTGTTCCAGCCCTAAGCCACTGTGCTGCCATTATTCCTTTCCTTACCAGCCCTGGCACCAACTTTGAGCTCTTGGAGGGCAGAGACCTTATTACTAGTCTGTATCTCCAGCCCTGAGGATGGGAATGAGGAGGAGGATGGTGTACCCAGCAAGTTGCAGGCACTCACTGTGAGCTTGGCGAATGAATATGATGTTGCAATAACTTGATACAGTGTTGTGTTGTGTTTTGTTTGGATGAAATTTTAGAGGTAATAGTAAGTATAGCAGGAGGAAGTGTTCTTTTCAAATAGTAATTTTAAGTATCCCCAAAGACACAGATCGGATGTGTGAATCTAGGGATGAATTCCACATCCTCCCAAGATGTATGCATCTTGGGTGAAGAAAGGAAGAAATGAGGCTGCTGTGCACTGTGGTAAATTATGCATGTAAAACAGAAAAGCTGGGTGAAAATGATAATTTAGGGGGCATTGGGGAAGTATTTGAAAGATCTGAAGGTGTATTTTTCTCCTTTCTTTATGTATTAGAGATTAAATGATGTAGACCTTTTTCTCTTTTCACCCAGGCCTTTAAAATATTTTTTCTGGTAATTTCTCTTCATACTACATGACTGCCCTAATTACATCTCTAGTTTTAAGATAATAGAACTGCATTTTTAATGTGCTCTCTGCTGTATCTGAATTTATGATATCTCTCCTTCCTTATGTCTTCTGAAAAAAAAATTAACTGAGTTAATATTAAAATAAAGTAGGTGAATTAAAAGGGAATGAGACTTTAAAATCTCAGATCCAACCCAAATTCTCACCAACGGCAGGCCTCTCCATCTCTGAAGCCAGGACAGCCTTGCTCCTGCCTTCCTCCATGATAGGAAGCCCTGCCAAGCTCCAGGTGTGGCCATGACCCTGAGTTGGGCTAGTGAGGAGGGAAAGGAAAGGCTGGCCTGATGTTCCCAGAGGTATGAATGCCATTCATGTACAAGAGACACTGTGACCACTTTTTCTGAGTCTGCTGCTGGGAATCAGATAATCTCTCAGCATTTTGGGCTCCTGCTGCTGCTGTCCCCGGGAGTGCTGCAGGACGCGGTGACTTTCAGAGTCTTGCAGGGAGAGCAGGTCCTGTGTTGATGCCATTGCTGATGAATGGGGTGACCTTGGAAGAGTCACTTGACATCTTGGCCTTCAGCCTCCAGATGACTCTATCTGTGTCTGGAGGGATTGATAGGCCTCCTGGGCTGTCTTAGATGTTAGCAAATAAAACTTAATATACTCGGTTGAATACCACCATGTCTGCCTCTTGCTTTGATCTCATAGCAACTGGGTAGACAGAAACTACAGAGATTTTAAAGGCTTGACAATTGAAATAATTGAACACCACACTTGTGTTCTTAATTTTGTTAAAATACAGGCCCTTTCTTCAAGGAGAGCACATCTGAATAAAGGAAGTAGACACACAAACCCAGAACTGCAGGGCTGGAGGGTAACGGGATCTGTGAAGCACTGTGGGGTGTGGAGGAAGGCATCACTAGTTGTCTCTCTGGAATGGGGACTGGCAGTCAGGAAGGGCTTCCCGGGTGAAGTCATGATTGACTAGGGCAGCAATCCCCAACCTTTTTGGCACCAGGGACCAGTGTTGTGGAAGACAAATTTTCCATGGATAGAAGGGGTACAGGGATGGTTTCAGGATGAAACTGTTCCATCTCAGATCATCAGGCATTAGTTAGATTCTCATAAGGAGCGTGCAACCTGAATCCCTCGCATGCACAGTTCACAATAGGGCTCATGCTCCTATGAGAATCTAATGCCACCGCTGCCGCTGATCTGACAGAGGTGGAGCTCAGGTGGTAATGCTCGCTTGCCCCTGCTCTGTGGCCGGGTTCCTAACAGGCCACAGACCAGTACTGGTCCATGGTCCAGGGGTTGGGTGTTTAAGGATGACCCGATGTTTATCATACAGGGAGGGAGGGTGCCAGGCACTCTGATCAAAGAGAGTTGAACTCCAAAATAACTGTCGGGTCCGCAGACAGAGCATCAGGGGATCAACATGGGTATGTGCTCCCCCAACCAGCTGCTCAGAACACTCTAATCTAGCTGTGGAACGTATGTACACAGAACTCATTGTATAGACTGTTAAGTGTAGGTCATGGTTGTGCTTTTTCCATCTTTTCCATTGCAACTCACTATTATCAATTTAGAAAAGGTGAACTTAAAAACAAACAAACAAACAAAAACCGAGTAGCAGGAGAGGCTGTGCAGGAATTACCCTGTAGGGATAGCACAGCCAAGGAGAGCTGTAATGATTCAGCACCAAGGACAGCGACACGCAAACTGTCCAGCGTCAGGACCTGTGAATCCTTCCTTGGTGGTTCATGGGTGCTGAATGTGGTAAGAATGGCGTTCTCGGCAGAGTCTGTGTTCATGATGTCCTCAGGACTGCACCCATGCCATGCTTGACCAGCCTAGGCTACGATGCCTCTTGACTGGTGGCCAAGTGCCTCAGAGTCCATGTATTCCAGTGATAGACCACTTGGAGTTGGAATCCAACCATAGGGTTGCTCCTGCTGTTGGAGCCAATAGGAGGCGATGTTTGCTGGGTTTCCTGCCAGAGAATTGCTTCATGGCTGTAGTTTACTCTCAGCTTCTTCATATAGGAGAGATTTTCATGAGTTTTTCAGGTCAAAGATAATGAACACAGGGCCCCTTCTCTAATAGATCCACAAACCCCAAACTTCCAAAATGGATATATATTTTGCTTATCATTAGAATGGCATTAGTGGTGACATTAGCTGCCAAATTCTGTGGAATATAGAGTGTCACTCATTTAGTACTTGGCAGACCCCTCTGATACCATTTGTGGTGTTTGTCCCCAGCAACTCAAGATAATGGATTTGGCCTTTGACTGACTTTGACAAGTTGATGGAATTTTCCCCACCTCACTCCTGCAGTACATCCAGCCTGAGTCAAAAGTGAAGCCATGGCATCTAAGCCTCAGGCACAACTCTGCATATTTTATTACAAGCATGAGCTAAAGTAACCCCTGCTTGAGGGAAATGAGGGCTGAAATTTATTGAAGCAATTCTTGGACTTCGTGGTTATAAATCCCAATCTTTTCATTTCTACTTGGCGAGGGTATCGACCAGCAAGCTTTTATGTAAGAACTTAGTTCCTAGAGGGACCCAGTGTGGGGAGTCATATTTGCTTGGCTAGTCATAGCTGAAAGGATTAAGAAGAGGCTTCCCATGAAACCAGCCCACTGATACTGCGTGTGGCATCTCTGATTGTGAAAGGGCTTGGGTGTTCCATCCATTAATTAAGGTGCATAACTCTCCTCCATGGTAGATAGTCTTACCTTAAGACCATTTAGGGACAGGGCCAAAATCAAACACAAAGGCAGAAAGTGGTCTTTTGGCTCTCCAGACAAGTTTATTCCTTGCTATCCCGTCCTTCCCTGTCCTTTGAGATCTGGAGTCCAGGAGGTAGGATGGCAGGGTCATCACTGTGTGGTGCTAGTTGAATATGCTGTGTGAAGTGGAACAGACTGGCCAGCTGGGCTTCTCGGGACGTAGGATTGGCAAATTGCTGGGATGAGGGGTGCTTCTTGCCTAGCTTCAGAAGGAAGTTGTCTGGAGTTCTGATAGTTTGGAGAGGTCTGCTGGAAGTTCCTTCCCACTGGATTGGGCACCATTCACCAGAGGCCTGATCTCAGCAGTCAGATCCCACACACAGGCCTGTCTTCCCCATCAGCTACAATTCAAACTTGTGCCTTCACCTTAGATTGTTTACAAAAGGAATTTTTTTCTTATGTCATTAAAGTTAATGAGTACACATAATTTTCTGCTTTTTAAATTTTAATTGTCACAACCCATCCTCATAAATGCTGTTTGCCCAGTTGTCTTAGTCTTGTTTGGGCTGCTGTAACAAAATGCCACAGACTGAGTAGCTTATAAACAACAGAAATTTGTTTGTCCCAGTTCTGAAAGTCTGAGATCAAGGGAGGGCCTGTTTCCTAGTTCATTGATGGAGCTTTCTAGTTGTGTCCTCACACTGTGGAAGGAATGAGCTAGCTCTTCAGGGCCTCTTTTATAAGGGCACTGATTTTATTCCTATGGGTGGAGCCCTCATGAACTAATCATCCTCCAAAGGCCCTACTTCCTAATACCATCACTTTGGGAGTAAGGAATTTGACATGAATTTTGGGGGCATACAGACATTTAGGCCATGCCACAGTATTCCTTACTGGAAGCAGGGTTATTAGAAAGTGTCAATGGCAGGTGAAGTGAGATACCCAGAAAGGGTGAATGTTTCTTAAATCTGCTTTCCTCTATAGAAGGGAGAGAGAATGGAAGAACACAAGTTTAGGACCTACTGATGGTGGCTAAAAGGTTGTGCTCTAGGTGAATGGTGTCTCGCCCTGCCACCAGCACACACACCACTTTCCACCTTCCCCAAATTGAGAGTTTTAAAACCTTACATCATTGTACCTTTGATTTTTAGCCCCAGCTGAAATCTCTAAGCATGTCACTCTCAGAGTTTCTGTCTACAGAGACCTTTGGACATGAATCTTAAAGTACTCCTGCTGTTGTGCCTTTCCATCTCTTTCACTTTGACACCATTGGCAGTGAGCCATTTTGCTTCCAGAGAAAGTAAATCTCTTTTTTTCAATCTCTCCTTATAAGATTGTAAATAAAATACTCTAGATACATTTTACAAGCATTAGTTGCAACTGCAGAAGTGTTGAGATCCACTGGACAGAACACAGGGTTGGGGTCTGTAGAGCTGAATTCTAATTCTGACTCTGCTCCCTAGTGGCCATGTGATCTTGGACAAAAGACTTAACCTCTTTGGGCCTCTGTTTTCTCATCTGTAAAATGGGGCTATCTGTCCGGAAACAAAAAAAGAAAGGACCCCAGCCCCAGAACTGTCATAAAGATCAAGTGGGATAATACCAGAACCTGCCATCATATATGGTGTTGAATTGCTGCTTGATCAATGTAGGTGGAAGCAAAAAAAAAAAAAAAAAAAGAAAAAAGTGCCTTTCTTGAGTTGGATTTGTGTTAATCAGTCAGGATAAACCCACTCATAGAAAGTTTTGAAGAACTCGTATGAGGCCAAAACACATTCCTGCTCCGGGGAAATGGAGGTTAACCCTGAAGCTTAGATGCAGCAGCCTTTTCTATTCACTAAAAGAGAAGCAGAACTGGAGTGGCCTGAACAAGCAGGGACAGTGTTCTGGGACAAACATGTAATCTTCAGTGACTTTTTGTGATGGCAGATCACATCAGATTAATGATTTTAAAATGAGTATTTTTCTGCCTTCTGGCCATATTTAATGTTCTAATGTCTTTTCTTTTAAAACATCAACAGCAGCATCATCATCATCATCATCATCATCATCATCATCATCATCATCATATCTAATTTAGTGTTTTCAGTTTCATACCCATGCTGAGCAGTCCAAACCCTTAAATGGATTTGTAATTTAGTACCCAGGGAGTGCCTTGGAATGCCATGGGCTGTTTTTTGTCTGTGTTTTCAAGTTGAACCGACCCAGTACAAGGAAATCGGTGATATGGTCTCTTCTCGTGCTTGCGCCTGGTGCTGGGAGTGGCAAATTCAGCCTCCCTCATTTACAGTTTGGCTTTGAAGAGCTGAGCTTGATGTTAGGCAGGGCTGGGTTTGGGTGTCAGGGCCATGCAATTGGGGCAAGTTCTGTAACTTCTTCTGGCCTCTCTTTTCTGATATTTGGGAATAATGATAGATAAGGAGCCCTACCTCCACAGGGCTGCTGTGAAGAGAGAATGTACACAGAGCCCAGATCTGGTAGTCAATGAAGGGCCCCAAAAGTGTTAGCTGTTACTGTTGTTGATTATATTGCATAACAACACCAAATCCATCGTGTCTGCCCTGAACCGGCAAGTGGGGGGATTCTGAGGATGTATTAGCATTGAGGCGGTTTGTTTGGAGGAGGTTTGGGTTTATTTGGGACCAGCCAGCTGCCTTCTGGCACATTCATGGTGTCCCTGCAAGTTTTCTTTAGAATGTCTTGTGCCATCAATAATGATGAAACCTGGGATGCAGGGCTTTTTTCTTTTTCTTTTTAATTCCCTGTCAGTCAGCAGTGCCAAGTGAATCAAGAGTGGGTGGCCCTTCATCCTCCCACTTCCAGAAAGTTCTTTTAATGACTGCTTGGGGGTGGAGGAGAAGACTTTTATTTTTAACACAAGTGATGTGTTTTGACAAGAATATATCACTGTGGAGAGTTTATGCTAAAGGGGAAGTGCTTGCAGTTACAAATGGAGCTTGGCTTTCCTTCTGCAAACAGGGCATTGATACTTGAGTTTCACCATGCAACATGCAGGTGACAACATATAATTGAGATAGGAGTGGTGTGACATGCACAGTATTCTTTGGTATAAACGTGGAAACCATAGCAGTAGCCAAACAGACCCTTGGGTTATTGAAAACCCAGACACCTAAGGGGGGAGGTAGTTGTCCACAGAGAGTACATGCAGTAGAGCATTGGAGCTTCAGGGTCTTGGGCAGATGACTCTTCTCTGAGTCTGTTTTTTCCTCCTGTAAAGCAGGGAATGAGCACGAGAGCCATGAAGCAGTCTCAACTCCCTACATGCTTTTCCCATATGTGAGGGGTGTAGTGTGTGTGCGTGTGTGTGTGTGTGTGTATTCACACCATGCTGGCTGTAGATTGTTCTCTGGGGACAAATCAGTGCCGCCCTCCAGGTAATTCAGCCCAGCAAATGAACCAGGGGTTACTAATGGCACTGCAGCTGGTGCAAGGGAAAGCGGCTTCAAATGGAGCAGGTATCATGGAGCTAGCAGAGCTGCTCATTCCTCAGGGAGAATCAGATCACACAGGAGACCCATGACGGGGAGGAAGAATTTAAGAATTATGACAGCAGTGAAATAGTGTTAACCGCAGCCCTATTGGACTGCACAGGCTATCCTTCAAATGTCTTTTCCCCCATGCCTGGGAGGAGGAGGCTGTTCATGATTATAGTTTTTCAGCATGTAACCTTGGCCAGGCACTCTGCTAAATGATTCACATTTAATCCTCACAAGAACCCTTGGAGAAGGGAACTTTTGTTATCGAACCCCTTTTACAGGTGAAGGCATGAAGCTCTCGTGGTGAAGTGATACTTCCCAGTTATGTGGTGAGTTGGAACCTGGTTTCAGCCCAGGTGGTGGGACTTTATGTCCCTATTCCTTAGAGTCCATGGCTATGGCTGTGGGATGATTGAGGTTGCTCCAGATGACCCAGCAGCAGAGTCATGCTGTGACCAATTATTCAGTAAGCAAAAGCAGGCAGAGGGCTTTTTGCTCATTTTCTTGCAGATTGCATGTTGTAGCCAGTTCTTTTTCCAGGGTTCAGTTTTTTCGGAATTAGCTAGAGCGTCTCCTCTGTCTCTGACAGTGGCATTGGATACTATCATAATAGTAAACATTTGAATTCTAATTACCAGGTGCTTGCTAAAATATTTTCAAACATTATCTCATTTAATCTTCATAACTGCTGTATTAAGCAGGCACTATGATTATTTCTAGTTTCTAGATGAGGAAAAAAGGAGTCACTTGCCTGAGGTCTTGGGACCAGTGGGTGGCTATCTAACCTGGGCAGCCTATCCCTAGAGCTCTCACTGATGACCACTAGGCGGTGCCAGTCTCAGGAGGGACCCCCCAGCCTGGATGAGCTTGTTGCAGGAAGAATATTCTCCTTCGAGGCTGAATTACAAGGTGTTGTTGAGAGCATCAGCTCCATGTCCTGAGAGACCTGGGTTCTAATTCATTTCCTCCAGTTATGGACCATGTGGCAGTGGGCAAATCATTGCTTCTCTGTGCCTCAATTTTCTCACCTGCAAAATGGGGAGAATGCTGTCTGCCTCACTGGGATGTTGAGAGCTCAGGGTCTGGCCCATAGTTGGTTCTCAAACATGGAAGCTGTCAGAAAAACAAATATTGCATGTTCTCAGTCATATGTGGAAGCTAAAAAAAAAAATTGACCTTGTGGAGGTAGAGAGTAGAATGGTAGATACGAGGGGGCGGGAAGGGTGTGTGAGTGGTGGTTGGGGGATAAAGAGAGGTTGGTTAATGGGTACAAACATACAGTTAAAAGGAATATGTTCTAATGTTAGGAGAGTAGGATGACTATAGTTAAAAACAATATGTTGTATATTTCAGAATAGCTAGAAGATAGGGCTTGAAATGTTCCCAACACATAGAAATAATAAATATGCAAGATGATGGATACCCCTGATAGCCTAAATTGATCCTTACACATTCTATGCATGGAACAAAATGTCACCTTTATCCCACAAAATGTGTAAATATGACCTATCAATTAAAAATAGTTAAAAAAAAAAGTCCATAGTTGAGAAGCAGGGACATGATGATGGGACCATTTCATAATGGCCGAAGTCAGAAACCAGCCCCAGTTCTCCCTCCTGCCTGTCCCCCACCTCCTTGTCTTTCCAAAATTCTCTCTGGAATCTTCCTCCTGGCTGTTCCTTCCTCTCCTCTTGATTACCATGTAGATGGGGCCTGTCTTAGTCTGGCTCTGCTGCTATAACAAAATACCCGAGACTGGGTAATTTATAAAGAACAGGAATTTATTTTCTCATAGTTCTGGAGGCTGGGAAATCCAAGATTAAGGCACTGGCAGGTTTGGTTTCTCGTGAAGATGCATTCCTCATAGATGGCACCGACTAGGTGTCCTCACATGGTGGAAATGTGGAAGAGAGTGAACCCACTCCATCAAGCCCTTTTATAAGGGCTCTCATCCCATCCTGTGAGGGCAAAGCCCTCATGATTTAATCACCTCCTAAAGTGCCCACTTCTTAATACTATCACAATGGCCATTACATTCCAATACATGGATTTGGGGGGACACATTTAGACCATAGTAGGGCCCTCAGCACTTAGGTCTTCTGTGAAAGGGCCTCCTGCCTGGCTTTTCTCTCGCCGGTTGTACCTACTCTGGTCTTTCTCACATGGCCACCCATCCAACGTGGTCACTCCCATGCTAAGTCTTACATGATACCCTGTCAATTACAGCCAGCCCTTGAACCTTGGAGGGCATCCAAATTATTTGAGGGAAGTTTCCTAATATGCACATTCCAGAGTCCCTCCTCCCAGAGGTCCAAATCATTTGGTCTGGGTTAGGCCCAGGAATCAGCCGTCTGGCCATTGTCCCAGGGCATTCTGATGCATGTGATCTGGGGCAAAACTCTGACTCCTAAGAATCAAGTCCAAGTTCCTTAACATGCCTCCTCACCCTGGCTTATTTCTGCATCTGTGCCTTTGCTAGACCACCGACCACCAGCTCTGTCCAAAGCTCACTCCCACCCATCTCTGCTTTCCTTTACACCTGGCTTCTCTGCGTTAAGCTTTAGCTCAAAGAGAGCCTGACACAGAGATGCAGTGATAGACACAAGCATCATATTATCTAATATTTATTGAAGGTGTAGGTGTGGTGGTCAAAACTTTTACAAGTATTAAGGCATTGCCTTCTCATAGCCATGTGAAGTTGATGCGGTTATAGTCCCCACTTTTGTAAATGTGGAAAGTAGGGTACAAGGAGGTTGAGTAAGGTGCCCAAGGTCGTGTGGGGCTAGTGAGCTGAAGAAGCTGCTCAGGTAGTCCAGGTCTAGGGAGATGTGGGGATGGTGATGGTGGCAACATTTCTTTGGACTTTTGTGGTGCAGCCTTGGGTTTTCATAGGTTTGGTGGACACTGTTGGTGTTTAGTGTCCAGGCTTAGGGATGCCAAGCATCCTTCAGTGTGTACAGCAGCCCTGCTTGTGGAGGATTGTCCCACACCCCTCATGAGCAGCAGAGATCCTGCTGGACATTTATGCAAGTGGAAACCCTGTTCATAATTACTTGAAGCTAGAACCTAATCTAAACACACATTTTACAATTTCATATTTTTAATAAACACTGAATTTTCCAGGAGCACGACTGCCGTTGATCATCGAGTTAGTGTGTTGGAGGAGTCACATCACCGAGGACCATATTGGTGGCCATCAAGATACGCTTGTGTGGTTGGCATTTGTAGCTGTTAAATTTTCCTGATGCTCTGTAGAGGTGGAAGCATCTGACTGTTTTGCCTTGCCTTTCAGTATCATTATGCCTAAGCATTTGTCTACTGAAATACGTTATTACTTTATTCTAAACCATTTGCCTTTGATTCTCTTTTATATTATAGGTTGGACATACTATTGATTTAAAAAAAGTCATATGTTGATACTATCTGACTTTCATTTCAGGATAGTAAAGATGTCACAAAATGATTGGTTAAAAAGGCAGTCTTCATCAGATGAAGAACCACTCTACAAAATAAGGCCTCTTAAGGGGCAGGAGAGCAGTGAGTTCTGGGAAAGACACCTGATGGATGGATCTTCACAGGGAAGCTGTTAAGTTAAAACTTGAATCTGGAATGCCTTTGCTAGACCCCAGCTTGCCTCCTGCCCACATGTCACAGCCCTCCCAGTTCTCTTTGAGATGTTAATTTGTTGCTATGAAAATTATCTTGTCACTGACAAACGGAATCTGGAAGAATCAGCTCTTCTTATAAAGTGGTTCCTATGGTATCTGCAGGGCTTTGTCAGTTTGCAAGTTATGAATATTTATGTTTCAGAAAAGAGTCCTCATTTAAATTGCGTTTTCTGTAATTTCCCACTTAATTTCACATAGAAAATAATGACATTTCCAGGCTTTGCCTAGGTGAATGTCTGCAGAGATGGCAATTTTTGCACACGGGCTCAAGGGGCATTGGGATTTACTGAATTCCAAACGCAGATGCAGTTCTGCTGCCCTGCAATTGCTTCTATGTAAAATAATGCATGCGTCCGATACATTATCGACGGAAGATAAATGCCAGACATGATTATGGTAAATTAGACCTTTTGCATTATTTATGAGATCCAATGTAAAACGTGTTTTACTTTCCCCCACTAATGTTTATATAAAAGCTATAATAGGACTTTTAGTAAACAGTTTTAAAATTTATTACACAAAGGGACAAAGTTTTTCTTAAATTTTATCTTCAAAATTTAAACTTTTTAAAGAGATTGCATCTCCCTTTGTTGCCCAGGTTGGTTTTGAGCTCCTGAGCCTCCAAGTAATGCAGTGCTCCTGCCTTATCCTCCTGAGCAGGAAAGGGCCAAGTTTTAAAAGGCTCTTCTAGTCTCAGTTGTCCCTATCTGCTTCCAACAGCTCTTCAAGCAGAAAAGCAGAACTATGGAAAATGTCATGGGACATGTATTGGGTGGGCCTGAGAAGGGCCTTGGAGAAGTCGAGACTTGGGGGGTGGCAGGAAATGTCTTCCTTGTGACCTCAAGTCTGCTGCCATAATATTTAAGCATCTGTAGGAAGATGTTGATGGCCTGCTTCAAGTCCTCCTCTCCTTTCAGTTTTCAGGAAACTGTGTACTGCCTGACTTCAGTGTGGGTCCACCTCTGGCATCTTCATAGTAGCAGAACTTATTCGAAGTGTGTTTTAATTTTAATTTTTGGTACCATCTTCTTTCTCTGATTTGGTACTGATCTCTTGAGGGAAGCCGGGAGGATCACTTGCAGGTAAAACTCCTTCCCTGAGCCGTGTGTGTTGGTTCCTCACAGCCAGTCGTCATAATATCTCACACTTGTTTAGGAACTTGGCACCTTTTGGGAACTGCTCCTGTGTATGAGCGCCTTTGATCTGCAGGCGGCTGGAAGCTGCTGTCTTGTGAGCTGTTACAGGCTGTGAGGGGAACTGAGTGGAACAGTCACCTATCCTTTCCATATTCTTCTCTCCATTTTTTGGTTTTCTGCACGTTCTTTAAAGGCTACGTCTGAAATTCCTCCTTCCCCATTTCCTAACTCCAACCTGAAGTTAAAAGTTTCTAGCCTTGGGGTGTTAGAGACCACTTGGGAGCTGCTTTCTCTGTGAGGTGAAGCATCTCTGCTGGGGCTTTGATTAGGAAGGTGATGTTGTATGTGTCTTTGGACGTGATGAAAGTAAAAACAGCATGCGCCAAGTTCCAAGGAAAGTGAGAGTCAGAGGCCAGACTGCTGCCTCGTTCTTATCAGACTTTTCTTTTTTTCACCTTAAAAGATCTAAAAGGCTGGTTCTGTTCTTTACTTGTGCGTAACAAGGACGGGAGCAAAGCACTGTCTTTGTGTGTCTTGTCTTTGTAATACCTAAAAGAGCCCCCATCCTCTAATAGGCTCCTTGTGGCTCTGCCTGTCTGAGGACAAGAGGCCTGACACAGTGAACACATTGCCTGCAAGGCCTGACTCCTGTGTGCCAACTTGGGCTTTCTAAGGGCAGTTTCATGTATCTTGAACCTTCTTCTAGGAGCCACCTAGGGACAACAGCCTGTTGTGAGGCCAGAGCCTCTGGCTTCCTGTGGCCCCGAATATTTCTGTACACCAGCTGGGGTCTCTTGGCCAGGCTACCTCAATAGAGTATTGATGGGCCAGCCGCTCTGTGGGGCTCTGTTCATTTATGCCATTTGCCCACTTTTTATGCTTCAATTCCAGTATGTTTGGACAATGAAATTAAATTGGTCAATTTTTAGCACATCAAATGGCTTTGTTCTCCTGCTTTGGCACTGAGCCTCATGTGGAATTGTTTAAAAGGAAGACACTCAGCTTGGGAGCACTGTGGGATTCAAGGTTTCGTATCTGTGGATTCTAGGCCGTGCCACTGTCCCTCAGGCCCCGGGGGGTTACTGCCTCTCTGGGTTTGCCTGGTGGCGTCCTTGCAGCCCCAGGCTTTAGCCAGACCTCCCTGCAGCTAGACGCTGAGTGCACAGGTCTGGTTGGCACAGGCCATTCTCAAAAGCCTTTGTTCTTCCACGGATTTTTCTGTGCTGAGTGATGGCTGTGGCCGGGAGCTCCTAGATGTCTTGCTCCTTGACGTTTGTTGTGGAAAAGAAGGCTGCTGGCCTGAGGTCATTTATTCCATTTCTTTTCTTCCTGTCCCCGTGTCTTGTCTTTTCTCATCATTTCTCTCTTATAAATGTCTTATTTCTGGCCCTCACTTCTTGTTTTCCTTCTTCACCTTCTCCTTGACTGTCCTCCCAAGGCTAATGATTGTATGCCCTATTTCAGTATAATTTTCTTTCAAAAATTTTTATTTTATTACATCTTTAAACATATACAAAATATAGACTAATAAAACACCCAAATTCAATAGTTACTAACTCTTTGGCAGATCTGGTTTCCTCTGTATCCCTGCTGCCCTCCTACCCTGTCCCTGTACAGTTTTGAAGCAGTTCTAAGGCGTCTTGTCATCTTACCTCTCAATACTTCAGTCTACCTCTCTAAAAGAGGACTCTCTTGCTTTCTGTTTTTAAAATTTTTATTCATTTAGTTTTGAGACAGGGTCTTACCGTCACCCAGGCTGGAGTGCAGTGGTGTGGTCCTGGATCACTGCAACCCCCACCTCCCAGGTTTAAGCGATACCCAGCCTCCTGAGTAGCCGAGACCACAGGCACCTGCTACCCGCCCCTTCTGCCTCCCGCCACTAATTTTTTTATTTTATTTTTTGTAGAGACAGGGTTTTGCCATGTTCCCCGGGCTGTCCTAGAACTCCTATTTTCTTCTTTTTTAGATGAGAGAATCTTAAGGGAGAACATCCTAGAGCCTTTGCTCTTCAGAGGCCCTTAATGGTCATTGAAAGAACATTTATCCAAGTGCAGCACATGAGGTGATAGCATGCAATAGTTAAAAATAGTATTTTGTATTTGTTTCCCTGAATACACTAGATTTTATGGCAAATTTTGTTGGTATTCCATGTATGATATTAACACTAGGTAAAGAAAGGGAATCAATTTTAAAATAAAAATATTTGATAAATACAATACTTGCAGGGGTCAGAAAACTGTGATCTCAGGGTCAAATCCAGCCCACTGCCTCTGTTTTAGTAAATAAAGTTTTATTGGAACACGGCCTCTCATTTGTGTGTGAACTGGGTATGACTGCTTTTGTGCTATCCTGGCAGAGTTGAGCAGTGGGATGGAGATTGGCCTACAAAGTGGAAACTATTTGCTATCTGGCCCTTTATAGCAGAAGGTTTACCTGTGGCATTGGAGGTATGCGGACAGAGCAGCTATCATGACCTTGGCACATCAGTGGCTGAAGTCTGGAAAATTCCAATCAGACTCAACCTCTTGCTTTGTAGCTGATGTAGCTGAGATCCAGGCTAGGGAGGAGGTTGCCCCTGGTTACACAGCCAGTGGGTGGTTGGGTGGGTAGTCCATCCTGAAGTCCCTAGTGCCATGCCCCAGGCTCTGTGCTAACATCTCTGAGTGTTGCAGATTGGGTTTAGACCTCATGCTGGGTAGCTGTTCCAGAGCAGAAATAATTTGTGGTTTTCAGTAATTTCTCACAAAACGCTCTGTATTAAGTTTCTGTTGCCCCAGCCCCTTAAATTATTACACCAACTAGGAGAAAAGTAATTTCTAAAAAGTAAGGAGAATATTTGTGAAGTGGACTAATTTACCATCAAATAAAATACACCGAGTGCCTCCTAACATAGAATGCTGAGCTGATTTTTCTCTGTGGTATCAATTCCATCTCCAGCTTTAGTGATGGATATCCAGCTGGGAGGAAAGCATCAAGGTAAAATAAAATGCAAACGATCTCTAGCGTATATTTGTGATTTTCTCATTTCAGTATCCATTCCTGCCGTAATTGCCAGAGTAGGAACAAAGCTGCAGGGAGAACTGTTCTAGGGTATTTCATTTCATAGCATTTGATTACTTAGGATTGAATAGCTTTGAGATTATATTGACCCTGTAGACTTGTCTCCTGTTACCCTATTTTCTAAACATTTTAGACAAGTGCTTTGGAAAATAGGAACTTTTTTGTTGTTGTTGAGATTTTAAGCTGAAAATATTTCTTTATGGCTCAAAATTGTTATTATTATATTTTGTGGGAGAAGCAACTTGCTAAAATGATTCTGTGGTTTACTTAGAACTGCACTGTCCAATGTGATAGCCACTGAGCCACACATAATGCTACTGAGCACCTGAAGTGTGTGTGGCCGCTCTGAAGTGAGACGCTCTGTAAATGTGAAATAAACACTGGGTTTTGGTGACATAGTACAGCAAAACGAATGTGAAATCTTTCATAATTTCAGAATATTGATTATATGTTAAAATGATCACATTTCATATATATTGGATTAAACCATAGATATCATTGGAATTATTTTCACCTGTTTCCTTTTACCTTTTAAAGCAGCTACCAGAAAATTTAAAATTACACATTAGAGTTAGCATTATATATACTTTGAAAAGTACTGAATATTGAGATGAGATAATTAAAGAAATTTTAAACAATTAGAGCCATGATGAGAAAGCTTGGCTTATTTGAATAAGAATATCGTTCTAATGTTGGAAGTTATGGTAACAAAAGAAGCATAGCATTAACTCAAGAATTATTGATTGATGGAAAGAACATTTCACGTAGACTCCAACCCTTATGGGTCGTGTTCAGTAAATGTTTACACCTTTAGGTGTCCTCAAATCACTTATAGGGAATGGTAAGATTATTTAGTAAATAGTCTACAACTGACTATTTGGTAGAAGATTTGAGTTAGAGCCTCATTTTATATTATACCCCAAATAAATTCCAGAGAGATTAAGAAAATAAATGTAAGGAATGAAATTATCGAAAGACTGTATCATCATCTAGCCAAATGTGTATTTGATTTTCAATTTAAAAGCAATATAGAAGAAATTGTAAAGTAAAAAATTGAATTGACAACAGAGAAATCAAGTTTCATTCTTTAAAAGAAATTTGATAAAATAAGTTGGACAAAGGTATAAAAACAGGGAACTCATCCCAGCAATTCCTGACCCCTTGACCATATACAGTTCAGAAAATGACATTTAATGCACATCAGAACTCTGTGAATTCAAATGAACTTATTCCTGCCAGTTTTCTGTTCATTAATGGGGTTGCCAGATTAAACAAATTAAACTGTGGGGGCACTCAGTTAAATTTGAATTTCAGATAAATAACAAATAATTTTGGATATAAACATGTGCCATGCAATATTTGGGACATACTCTTAATAGAAAATACTGTTGTTTATATGAAATTCACATGTAATTGAGCTCCTGTGTTTTATCTGGCATCCCTAGCCTGGGAATCCACCCTACAATGTGCAGAACGGGAAGGGAAGCGTGGGAGTTGAGTAGTCATGTGACTGTACTTGGTGCAGAAGGGACCTGGGACCAGCTGCCCTGAAAATAGGCATTCCACCAGTTGTCCCCTTTGACCCTGCAACTCACTGCTGGCTTCTGAAATGTGGGGCACCTCTGTGTCCTAAGCCTGTTCAGGATTCTGTGAGATCATCTGGCTCTCTCATGCTGCAGGCAATTAGACTGGAAGAATCCAGCCCCAAGTCCCAGTTACCACGTCTTCTTCATGCCATCTTCTAAAATGCATGAATCTTGTTTGTTGCAGTTGCTTCCCCATTCCTTATACTGTGAGTTGATATACCCACTTTCTTCCTTCACTGTTTTTTAAAATGTCATTTTAGGGAGAGGAGAGAAGTGCTTGTGGTCTATTTACTATGATTAATAGAAAGGCAGCCTTAATCAGGACACGTATTTTAATTATCCAGTTAATTTTGGTTGAAAGAGAAACAATATATACAAAGTGAGAGTTCTGTTGATTCCCCAGTTCCTGGCAAAAAAACCCAGGAAACTGGGGATAACAGACATAGGTAAGAAGACCATATATGTCCCAGGAGAGTCCCAGTTTATGTCTGATGTCCTGAAAGTTATTAATAGTAGTTATCAATAGTGTCCCTTCTCTCCCCACTACTTGACTCTCCAAAGAGTCCATGTTTGGACAGGAAATTCTGCTGTCAAGTGAGGCTTAGGGGAGAATGTATGTTAAGTGCAGAAAGTGAACTCACCGAGTCAGGGCTGGGAGGATTTTTCTCTGGAGAAAACGACTGTGTCTGGGATCATGGCTGGTGACACACATGTAGAGCTTCTAGTCAGCTTTGGGTGCTGTGATGTCAGCTGCATGTCAGCCCGACTGGCCACGTGGTACCCAGATAAGCATTATTTCTGCATGTGTCTTTGACAGGGTTTTTGGATGAGATTAGCATTTGAATCAGTAGACTCAGTAAAGTAGATGGCTCTCCCCAATGTGGGTGGGCACCATCCAATCCTTTGAAGGCCTGAACAGAACAAAATGAAATGGGAAAGGTCCCCTTGTCCCCCTCGCAGGGCGTGTGATGGGGGTGTGGCTTGTTTCTTCAGTGCCTTGCTGCTCAAACCTCTAGGGGGGCATACAGACGGGCAGGGTGTGGGGCTCTGACTCCACGGTGGTGTCTATGGGTGAATGTTAACAGCTCCTGAAGCCCTTGTGGGTGTGTGTTACAGGGTGCTCCTTTAGTTTGCCATCTATAGGCAGCTTGTGTTAGCTCAATTAGACCCTCTACCTTGTCGCAAGGACAAAGGGCTTTCTGTATCCCGGGTTCTTGCCTTGGTATACTGGAATAATCTGATCACACGTGGGCTTGGAGAATGAGAGCAAAGTTTTATTGAGTGGAAGCAGCTCTCTGCTGATGAGGGAGCCAGAAGGGAGATGGTTTTCCTCTGGAGTTGGGCCACTGTGTGGCCCCAGTTCTCCTTCAACTCCCCTGGACAAACTCCACCTTATCCTGCTGGTCAGTGGCCTGCTGGTGTGCTGGCATCTGTCGGTGTGCTGTTCTGCCGACGTGCTTCCTCGATGTCCTCTTGCTGTCCAGCCGCTTGTGTCTTCTTCCCCTGATGTGCCTCTCGATGTCTGGCCGCCTGCGTGTCTGCTTGCTGGGGTCTCAGATTTTTATAGGCCCATGAGGGGGGTATGGCGGGCCAGGGTCATCTTGGAAAATGCAACATTTGGACGCGAAGGCAGGAGTGCCTTTCCTCACCTAGGTCTGTGGGAGTGGAGCCCTAGCCAGGGACCTGCCTTTCTCTACTCTGCACTTCCCTGCCCCCTCCCGTATCAAAAAGGCAGAATAAGGAGGAACTCACCCCTTTTTTCTTGTCTCACTGTCTGAGCTGAGACATCTCATATCATTTTCTTTGGCCCTTGGGCTGGGATTTCTACCACTGGGTCCTCTGGTTCTCAGGCCTCCAGACTTGGTCTGAATTACCCCACCAGGTTTTCTGGGTCTCTGCTTTATAGATGGCAGATTGTGGGACTGCTCCGCCTCCATAATCACATGAGCCAATCCCTCATAATAAGTCTCCATATGTATATACACATACACACATGTTCACATATGTATGGAAATATATGTGTGTGTGTATATACTGTATATATAACCATATGTATATGGCTCTGTTTCTGTTTTCTGGAGAACCTTGGCTAATATAGGTGCCCAGTCCTATGTGCATAAACATCAAGGATAACCAGACCTTGAGGAAATCCACCAATGTGAAAGAGAGTGGTGAAAACAACTAGAAATAAGGAATTCCAGAGAAATGGAGACATGGGGCTGGGCACGGTGGCTCATGCCTGTAATCCCAGAACTTTGGGAGGCCAAGGCAGGCAGATCACGAGGTCAGGAGTTTGAGACCAGCCTGGCCAACATGGTGAAACCCTGTCTCTACTAAAAATACAAAAAATTAGCTGGATGTGGTGGCACGCACCTGTAATCCCAGATACTCAGGAGGCTGAGGCAGTAGAATCGCTTGAACCTGGGATGTGGAGGTTGCAGTGAGCCAAGATCGCACCATTGCACTCTAGCCTGGGTGACAGAGCAAGACGCTGTCTTGAAAAGAAAAAGCAAAAACAAAACAAAACAAAAGAAATGGAGACATGGAAGAGAAGAAAAAATTGGAAAAACTTACCATCTCCTCAAAAACGAAAGAATATATTGCAGGTAAAAAACAAGAACAGCAAGAACAGAAAGCTATTTAGAAAAAAAACATAGAGAATAAGAAAAAGGACTTGGAAATGAAAAGTGATTGCCATTATAAAAAATCCAATAGATGGTCTGCAGATAAAGTTAAGAACATCCCCCATAAGTAGAATAAAATAATAAAGACATGGAGTTAGGTAAAAGTTGAATAGGAAGCCAGGAGATTGATCTAGGTGGCATGACACCTGACTAACCATGGCTACATGAGGACAACAATAGAGGGGGGAAAGTTATCACAGATATAAAAAGCAGCCTTGCAGAACAGACGGAATGTCAAGATGGAGAGGACTCACCTAGTGCAATGGGGGATGGGATTTTCTTTTTTATGGTAGAGATGGGGGTTCGCCATGTTGGCCAGGCTGGTCTCGAACTCCTGACCTCAGGTGATCCACCCGCCTTGGCCACCCGAAGTGCTGGGATTGCAGGTGTGAGCCACTGCACCCAGCCACAAGTGAAAATATAAAGCAGCTTATAACACTAAGGAAAGCAAAGTTGTACAAGAGAGGAAATGCAACTATGGCATACTCCCTGGCTCAGCAACGAAATGTGTTTATGGCCAGTGTTTACATTATTGAATGTTTTGAAAGTTATGATAACTCTGTTGGGGATATGGAGGGAGAGGAAGGTAGGGCATTGTCATGAGGGCTAAACCTTCATTTACCACAACAGGTATCACTTGATAATGCCTATAATTGATGATATGCCATATTAATATTCTTGATATTTAGCAACTTGGATGCAAACACCAAGGTAGAGAGCTGAAAGAGTTGAAAGTAGTCCCTCTGGGGCTGGAATGGGGTGATGCTGAGTTGGGGGAGGAGGGCACAGAAAGGGAAGTAAGAAAGGGTTGGTGTGGAGGATGTCCTCTTGTATTAAACAGTCAATGTAGTTATGTTAGGGTTGCCAGATAAGATGCAGGATGCCTACCTAGTTAAATTTGAACTTCAGATAAACAGTGAACATTTTTAAAATTTAAGTATGTTCATTTGATATTTGGGATGTACTTACATCAAAAATGTATCTGGTGTTTATCTGAAGTTTAAATGTAACTGGGCACCCTGTATTGGTTGCTTAATCGATTTGGCAAGCCTGTGTTATATAGATGTATTACCTTGATGAAAATAAATAGAATGTGTAATTATTTATACATAGAAAAGGTTTGAAGATGATGCACCTTAGTTGTGGGCACTTCTGGGGTATTTCATTGGGAAAGGGGAGTGGTCTCAAATTCTCTTTTCTCATTTCTAGAGATGTTCTGCTGCAAGCATATATTAATGTAAAAGTAAAGAATCCTAGAAATTCTGAACAATGACAGTGCTGGCTAAGGGTGCTGAGGCTATGAGACATTGAGAAACGGTGGCTCTCTCTGTCTGCTGGGGGATGAAGTCAAACAGGTTTAACCCAGGGGAAAATTTTGAGCTGAGCTCAGATTATTATGAGGTTAGAAGACTAAAACTCTATTGAGATGGTGTTTAAAAGAATACTAGAGACTCTGTGTCCTGAGAGGAAGGTCTCATTACTACTGGCTTTTCCAAATTATAATGGTTCTCTCCCTCACATGCATTCTCCTGAGGCATATTGATCAGCCTTAAAAACTCAAACAGTGAAACCCTGCCACAACCCAACCTTGAGAGGGTGAGGCTAATGCTAAACTATGTAGCAGCCATGTTGCACTAAGCTATACCAGTAAGCTTGGTTTGGTATACCAGTAAGCTATACTAGTAGGCTTACTTTTATGCCAGTAAGCCATACCAGTAAGCTTGGGGTTTTTATTTCCTTCTTACATTTCCTTTTCCTTTTTCCTTTATTTAGGGATTTGGCTACTTCTGATAAATGAAGATTCATATAATAGCTGAATTAGTCAGGGTAACTAACTCTGGCTGTTGAAACAACCCCTAAATTTCAGGAACTTAACATAATACATAATTTATTTCTTGCTCATGACCATCTGATGCAGTTCTCTTCCAAGGAGTGACTTGGGGACCTGGGCCCCTCTCATCTGTAGGCTCCATTCTTCCCTAGGGAGTTCCTATAGCCCCTGACAGGGCATACTCTGCCAGTCAGCCATGAACAGTGACTAGACACAGGGTAGGTGATAATGTGGTAGGAGCCAGGCCTGCTTCTGCCGCCACTCACTGGCCAGAATCCCTTCATCTGGCCTTAACTTCACTGCAAAGGAGGCTGGGAAATGTAGTCTTCTTGGATGCTCAGATAGAATGGGCCTTCTAGGCAGTGTCTGCCTCAAGAGTTAATATGTGCTGAGTGCTCATTGTATGCATGGCAACAAACTAGTTTACATGTGCAGTCTCACTAATGCTGGGAGACACATGCTAGGGTCTTCATCTTCCTCACCAGAAAAGTGAAGCTCAGAGATATTGCCACTTGCCAAGGCTAGCAAGTGGCAGAGCTGGGCTTGCCTGTGACCTGGAACCACTGTGTCCTCTGTGTGATTTGACACCACTGTAACCTGGGTGGATACATTATGCTTTTAAGAGCATTTAAGACCAAGTTGAAAATCTCTCTTGGACCCATTGGTAGATTTTTTTCATCTTGTACCTGAGGCTTAGAGGGATACATTTCCCTCCCTTGCACAAACCCACTGCTAACCTTCCTGGATGAATGGATGTTGGTGTAAGACTCCTGGTAGCAGTCTTCCAGGCCAGCAGAGAGGAGAAATGTGCATTTGTCTGAGTTACCTCGGGTATGTCACGGACCGGGCTCTGTGCACATTCTACCATATGGGGAGCAGGCCATGGAGCGTGGTCACTAGGGAGTGAGGAGGGTGCTTATGGCAGGAGGGGAAAATGATGAATCTTTTCTCTCTGTCACTTCATCATGGGAGCTGTGAGATAGGGCCGCTTGTCAGCAAGCATTTTCACAAGATTACTTTGGATTAGCTTTCTCGGTGCATCTATTCTCATGACACTTATCCATTATCCAGAAAAGTGATCTACAGCCCAGCTGGCTGAGTGACTGCGTTGGTGTGAATCCACATCCCCTGCCACTCGAGTCCAGTGATTCATGGCCCCTTTGGAAGTTTGAACAGCTCAGTGTTGTCGATTTGATTTTGTGATACATTTCTTACTTTCTCCTAAAATGGGTGAGTAGTGAGTGTGTTCTGGTGCACTGTTTGTTGTTTGATCTTGTTTATGGAACTGCCTTTTTTTTTTTTTTTGAAATGGAATTTTGCTCTTGTTGCCCAGGCTGGAGAGCAATGGTGTGATCTTGGCTCACTGCAACCTCCGCCTCTTGGGTTCAAGTGATTCTCCTGCCTCAGCCTCCTGAGTAGCTGGGATTACAGGCTTCTGCCACCACGCCTGGCTAAATTTTTTTGTATTTTTAGGAGAGGTGAGGTTTCACCATGTTGGTAAGGCTGGTCTCGAACTCCTGACCTCAAGTGATCCGCCTACCTCGGCCTCCCAAAGTGCTGAGATTACAGGTGTGAGCCAACACACCCGGCCAGAACTGCCTTTCAAGATGTGGATTTGCTTCAGGTACTTCCCTGGTAGAGCTGGTTTCCAATAGCCCTGGGCTGGAAGGCACTTATGGTATGGAATTGTCAGTCTCTGAGTGGCGTCTGCCTTGGCCCTGGAGAGCCTGCAGTTCTGACTAGAGACTAGGGAGGCACTTCTCCCACTCCCCACCCCATTTTCACCAGGTAGTGGGTGTCCAGGCCTAGTCCCTGTGTGGCCTTCCCAGTGCCAGCCCCTTGTCACTCTCAGGTGTCTCTCTTCTTGATGGAGTATAGCTATGCTTCTTTTATTTTGGACAGGCACATCCAGTTCTGGTCTATACGGGTCTTGTTTTAGAGCATCACTGTGTTAGGTAGTCATTAAAAAACTTTTTTTTTTTCAATTATGACAATATATTTGGTGTTGAGAATGTGGTGAGGAGGTATATCAGTCAGTTTTCATGCTGCTGATAAAGTCATACCTGAGACTGGGTAATTTATAAAGAAAAAGAGGTTTAATGGACTCACAGTTCCATGTGGCTGGGGAGGCCTTGTAAACATGGTGGAAGGCAAAAGGCACATCTTATATGGTGGCAGACAAGAAAGAATGAGAACCAGATGAAAGGGGTTTCCCCTTATAAAACCATCAGATCGTGTGAGACTTATTCACCACCATGAAAACAGTATGGGGGGAACCACCCCCATGATTCAGTTGTCTCCCACGGGGTCCCTCCCACAACATGGGGGAATTATGGGAGCTACAATTTAAAATGAGATTTGGGTGGGGACACAGCCAAACCATATCAGAAGGGAAGTCTCAGAATGTGGTCAGTTCACTGGAACCAAGGACTCACACAATTTTTAGAAGATTTCAAGACATGCATTGAAATAATTGGAGACCCCAGAGGATGTAACAAAACAAGATTGGGAGGTCATTTGTGTCCTTAGAAGAGTTTTCCAATAAAGTCAGTTTTCCAGCCGACCTCACCCTCCTGGCCCTTTGTGTCTGATGATCTTGCTGCAGACTCACACTCTAACTGGGGCTGGTTCTCATAGATGTGAGAGAACTTTCCATAGAACTTTTAGCTAATGAAAATAGAGGTCAAAAGTAATTATCCCTGTACCGATTCTGTACAGAGTGAGGCTGAAAGGAGTTCACGCATTAAATTACATTTTCAGTGTTCTGTTCCAAACGTATGCTCCTTTACAACTTTATTTAAAGAAAAGCATAATGTGAAAGGCTTTTAACTCTGATGGAAGAAAGACAGGAGCTGTAGTCAGTAATGGTAGAATCTCTCATCTCATTGTCTGCTACAAGAACAAAGATTTTTCAAAACCTGGACTCAAGCAGTTCCCTTGGATTATATTAATGGAACATAACCTTAATAGCCTCCTCCAGAAGATGTTCTAAAGTATACATTGGCTCTCTCGAAACATCTTTGATCTTAAACTTTTTATTATTTTGCTGTATAAATTTTCTGTGCCCTTTTTGCCACCACCGTATCGTCAGATATCTAAGCAGTTTATTTAGAAATCAGAATCCCTTTAGAGACGAATGTTGCATATGTATCTCTTTTAGTTTATGGGGATTTTTGAGAATGGATTTGGGGTAGATTTTACACATATTTATAGGGCATCTACTATGTACTGTTCCAGACCTTTAAGATCTCTCAGAGAACAGAAAAGAAGATCCATACCTTGATGGGGCTTATATTCAGTGAGGGGAAGGCAACAAGCGTGATAAATAAGAAAACACAACGTTTGTTAGAAGGTGATAAGTGATATGGAAAAAAAGTAGAGCAGTAAGGAGGATGTGGGGTGGTGGGGGGGAAGAGTGTATGAGCCCAGAGGTGGCACTTGTGGCCCAGCCTGTGAGCTGTGACTTTCTATCATGTCAAACTAGGATGATGAGAAATTACATCTAAGGTTTGGGAACAATGAGATGGCCTTCTTGTAAGAAAAACCGTCCAGTAAGTTTAATCAAACAGTTCTTAGGTAATAAGATTGCCAGTGTACTTCCTTGTAGGAAATTAGCAAATCTATTTTAAAAATCTATACACTGTGCAAAGTTTTGTGTGTGTGTGTGTGTGTGTAAGACAGCTCATACTGGCGTAAGAAAAAATATATTTAAAAATCTGGGATTATATGTGAACTTGGTAAGGTCACCAGACTTCTGCAGACTTAGTTTCCTCATCTGTCAGACAAGGACTGGGTGCTGGAAGAGTAGATGAGGTAATGGACTTGGAAAGACAGTGAAACGTGGGTCATCATGTCCCGGAAGGAAGTGTCCTGGGATCGGCAATAATTCACACAAGCCCCTGGGAGAGTTTATTAAGTGTATGGAGATTTGGTCTTCTCAGCCTTCTGTTGTTCGTTGTTCCCCTGAAGGGTCTGCCATCCAGGTTTACCCTTGTGCCTCCCTGACCTGTGCTGAGACTAAGAATCAGGCAGAGAGAGGTGGTGAGTTCTGGTAGTCCTTGGTAATGTGTAAAACACTGCCAGGCTGCATCCTGAGAAGGGGGACTGGGTACCCATGTTTTGATGGAGGGATATGTTAACTGGACTGGATATATAATGACAGGATGTACATGAGTATTATTTAACTTTTAAAAGAGGTGGTATATATAAGTCTTAAGCATCAAACAGGTATGAAAAGGAACACAGAAAGCTCATCTCTCACCTCTTTTCCCTTTGTCCAATTCTCACTCTCCATCCAGATAGGTAATAATTGATACTAGTTTATTTATCCTTCTGGATATATGTGTATACAAAGACAAGCTACTACTAATATATATTCTTATTTCCCCTCTTTTTTTTTTTTTACATGTGATAGCACACTATACATGTTGCTACAAGCTTTGCTTTTTTTCCATTTAAGAATACATTTTGGAAGTCTTCCAATATCAAAGCAAACACTTCCTTGGTTCTTTTTATAGCCGCACAGTAGGACATTGTGTGAATGGTTGTTATAATTTTAACCAGGTCCCTTTGAGAGACCTGTCCTGTGCTGTTATCCACAGTGCCGCCATGAATACCCTGCACATACATCATTTCACCTGTGGGCACTTTTATTTTAGGATAGATTACTGGAAGTGGAAATGTAGGGATAAAGGCTGTGTGTGCGGGTAATTTTGATAGATCCTGCTAAACTGACTCTTAGATGGGTTGTACCAGTTAACCCCTACCTTGGAAGCTTACCCCTGAATGACACCATTACCTGCTCCTTACTACGTGAATTCTTTAATGCAAAACTTAATTAGACTCATATTTTTTATAAAGTGAATACTTTCTTCCTACTATCCTTAATTGCTGTCCTTAGTCGACAAGGACTCACTACTTTCATTTTATTGTTCTCTGTCGTTTGCTTCTTTACCAGTGTACATAAACATCTATGAATTAATGCTTTGTGGAAGGGAAACTGTTATTTAAAGATATGTAAGAGTTATTTTATAAAAATATATTATAAAATGTAACTTATTTTAGTTCCCCTAGTTTTTTACATTTTAGGTTTTTAGGTATTAGATTTGTTTTAAAAATGGAGAGTAAGGTGTACAATGAAGCAAAGGCACAGTCGAAATAATATGAGTTTATTTAGCTAGTAAGACTGCAGAGAAGGTACAGAAATCTCAACTTCACCCACCTGTCTCTTGCCAAGAAACCCTGAGACACCTTGAGGAACCTAAGGCTCAGGAAATGGAAAAAAAAATCCTGACCAATAGTTGCTAGACTAGTTTAGAGTTGTGAACCCAAAAGTATCTGAGAGGTCTGAATCAATATAGAAAATTTATTTTGCCAAGGTTAAGGATGGACCCGTGACACAGCCTCAGGAGGTCCTGATGACATATGCCCAAGGTGGTTGGGATACAGCTTGCTTTTACGCCTTTTAGGGAGACATAATGCATTAATCAGTATCTGTAAGATGTACATTGGTTCCATCTGGAAGGGCAAGGCAACTCGAAGTGGTGGGACAACTTGAAGTGGTGGGACAACTTGAAGTGGTGGGGGGAGGGAGCTTCCAGGTTATAGGTAGATTTAAACAATTTCTGATTGGCAGTTGGTTGAAAGAGTTAAGTTATTATCTAAAGGCCTGGAATCAATAGAAAGGATTGTCTGGGTTATAATGATAAGGGCCTGTGGAGACCAAAGTTTTACCATGCAGATGAAGCCTCTAAGTAGCAGGCTTCAGAGAGAATAGATTGTAAATGTTTCTTATCAGACTTTAAAGTCTCTGTTGATGTTAATGCTGGTTGGCTTTTCCTGAATTCCAAAAGGGAGGAGGGTATAATGAGGTGTGTCTGACCCCCACTTCCCATCATGGCCTGAATTAGTTTTTCAGGTTAACTTTGGAATGCCCTTGGCTGACAGGAGAGGGATCCATTTAGATGGTTGGGGGTGGGAATGCCTTAGAATTTTATTTTTGGTTTACAGAGTCAGGAATATCTGTTCTGTACTCAGGGCTGATGGAGGGAAGGGAGGGTTCAATCTCTGCCTTCAGGCTAAAGTTTCCTCAAGTGTGAACTGGGGATGCTGACCAGACCTGCCCCACAGGACATTCTAGAGGATTAATGAGATGATGCTGGAATGTGGCGAGCACATTCCAAGCCTCCTAATTGCCCTTCTCTGTATGTGAGCCCATATATTTCCATGGTTCCTCACAAGTAGCCTTTAATCTGTGCACATCAGATGGGATCCTGAGCTGATGAGCCAATGTCAGAATCTCCACCATCAATTGTTTATTGTGACCAATAAACCCCCCTTCAGTGGCTAGAAAGGGGGCTGGAGCTAATGAACGCATCCACAAATGGCTCTTGATCACCGAAACTCGGTCAAATTTCCTTCCTTTTGGAAAATGCCCAGGTAATTTGCTTCCTGAAAACCTATTTTATTTTTTTAACCTTTTTGGAAGGCTGTTAATGGGATAGTTTAAATAGAAATAAGAAAACCTCTTTTCTCCAGGCCTTCTCTGGTTGTTTTAATTAGTATATTTCTATAATGTTAATGTGGCTATTCACCAGTATGGCTTTGACCCATTAAAGGCCACCCCTCCTGCCTCAACCCCCGGGGAACATTGATAATACAGGAACAATTGCTCTCTCAGTATTCTTCCTTAGTTGCGGTTCATCGTCCTTTACTGGATGTCTCCATCAGTATCTGTCTGGGGAAGATAACAGTCCCTTCTTTCTTCCTGTGGTCCTCACCTGAAGAGCATGCATTTCCTTGCATTGCTCAAGGGATGGTGGCTGAATTAAGGAATTCCTTGTGGCCTGCCACCTTCAGGTTGCTGAATGCAGGATGAGATGTGGACCCACTGGTCTCATTTGACATCACAGGGGACAGAGTAAAATAGCATATTGTGCAGTTGCCAGGTTTTCTTCTAATACTGGGAAAAGATAAATATGGGGATTCATAATGCAGAACAACAGGAGGATGGAAGTAAAAATGAATCAAATGAGGGAGATTATTTATGTTCACTTAGATTGTTGTGGAGGAAGCTAATGGCATTGATACCTCTGGCCTGGAGTCCCTCTTGAACACCTTGCTGATAGAGCCCATTCAGTAGGAAAATACGGGGAGGAGAGAGGCCCAGGAATCAGTTGAGTGGTTGGTCCACCACTGGGTCAACGCTACCTTAGTGGGGATGCCCTGAACCTTGGCATTTTAAGTGGAAATATGGGGATGAAGGCATTTGCTGAGATCCCTTAGTTGCTGGAGGTCAGGTCTTGTTGGCATGGGGCCTTCAGACCATCTGATGGTGACTCATAAATACCAGAGATGCCTCTGACAGGAGCAAAGCTGGCAAATTCTCATATTCCAGAAGGCTGTCACTGAATTAATCAGTTTGAAGTCACACACACAAAAAAGAAAAGAGTAAGCTCAGAATAAAGAGCTTAGCGCTTGAATGGGATATGGCCACTGACCATGCCTCAATATCCAGTATTTACATTTTGTCAGTTACAAGTACTTCCACATGCCACATTCTTAATATTTTCCAGACCTTTCTTTTGATTGGTAAATACAAAGAGGAGCTCTAAAACTGACCTTTGCATCACAACCTTCGAGGGAGACAAGCAGAGGCCCCTTCTCCCAGGTCCCTAAGGGACAAGCGCTGGTGCCAAAGGGCAGGAGCTGCTTAGTACACAGTGGGCTGCCCCTAAAGGTAGGTTGAAGAAGTGAATAGATTTTATCTCCTGTGGTCCTCATCACTGGTGAGCCGGTGCTTTTTGCTGTAGGTTGCATGAGGAACTGACAGAGAGGTGTGGTTGGTGCTCCTATTGTTTTAAACAGCTCAGTTAGGTGCTGAGGCATCCTGCCAGGGTGTGGAGAGGATGCCCCAGCACAGTCAGGAAGAGGCAGCTCTGATATATCCCTGCCCCATGCCAGTGTCTAGAGGTGACAGCACCAGACCAAAATGACAACACTGGTGTTTTTATGTCTCGTCACACCAAAATACTGGTAGTAAGGACAGAGTGAGATGTGCTCACCATGGTTCTTCTCATTTGGAGCTCAGAGGTTGAGTGCAGCAAGGGCTGAGATACAACACCCAAGCCCTTTGCCCTTTGGCTGGAGTCTTCCCAGTAAGCCTGATAGGGGAAGACAGTCTTGAATAAAGTACAATACCCCAGAGTAGGGGTCCTCAGATGTGACATCTTCCAGGCATCAGTCAGCTGAGATGTGGCTGTGACCTCATCCTGTCCCCTCCCAGGCCCTGTTGTCCACACTCTCCGAGTTGATGTCAGCTCCTCAGGAGAATAGCCATGGGAGCCCAGGGCCTCTTGGGTTGAGGAGAGAGAGAAAAGTTCTGTCCCCATTTTATCTTCATTCAAATATCCTACCCCCCAGCTTTATTAAGGTATAATTGACAAAATTGCATATATTTATGGTACACAATGTGATGTTTTGATTAATCTGTATATACATTATGAAATGATTAAAGCAAGCTCATTAACATTGCCATCACCTCACGTACTTCTCATTTTTTTGTGGTGAAAACATTTAAGATTTACTGTTACAGCGTTTTTAAAGCATACAATACAGTATTATTAACCATAGTAGCTATTCTGTGCAATAGATCTCCAGAATGTGTTCGTCTTAACTGAAACTTTGTATCTTTTGACTGTGTACCAGTCCCTCCATTCCCTATTAAAATTATTATGCACATGTGGGTTTGGCCTTTTGATTTTAGAAGCCAAGATCTAGCTTGTCTTTGTTCTCTGGGTTTGCCATGCATCGCCCAGGAAATGTCCTCTTTTCCAAGTGAATGGAGATGGTGAGGGTGGCAGGTGGGGCCATGCATCCTTTACTTTTTCATCTGTCACTCAGCCTCAGTACTTACAACAGGCGTTCACACGGAATTTCCGAAGTCACCGACTCACAAAATCACCCTAGTGCCCCTGGGTGTGAAATTTATTTCCTCTGGTCTCAGTTGCCAGAAGAGAAGTAAGGATAATGCAGGGAGGCATTCATGCCTGGAAACATATCCCCTTCAAGGGCTAAGCTCTTTATTCTGAGCTTACTGTTTTATTTTTTGTTTTCTTTTCTTTTTGTGACTTCAAATATCCTTTCTCTTATGGAACGATCGTGATTGTGGAAGGTACGCGTGTGTATGTGTATTTGTGTGTCCTCTTTAATGTTCTTACTTTGTTAAATAAAAACCCACAGTCCTGTGTTGGTCCCCGGAATTAGGTGGTCTTCACTGTTCTTGAGCGGCTGAGCCCTTTAAGAGCTTGTGCGCTCTGTTCCTGTGTATCCTCTGACACTCACTAGCCTGCAGTTTTAGTTGTACGTGTGTGTGTGTGTGTGTATGGTGGGGAGGGACAAGGCAGAAGCACAGTTTGAGAAGCCTGACACCCACTCTTTGCAGAGGGTATTTTACAACTAAGGAAGCACAGGCTTTGAGAGATGGAATCTTTGTATTCTGAACTACCAAGCTTTTTGGTTTCAATCTTCTTGCAATAATACACTTCACGTTTCAGTGATATTTAAAAGTGCATGTTTTGATTATCTTTAAGTATTCCAGGTATATGTGTGCTTTCTATAATAATAAACAAAAGCCAATACTTGCATACTGGTTCAGATCTGGTGCTTTTTAAAGTTTTCATGGACAGGTTGTTATCCAGCTGTCCACCAGGTGTATTAGGGATGGGCTGTGAGCACCAAAGTGCGAGGCCTGTAGTGGAACTGATAGAGTAATATCAACATTTTAAACTAATTAGATGAGGAAAAAGCATTTCAAAGAAGGCATGATGGCTTCTTGCCCTCCAGCTGGAAGGTGGCACAGCATAATTGGAGTTAGAAAGCTTTTTACCGTCAGTGATTTAACTGAGCACACTTGAAGGACACCCAGGAGTAATGGATTAACTGTTTTGTTTTTGTCAAAAGTAAGCCCAGGTGGAAGACAGAACTCCTCAGCCAGAACTTAAACCATCCTAGTAAGGAGAAATCAGGAAACCAGCCATCTAGCTCTTATTTTTTTAGAGCACCTGCTTGTGTGTGCTTTGAGGATGCTGTGGGGCCAAGTTCAGCCAGGGCCCCTTATTTTGTGGAACTTCTGTTTGGTGGGGGGAGATAAAGAAGAACTAAGTAGAACTCAAAGAGTAATTCCAGGTGGTGACAAGTGCGTGGAGAAGGTAAACTGAGGCAGTGAGTGCTGTTAGATTGTGCGGGGTGGTGAGAGGCAGCCTCCTGACTGAGGACGGCCCACGGGAACTGAGAGATAGGAGCAGCCCAGGTGAACAGTAAGCAAGGCACAGTGTGCAGTGAGCAAGGGAGAGGGCTGCAGATGGGGCCTGGGAGGGAGGCAGGAGTGTGTTTCTGGTGTGATGGTGAAGCAGCCAGAGGCGTGTTCAGCAGAGCAGTGACCTTATGGGGACAGGCAGGGTCTCTGGGCCCAGGGGGGCTGGCTTGGGAGCCTCTGCTGCCTCCTTCTCCCTGCAGCCTCAGCCAATGGCAGTGTCCCTTCCCCTTGGTTCTGTCTGAGCTGCCTCCCACCTTGCCCTGGGCTAGGGAGATGGTGGACACTGTAGTAGGCTGGACATTGACCACCTGGAGATACCGAGTCCTAATCCCTGGAATTTGTAAAGGTTATCTTATTTAGAAAAAGTGTCTTTGCAGGTGTAATTAAATATGGTGAGTTGAGGAGATGACCCTGGGTTATTCAGATGGGCCCTAAATGTTCTCACAAGTATCCTTTTAAAAGAGAGGCAAAGGGAGATGCAGACACACAGAGAAGAAGGGGATATGAAGACGGAGGCAGAGATCGGAGCGAAGTGACTCCAGCTGAGGAACAGCAAGGAATGCCAGTAGCCACCAGAAGCTGGAAGGGGTGAGGAATGGATGCTCCTTTGGAGGGAGCCTTTGGAAGGAACATGGCCCTGCTGACGTGTTAGTCTAAGATGCATGGCCCTCAGAACTGGGAGAGAAGAAGTTCCTGTCGTTTTATGTCAACAGTTTGTGGTAATTTGTTACAGCAGCCCCAGGAAATTAATATAGGCCTGAGACAGACAGAGAGAGAGAGAGAGAGAGAGAAAGAGAGAGGTGTTAGAGAGAGGTGGGTTAGAGAGAAAGAGATGTATTAGAGAGGTCTGTTAGGTGTGTTGGGGGGGTGTTTTAGAGAGAGACAGGGGTGTTAGGTGTTAGAGGTGTATCGGGGGGGGAGAGAGAGAGAGAGGTGTGTTAGAGAAAGGTGTGTTAGAGAGAGAGGTGCATTAGAGAGAGGTGCGTTAGAGAGAGAGGTTCATTAGAGAGAGGTGCGTTAGAGAGAGAGGTTTGACTCTCCAAACTCCTGGAAAGCCCAAAGGTGATGGAGAGCACCCTCCCACTTTGTGGGACTGTCCCCTTCACATCTCCTCTCTTTGTGCTTCAGCCAAGCCTGGCTTACAGTGGGGATTTCCCATTCTTACACCCCAGGGGCTGGACTGGCCACCTCTTGTGGATGAGGGTGGTGTGCAGGTGGACTGTGACCACCCAGAGTGGCACATGCATGGGGCAGCTGCATCCCTCTCAGCTGATGCTGCCCTGTGGGATGTGGGACCAGTGGGGTCAGATGTCTAGTTTTCTCAGACAAGCCTGAAAAAATATGATTTGTTTTAAAACATGACCTGTCTCGGTATTGAAAGCTGGCTTAAGTTTTTAAATCTGCAGGTCCAATTTGGCCCTAGGGTGAGGTGAAGGGTTCTGTTTTGTAACTTCTGTCTTGCAGTTTTTATTTCTCCTAGATGTTAGCATATTAACCCCCACCCCCCAACACATTTGTATGACTTGGAACAGGATTTTAGTCAGTTTGTTAGTTTCTTTTTGCTGCTGTAACAAATATCACAAACCTAGTGGCTTAAAGCAACATGAATTTATTATTTAGTAGTTCTAAAGGTGAGAAGTCCACAATTGATTTTATATAAGGACTAAAATCAAAATGTCAGCAGATCTCTGTTCCTTCTGGAGGCTCTAGGGAAAAATCTATTCCTTGCTTTTTCCAGCTTCTAGAGGCTGTCCTTGGCTTGTGGTCTCTTCCAATGGTGGCATTACACCAGCCCCTGCTTCTCTCTCCTTCACTGTCATCTCCCTCTCTCTTATAAGGACCTTGTGACTACATTGAGCCCACCCAGATAATCCAGGATAATCTCCCCATCTCAAGATCCTTAATCCCATTTGCAAATGGGAATTAAGTACCATTACATTTTTCATGTAATGTTACTTACATATTCACCAGTTCTGGGGATTAGGACATGGACATCTTTGGGGGTATATGGTGCCCTCCACAGTTAGTGACCCATATTTTCCTGTAGATCTCATGCCCTGCATATGAAAACCTCTTATGGCAGCCCTGTCTCCCTCTTACCCACTACAGTGGGTGCTGGAGTTGCCTCGTACCAGCTCTCAAGAGCTGATTGTGCTTGTCTTTTCCCACTTTTGTGTTCAGTGAAGTGACTTCATGTTGGTAGCTTGAAGGTGGCCAGAGTGAAACTATTTGCACCTTGGAAATCAGCAAATGCTATGGCTCAGGGCTTCCTACCTCTCCCCCGACTCTTTAACCTGGAGAGCGGACGCCATTGACGTGTACCTATTCATTTGGGCTGGGATTCCTGCCTTTTGGGATATCCGCTCTGTTTTTCTAGGGACTGCCATCTCATGTTTGGGGAGATGAATGTGGATGTCTTAGAAGCATTATGGATGCCTCCTTATGGAGACCTTTATTGACATCTGCCTGAACTCTGTAGGTTTGGATAGTGAACCATGTACACCTTGGGTTTCTCTTCCTTCGGGGGGATTTTTGCTCATTTCTACTTGGCATTACAATCTTTTTTTTTTTTTTTCTCGTACAAGGGAAGCATTACTTATGTACTGGCTTTCAGCAGATGACCTCCCTGCATAAGCATTTTGGGCTTATTTCCTGTGTGTTTCAGTGTTAGGGGACCTTCCGGATCCCTGTCTGTGTTTTGACGTGGATAGATGGTGTGTTGGTGCATTTGTGTGGTGGATTTAGTCCTGTTGAAAGCTTGGTGGTTATGCTTACTCATAATCTGCAGAGCCTGGTCGAATAGGGCATATCTGGAAACATGCTAACAAGGTGGTGGCAATTAATTAAGAATTCTTCTTAGTTAAAAAAAAAAACTATCTTTCCTTACTAACGGAGAGATACTTGTAGAATAAATATTCAATGAAAGCCTCAAGCCTGTTTTTGCACTTGGCATTTTATTGTGCTAACTGTGCCTTTTGAATCTCAAATTGTGTTTGCTCTTCTCTTTCTTAATGGAATTTCAAGCAACGTTTTGATTGAGAACTTCCATACAAAGGAATATTTAAAATATGAAAAAAATCACAGTTTTTTCCTTTTATATCAATAATTGGTTAATTGTTTCTTGGTGGGTGCTAAGAATGTGTCTTCCAACTTCATTTCAGTCAGTCTGCTCTGATAGGACCAGTATTTTTCTCGCATGGATTGCAAGCGCATTTGAGATATAATTGCTCTTATCAGTTAGGTTTTCAGTAAAGTCTCATTAATTAAGCATGTGATTATTATCTAACATTCCCTGTATAGAGAAAGTTTGTTAAAATAAGTTTTTAAAAAATGAAAACCGACCAACATGTGGGTGAATTTACAAAAGCTCAGATGCTAATGCAGCACTAAAAGAATGACAGATGATCAGCTTAGAAAACGAAGCCACACTTGAATGGGACAACCGGGTCCAAAAGGGCTCTCTATTTGGAGGACTAGCAGGGCTCAGGCATGTGGACTTCTGCCTTAGTGCTCTTCCCACCACCCCAGCAGCCTCTTCCAGGCTGGGCGGCCTGGAGCCTCAGCACCCCCACACATGATGCTTACTCTGCATGAGGCCCTTCCTTTAGCTGCAGGTCTTAGCACCCGTCGTCCCTGTCCCAGGAAACCTTCCCTGGCTACTGAACCACTTGTCTCCTCCTGTAGCTCTGGTTGCAACCATGACATGTTTGGGCTGTCACCTCTTCTTCCCTGTCTTCTCTCCAGAGCCGGGGCTGAGGGTGTCCTGCTCAGCTGTGCTGTTGAGCCCAGCACAGTGCTTGGTCCAGAGTAGGTTCTTAGGGATCATTTATAGAGTGCGTGACTGAATGGCTTCCTGCCTTTCCTGCTGCTGACCCTAGGCTCATCTAAGATGCTGAGATATTATGCTGAATTTGCCTACGAGGCCTTGGGTGGGAATGGAGGGAGTGAGAAAGTGGGTGGCTGGCTGGAGGTGAGGAAGAATTTGCTATTCAACCAGCAGACATTTATCCTGTCTCTTCCATGCCAGGCGCAGGCAAAGCGCTTTGAGTGCATTTCCGCATTTCATTTTCACAACCACCCCAAGAGGTAACCTTTAATTTATGCTGTAGACATCAGCACCCACCTGTGGCAGGCATTTTATTGAGTGCTGGAGATACAGTAATTAAAATCCATGAGTCTTTGACTTCACACAGCACATGCTCTAAAACGTTCAAATATTAGAGGTGAGAGGGTGGGATCATGGGAATGGTACCGTCATGACTAAAAATTCCAATGTTTAGTTTCCATTTGAGATTACCAGCATATTTTATGATTATAATTTATTCTACTTTGGATATTTAAAGTTGGTTAACTCAGCCTCTTTCAAAATTATTTTCACTAGGTACTATCATAATTTTGAATGTCTAACTGGTAGCTTGCCTTTAACAAGAACCATTTGTGGTTGTTCCAAATGTGAACATTACATCTCTAAGAGAGTTAATCCAAATTGAAACCTGCTGAAATGCATGAATTATTAAATTAACATATTATAGATTAGGTCATTGTTTTGGGGAAGTTTTACTAGCGAGATTTTTGTAATTTCTAAATTCCCATGCCAATACCCAAATTCACAGATGCTAAAGTCTTTCATACAAATTGGTGTTGTATTTGTATATAACGTATGTACCTTGTCCCATATACTTTTAAGTTATTTCTAGATTACTTATAATAACTAATGGAATGTAAATGCTATGCAAATAGTTGATACATTATATTTTTTAGCTTGTTTTTAAAATTATTGTACTGTTACTTTTTTTTTTTCCTGAAAAAATAATATTTTTTTGAGATGAGGCATTCTTCTGTCATCCAGGTTGGAGTGCAGTGGTGCAATCACAGTTCACTGCAGCCTGGAACTCCTAGGCTCAAGTGATCCTCCTGCCTCAGCCTCCCAAAGTGTTGGGATAACAGGTGTGAACCACTGCACCTGGCCCTCAATATGTTTGATCAGTAGTTGGTTGAACCCACGGATGCAGAACTTGCAGATACAGAGGGCTGATTGTATTATGCTTACTTATTATTTAGTTAAACATTTGTATTTGTGAGAGTTTTTCGGAGAAGCAGAATCAATATAAGGAATGGGCTTATGCAATTACGGAGGCTGACAAGTGTCAAGATCTGCAGTAAGCAAGCTGGGGATCCAGGATAGCTGATGGTGTAGTTCCAGTCTGAGTCTGAAGCCGCCAGAACCAGGAGAGCTGGTGATCTATTTCTTTCTGAATACTAGTAGGCTTGAGACCCAGGAAGAGTTGATGTTTCAGTTCAAGTGTGAAGGCAGGAATAAGCCCATGTCTTGAAGGCAGGAATAAACCAATGTTCCAGCTCAAGGCAGTGAGGCAGGAGGAGTTTTCTCTTATTCAGCCTTTTTGTTCTATTGAGGCCTTCAACTGATTGGATGAGGACTATGTACATTAGGGAGGGCAATCTTCTTTACTGAGTCTACTGAGTCAAATGTTAATTTCGTCTAGAAGCCCTCACAGACACACTGATGATAATGTTTGACCAAATACCTGGGTACCCTGTGCCCCAGTCAAGTTGACATATAAAACTAACCATCACAAAATGGTTTCTAATGCCACTACAATGTCTTTATTGACCTTAGGGTCATTTATAACACTCAGTTTCTAAACATTTGCGGAATTTTCTATTTTGTAAGTTATTGATTGCTACCTTAATATCACTCTGATCAAAATTTATTCTGATTTCAATCCTTTGAACTTTGTGAAATTATGATATAAATCAATAGCCTAGTGACAACTTTTCTGAGTCTCTGTTTATGTTTTTTATTTTAGGCAGTACATAGTTAAGTTTTGATTTTTCAGGAATCTATAATATTTTTAACTTTTAGAGAATTTAATGTACTTATAATTAATGGAATTACTGGTATGTTTGAGTTTAAATGTCATATTATTGTTTTTCATTTGTCCCATATGTTCTGTGTTACTTTTTCCTCTCCATTCTTGCTGTGTTTTGGATTAATCAAGCATTACATTATTCAGATTTGTTTACCTTTACCACCTTGTTAATTAGATCTTATTTTATTCTTTTGGTGCTTACCCTAGATATTACAAAGTGCATATTTAACTAATTTAAGGTACTTTACTGTATTCATATGTTGTTCAACAATGGGCATATGTTCTGAGAATTGTGTCTTTAGGTGATTTTGTCATTGTGCAAACATTATAGAGTGTACTAAACCTAGACACTATAGCCCGCTGCACAATAGGCTATAGTCTATTGCTCCTAGGTGACAAACCTGTATAGCACGTTACTGTATTGAATATTGTAGGCAGTTGTAACACAATGATAAGTATTTGAATATCTAAACGTATCTAAATGTAGAAAAGGTACTATAAAATATGGCATAAAGGACAAAAGATGGTACACCTGTATAGGAAAATGATAAATGGAGCTTGCAGGAGTGGAATGAGGCAGTGGGGTGAGGAGTGAGTGAATGTGAAGGCCTAGGACATTACTGCATACTACTGTAGACTTTATAAATACTGTACACTTTATACAAAATTATTTTTTGGCCGGGTGCGGTAATCCTAGCACTGTAATCCCATCACTTTGGGAGGCCAAGGCGGGTGGATCACGAGGTCAGGAGTTCGAGACCAGCCTGACCAACATGGTGAAACCCCGTCTTTACTAAAAATACAAAAATTTGCTGGGCGTAGTGGCACATGCTGAATCCCAGCTACTCAGGAGGCTGAGGCAGGAGAATTGCTTGAACCTGGGAAGTGGAGGTTGTAGTGAGCTGAGATCGCACCACTGCATTCCAGCCTGGGTGACAGAGCGAGACTGTCTCAAAAAAAAAGAAAAAAAAATTATTTTTCTGCCTGTAATAATAAATTAACCTTAGCTTACTGTAATGTTCTTAAAAGCTTAAATATTTGAAGCTTTTTGACTCTAATAACAGCTTAAAACACAAACCTATTGTACAGCTGTTAAAAATATTTTCCTTTTTGTATACTTACTGTATGTGCTTTTTTCTATTAAATTTTTTTTTACTTAAAACATTTTTTGGTTAAAAACTAAGACACAAACACACACATTAGCCTAAGCCAACATGGGGTCAGGATCATCAGGATCACTGTCTTTCACTTCCACACCTTGTCCCACTGGAAGGCCTTCATGGGCAGTAACACCTAGAGAGCTGTCATCTCCTGCGATGATAGTGCCTTCTTCTGGATACCTCCTGAAGGACATGCCTGAAGATGTTTTCCATTTAACTTTTTTTTTTGATGAAGTAGAAGGAGTACACTCTAAAATAATATTAAAATTACAGTAAATACATAAACCACTGACATCGTTGTTTATTACCATTATCAAGTATTATGTACTGTACGTAACTACATGTGCTATACTTTTGTGTGATTGGCAGTGCAATAGGTTTGTTTACACCAGCTTGACCACAGACAGGTGAGTAATGCATCACACTACAATGTTACAACACCTGGGACGTCACTAAGTGATAGGAATACTCCAGCTCCATTATAATCTTATGAGACCACCGTCGTATATGCCGTCTCTTGTTGACTAAAACGTTGCTGTGCAGGGCATTACTGTATATGAATATTTCAAGAACCTTGGAACACTTTCACTTCTTTTGCCTCTCTCTTGTCTTTGGTGGTGTTGTCATGTATGTCAGGTCTCGTTTTAAATTCCTATTAGATATTAAACTTTAAGATATAATTATTCTTGTTTCATACGAAGTGTGTTTAGATTCACATACACATTTACCTTTTTAGTTGCTCTTTATTCTTTCTCGTGTTTCAGATTTTCATAAGGGATAATTTTCTGCAAATTTCTATGGTGGTACTAATGTCAGTTAAAAAAAAAATCTACCCTGCTTAGATTCCTGAAGCTTCCTGAATTTGTGACTGAATATCTTTTTTTTTTTTTACTTTATATATATATATATTCTTTAAGTTCTAGGGTACATGTGCACAACGTGCAGGTTTGTTGCATATGTATACATGTGCCATGTTGGCGTGCTGCACCCATTAACTCATCATTTACATTAGGTATATCTCCTAATGCTATCCCTTCCCACCGCCCCCCGACCCCACAACAGGCCCTGGAGTGTGATGTTCCCCTTCCTGTGTCCAAGTGTTTTCATTGTTCACTTCCCACCTATGAATGAGAACACGCGGTGTTTGGTTTTTTGTCCTTGCGATAGTTTGCTGAGAATGATGGTTTCCAGCTTCATCTGTGTCCCTACAAAGGACATGAACTCATTATTTTTATGGCTGCATAGTATTCCCTGGTGTATATGTGCATGACTGAATATCTTTTATCACCTTTTGAAATTTCTTAACCACTGTGTTTTTAAAAAGTGCTTCCTACCAGTTCTCTTTTTCATTTCCCCTTGTGGGACTCCATGAGGTTAGAACTTTTCACAATATCCTCTGTATCTGTTTTGCAGTTTCCTATATGTTTTCTGTATGTTATTTTTATTGTGTGTTAATCTGAGTATTTTCTGTTGACTTATCTTTTAATGCACTGACATTCTTTAACATCGTATCTGATTTACTGTTAAACACATCTGTTGTGTTTGAAACCTCTTAATTTCTCAGTTCAAGAATATTCACTTGGTTTTTCTTACAGACAACAATTATCTGGTGAAATTTACAATCCTATTTTTTTGAACCTATTAATTATAGTTATTTTGAAGTCTGTGTCTGATGACCTCAAACCTGTATCACTGGGGTTCTGTTTTAGTATGCTTTTTTTCTTTTATTCTCTTGGCCCTGTGTATTGATACACTCAGCAACTTCAGACTGAATGGTGGACGTTGTACTTGGAAACTTGTAGAGGCCAGGGTCTCTGCATTGATATTTCTCCAGAGAGAATTTTCTTTAACTTCTGGAAAGCACTTAGAGTAGGAGCAGTGAGTTCACCTTCACCAGATTGGGGACTGAACTGATGGGAGCCTGGGTGTCAGTCTTTGTATGACTGGTCTATTTCTGATTTGCCCTTACCGGTAGAGTGTAATTCTTCAGTAGTCCAGACTGAAAGCCTGGAGCATTTACCAGGGTTTCTCAATGTTATTGGCACTGAACTCCAATGTTTTTCTCCCCAGCATCGTGAGACTGATAATAGGTCTGTTTCAGTTTTCTGCCTCTTGATAGCTACTCTCAGTTAAGCTGTGCTGCCTCTCTAACCATGATACTTGTCCCAGGTAAGTATCAAACCCCAGGAAGAGGGAAATGGTTCAGACTGTAAGGTTATCCTCTCTGCAATTCCCCGCCTGCCACCCTGATGCTTTTTTTTTTGAGACAGTTGCTCTGTCACCCAGGCTGGAATGCAGTGGCATTATCACAGCTCTGCAACCTCCCGGGCTCAAGCAATTCTCCCACCACAGCCTCCAGAGTAGCTGGGACCACAGGCATGTGCCACAATGTCCAGCTAATTTTTTATTTTTTGTTGAGACAAGGGTCTTGATATGTTGCCCAGGCTGGTCTCAAACTCCTGGCCTCAAACAATCCTCCCACTTCTGCCTCCCAAAGTGTTGGGATTACAGGCATGAGCCACCATGTCTGGCCTGCAATTCCCTTTTTAATAGGATATTTGCCCCTTGATTCCTGGCTGCCTTGGTAGCTGTGAACTCCAATTCCCATCTTCCAACCCTACTGGTCCTATAACACTGCCTAAAACTCTGTTCAGCGTCTCAGCCTTCAGCCACGTGGCTTTTGATTTATCCAGTGCCTCAAAGAGGAGAGCAGTGTAGAATGTTGAGTTCACCTTAGGAAGTTTCTATGTTTTTTCCAGAAATTTGGCCTCTCAACTCCTGGCTGCCTTGATAGGTCTACAGTTCCTCCAAATACATATTATCTGTACTTGATCTAGCTTTTCTAATTGTTCTCAGTAGGAGTGTTTGCTATAATCTAGTCCATCATTGCAGTAAGCAAAATTCAGGGATAGCTTTTACTTTTAGTAGGAAGCAGCTACGTTTGGTAGAGAGAGCTCTGAACTCAAGTTAAACACAGAATGAATCTCCTTTGCCCTGGCAGACTGGCAGGGTCATTGTGAAGATGGCAGAACATGTTAATACGTAAAATCTGCTAACAACATGAATAGAACAGTACAAATGTTACAGAACTCACCGCTGAAAATGAACCAAGGTCTTGGGGTTAACAATATGTTACTGTGTAGGGGCTATGTTTTCACGTTCAGGATCTGGGTGTTTGGCACCAGGAGAAACGTCCTGCACTGGGATTTTGCTATGCGCTAGGCCCCTTTTTGTGCGCTTCCTGGGGATAAGCTATTAGGCCACATTTAGTAGCCTCCTAAAGTTCACTAGTTTACCCAGCTCGCAGTGTTTCATTTGCCCATGAAGTTGTTTACTTAGGGACAGAAGAAAAAATGACAAATTTTTAGTCTTTTAAAAGAGTAAAATTTTATTTTTTGGTGTTCCTTGGGAGAGTGAAGAGTGGAGAAATTTTGCAAGGGGACAAGACAGAGCCAAACATTTCAGCTATTGTCCATGGCTTTTTTGGGGAGGGGGCGGGGGAGGCAGAGTCTCGCTCTGTCGCCTAGGCTGGAGTGCATGGTGTGTTCTTGGCTCACTGCAATCTCCGCCACTCGGGTTCAAGCAATTCTTATGCCTCAGCCTCCCGAGTAGCTGGGATTACAGGCGTGCAACACCACACCTGGCTAATTTTTGTATTTCAGTAGAGACGGGGTTTCACCACGTTGGCCAGGATGATCTTGATCTCCTGACCTCGTGATCCACCCGCCTTGGCCTCCCAAAGTGCTGGGATTACAGCTGTGAGCCACCACGCCTGGCCTGTCCACGTCTCTTTTGGTCACCTCCCTGCTCCCTTTCACCAAGCTTGACAGAAGCTGTTCTTCTGAGCCACCCAAGCTCATCTGAAGCAGAACGGACTTGCATTGGAAAGCAACTGGAACTCCTTTCTTGGTTGAGTACTTTGTTCTTTGTTCTACCGTGTTCTTTGCATGGTCTCGGTCCAGCAGAGCTCTGTGGATCCTCTTCTATTTCAATTTAAAGTTTACGTGTTTAAGGGATATTGTGTGACCCTTTTCAAGACCAAATTTCTGCCTTGTAACTGAGACACTAGGGACAGTAGAATAGTGGACTTTCAGAACTGCCAGAGACTTGGTCCATCCTCCTGATTTTATAGATTAGAAAACTGAGGCCTGTTCAAAGGTTCAGTCTGGCTTCCTTCACAGGATGGTATAGCAGAAACCTGGAATCAGATCCTGACTGTGCCACTTAACTGGTTGCAATCTTAGAGAGACATGTAACCTCCGAGTGAGTTTTGATTGTATGGCCTGTACAAGAATAATGAGAAGGATGAGAATGATACCTGCCTGTCACTGAGAATTACACAGAATACATATGAATCACCTAGGCTGGGCACCACTAACTGGTGCTAAAAAGATTAAACAAATATTTATTGACTTGCCAGACTGTGGTGGGAACATGGGCCCTGTCTTTGAGGAGGTGGCCATGGTCTAGCAGTCATCTCTTTAGCAAGTTCATGGGGATTCTAGTCTTTTATTTCACACATGAAATTCAGACCTTGAAGTCAGAACCCTGAGAACAAGGACTTGCGACCGATTTTGTCTGCAACTTTATTCTTTCTCCCATTGTTGCTCTCAGCAGGCCCCTCCCGATCTCCACCAAGGTGTGCACTATGGAAACTGGATAATAGCCTCGGTCTGAATTGGGAGATGACAGAATCACTGTTTCACAGAGGAACATTACCGCCTATATTGTCAAGCGTGGAGTCTGGGTTTTCAATTTGGGCTTCAGACATGCCAGAGCGACACAGTGCCCTGCCGCTCTTCTCTGCATGAGCAGCTCACATTTGTTTTCATGGAAGACCCTGAGATCTTTCCAGAGGCCAGTTGCATCAGCACATTTGTGTGTCTCAGATACCTCCAGGGTGCTGTGTATCTCCCGTGGAGGCAGAGCTTCCTTTGTGCTGTGTGGAAGATTCAGGAATGAATGCATATGTTTCCTAAACCAACAAAACTGCTGGAAGGCTTGATTTCCTTTCTTTCTTGTTTGGGTGCTTTGTTCTACAATGGTGATTCTATTTTCCTTGATCTTTGTAAGGCCTCAAGGGCCATTGGTTTCTATGAATTTGAAAGTATTTCAGCTAATTAATTTTTTTTTTTTTTTTGAGGCAGAGTCTCGCTCTGTCGCCCAGGCTGGAATGCAGTGGCACGATCTCGGCTCACTGCAAGCTCTGCCGCCCCGATTCATGCCATTCTCCTGCCTCAGCCTCCCGAGTAGCTGGGAGTACAGGTGCCCGCCACCATGCCCGGCTGATTTGTGTATTTTGTTTAGTAGAGACGGGGTTTCACCATGTTAGCCAGGATGGTCTCGATTTCCTGACCTTGTGATCCGCCTGCCTTGGCCTCCCAAAGTGCTGGGATTACAGGCGTGAGCCACCGTGCCTGGCCAAATTTTTTATTTTTTATTTTTAGTAGAGATGGGGTCTTGCCGTGTTGCCTAGGCTGGCCTCAAGTGATCGTCTCACCTCGGCCTCCAAAAGCACTGGGATTATAGGCATGAGTCACCACACCCGGCCTAAAGTTTCTGATAAGAAACCTTTATGAATTTGCTATTCGGTCCCCCTTTTTTTCTTCTGTTACTCTATTTTGCTCTCATGGCAATTCCCCAGTTATAAAAATGCCAGTTTCCCCCTAGAGTATCTGTTGTCTTGGCAAGGTTTTTATGTCATGCACCAAATTTACTGTTCTGGGACCCATTTTGTTATATCTTGTTCAGACCACTCATTTCAGTAGAAAGGGAAATTGTAATATTTGGACACCGGCAGGTTACAGAGGGCTTCCTTCCCTTCTCATCTTGTTGTAACTTCTTGTCATCTGTGTTTTTGCCACTGCAACATACGATGCTTCTAAATAACACAGGGCAGGAGAAGAAGGATCAGCCATGGAAAAATGTTATGCAAGTAGGAAGCGTTGCCAAAGGTAATTTTAAGTTTAAGCAAAAAAGGAAAAAAGTAAAACCAAAAGAAAAAAATAGACTTACACACAGTGCTATTAAGTCATTTAATTGTTTTTTTTTTTTTCCTTCTGTGTTTTAAGTATTTTAAAGCCTTTAGTGTTCCTAGTTTCTGGTTCTAAAGGCAGACATGAATTTAAAAGGCAGCATAGTTTTATTACAGGGAAATTATGCCAGATTTCATTTTTTTCTTTGTCTTGCCAGCAGAGTATTTCCTAGCTTCTTATTTAAGCTTCCTAAAGATGAAGATTTGAAGTTTGTGTAATTCTCCTTCCTAACTTACCTTACCCATATCGAAGAAGATGTTTCGCAAACCTCATAAGAATTATGTAAGGTAATACATGTTTGAATTGGCAAATTGTGAGGGTCATTAATTTCTGAAAAGGCATAAAATTTCTGTAGATAATTTCGAAGAGAGTAACTGTGATCTATGAATAAAAGGCTCATCTCAGCATGTAAATAGTTTCTGAGCCAGAGTTACACACAGGGGATTCTAAAGGCAAACTCTGTTGGACTCTGTGGGAGACAGGTTGCAAATGTTGAGCTTCATTAAGCATGTTATACTTACAGCTCAAGAAATGCAAAAATTTGTGTGAGAGATTATTCAGGCCACATGTCACCTCCACAGTCTTATAAAATTCCTTCTATTTTGCCAAGGAATCTAGATTTGACATTTTTATTTCAACAATGTTTTATATAGGTAGATGTAGATAAATCTCTTTACAAAAGGAGGAATTACAAATGCTAATTTGTTAAATTGAGCTGTAAACATTTTCTTTGCTGCTTAATAGGACAAAATACATAAAGATTAATTAAATGATCGAAAATTTCCAAGCTTCTTTTTAATCGTGTAAATGGGGTCTATTGCCAAAAGATATCCAGCCCTGGTAAACATGATAGATGATGATGGGGATACACAGTGACTTGGATGGACTCCATTTCTGGGTTCTGCCTGAGTGTGTTGGCCACAGGCTGTGGTTTACAAAAAATATCTCCTCTGCTAACATGTGAGCCTGGGTGTGGCAGTCAGCAGTTTGCTGTGATGTCTTTAGTGTGCCTCCCCAGGGAGAGGATGAGGGGAGTGCTTTGTGGCTGGGGATAGGGTTTCTAGGAAGTGGGTGGCTCAAATGTTATTACTGCTGCATGTCTGAGTGTTTCTGTTTGGTGAAATCCAGGGGAGCACCTTGGCTGGGTAGATGTTCTTAAGCAGGAGTTGCAAAGCCTGCCTTCTGGTCCTCACTCTGCCAGCTAATTGCATGCAAGCACAGATCCACCATACCTGCAAGATGGGGCAGTGTTACCTATTTCTCTCTTTCATGGTAAATGTGAGGTGCTCTTTGAAGTGATGATTGTCAGAGTTCCTTGAAAAACCTAAAGCAATGTATTAGTTAATATGTCGGTAAATTCATCAGATACTCTCTGAGCATCTGCCAAAGAAGCAGGCCCCGTCCTGGGCCAGCCTTATGAGCATTAGGCTCACACACATACATAACTATGTTTAATCATGTCGTAAGGATGCTTTGAGGTGCTGCTAGAATGCCACCTTGGATCTGAAAGGGATTTTTGCCCAGTTTGTTCACCCATATATTTCTAGTGTGTAAGACACTACTATTAGGTAATTTTATAAAAATTTGTTGAATGAATGAATGAATGGTTTTCACAAGTATTATAATAAATAATACATGGTCTTGTCAAGGCCAAGGTTATTGGTTTCATGTTCGTCATATTCCATTCCATAGAGGCAGACAGCTGCTTACTGTCCAGCAGCTGCATGGTGAATGGAAGGGGTGGTCCTGGGGCAGGGTGGGAGGGGAGTTTGCAAGAACCCAGGCAGCAGGGCCAAGTCTATTGCACTGGCCCTTGGCACAGCTGCCCTTGCTTGCTCCCACATGGTATGGCTTGGCTCAGCCCCCGACTCTGGAGTCCATTGTCTCGTTATTTAAGCATAGGCATGTTTCACAGGAATGACCTCCTCTGTGGCCTTGGGGGCAGCCCCAGCTGTGTAAACACATGTGTATATGTGCATATACTTTATATATATGATACACAGGTGTGCTGTGTGTGTGTCTGTCTAACATAAAGAGTTCAGCTGCAGAGTCAACAGATAGAGCATTTCAATCCTGGATCAGTCACTATTGCTGGCTTTATGCTCTCAGAATAGTTACTGAATCCCTTGAAGCTTCGGGGTTTTCAGCCACAGGGAGGTGATGGTAGTACCTAGTTTATAGGGTTATTGTGAGCATTAAATGGGTTATGCTCACAAGAGTTCAGAATGGGGTGGGTGGTAGTATTTGTAAGAGTGTGAGTGTCAGTTGTCACTGCTCTCATGTCAGTACCACTTATTGTAGGATTACTATACTGGGCCCTGGGCTAAGAACCTCGTGTGCATAATATTAATTTTAATAACACAACTATGAAGTGAGTTTTTAAACTCAAAAGGAAACATGTTACATGAGGGTTTTTGTTTCCTTGTTTTGGTTGAAAGAGCGTCCTGAGCCGCACCCCTGCTTTGAACACATTCCCCAACTCCACCATGCTTCCAGGGTCTGCTCCTTTTTACCAGTTTAGGTTTTTCCCTGTGTGGCTCTTTGTAAGTCTTTTCCTAATATTGGATAGCCCATTCCTTGAACTGCAGCTGTAGAACACATGAACATTTTGATTTATGGTGGCACAGGAGGCTATAACAAAGTTACAGACTTTAAATTATGCAATTAGAGTAGAAAGCCATATTGTAAACTGTGCCCTTATTGTTTGCAAAGTCTCACGCCCATCAGTTGCCTTGGAGTTTGATTGATCTCCACTGGGTGCTAGCTGTCTGCAAAACGCTGTACTGTCATGATTAGTTTAACCCATCTCTACTCCCAAGGAGTTGTCAGTCTACTGTGGAGACAGCCAGCCAGACAAATAGTTATACGCAATAAGGTGAATGCTCTGACAGTACCAGAAAGACAAATATGGCGAGCTAAGGAGAGGAAGAGTGGTTGGGTGTGTTCAGGAAGGCCCCTCTGAGAGGGAGACATTTGAGTAGAGACTGGGTGTCCTTTTTTCATTCACTCCACTTTTCTTCTTAGCACTTAACATCATCTGATACTTTTATGTTCCACTCCCTTCCATCCCCAGAATATCAATTCTGTGCGAAAAGGGGCTTAGTCTGTTAGCATTTACTCTCGTATCACCAGGGCCTGGGTCAGGCTGGCGTGATGTGGAATGAATGAATGATAGATAGAGCCATTAACTGGAAGCCACAGAACAATCACCCACAGACTGTGGGCTGCATAGAAAGGGTTACCAGTTAGGCAAGGGTGAGCACCACACAGAGGGCACAGAGAGCCAATGAATGCCACAGGGACAATTCATCCGAAGGCATAGAGCCTCCAGGCACCATAAGTGGATGCGTCCCGAGCATATATTTTTAAAGGCTGCCTTACCTTTTTGGCTTCTGTGGCCTTCCACACCATTGGAAACACATCCAATGACATAGCACTGGTGAAGTGGCACAGTGACTCTTTGTGCTTCACTTTCTGAAGGAGTATAGGAACATTCATTCTTTGGGACAAAATTCTTGTAGCATTAGGGAAATGAGCAATCTGAACTACTTGGCATTCTAATCCAAGGAGGAGTTGTCTGCAAGCAAGAAATCTGAATCCCTTCACAGGTCGAAGAGAAGTTGGGGATCCTTAAGCATGGAGGGTTTAAGTTTTCTATTTGGTCGTCATACAGTTTATTTTCCATTGTCTTGTAGGGCTGCATTAGGAATTGATTTTATCTAGAAGACAAAGGATACTGACTATCGGTCAACAATAAAATCAAATAAGTTTTCATGAACATTAAAAAAATATACCCTGGAAGACAACCTGGGCATTCATCCTGGACATAGGAACGGGCAAAGATTTCATGACAAAGACAACAAAAGCAAAAATTGAGAAGTAGGATCTAATTAAACTTAAGAACTTCTGCACAGCAAAATAAACTATCAAAAGAGAAAACAGACAACCTGCAGAATAGGAGAAAATATTTACAAGCTTTGCATCTGACAAAAGTCTAATATCCAGCATCTATAAGGATCTTAAATTTACAATAAAAAAAACTCATTAAAAAGTGGCATGAACCGACCCCTCTCAAAAGAAGACATACATGCAGTCAACAAACATGAAAAATAGCTCAGTATGACTGGTCATTAGAGAAATGCAAATCAAAACCACACTGAGATACCCTCTTACACCAGTCAGAATAGCTATTAAAAAGCCGAAAAACAAAAAACAAACAACACAAAAAAACAGATACTGGCAAGGCTTTGGAGAAAAGGAAACACTTATACACTGTTGGTGAGAGTATAAATTAGTTCAACTATTGTGGAAAGCGGCATGGCAATTCCTCAAAGAGCTAAAAACAGAACTACCATTTGACCCAGCAATCCCATTTACTGAGTATATATCCAGAGGAATATAAATTATTCTACCATAAAGACATATGCATGCAAATGTTCATTACAGCACTATTCACAATAGCAAATACATGGAATTAACCTACATGCCCATCAGTGATAGATTGGATAAAGAAAATGTGGTATACATATACCACGGAATACTATGCAGCCATATAAAATAATGAGATCATGTCCTTTGCTGGAACATGAGTGGAGCAGGAGGTTATTAGTCTTAGCAAATTAACACAGGAACAGAAAACCAGATACCACGTGTTCTCACTTACAAGTGGGAGCTAAATGATGAGAACTTACTAACACAAAGAAGGGAACAACAGACACTGGAACCTACTTGAGTGGGGAGGGTGAGAGGAGGAAGAGAAGCAGCAAAGATAACTATTGGGTACTGGCCTTCATACCTGGGTGATGAAATAATATGCACAACAAATCCCCAAGACACATGTTTACCTGTGTGACAAACCTTCACATGTACCCCTAAACCTAAAATAAAAGTTAAAAAAAATTCCGGTCTTCCAGATCTTGGTTTCTAATACCATTCCCCTATAAAAGGAACCAAGAGTACTTGGAGAAATGGCTGATTCTAGGATGAGGGCAGGGAATTTATGAGTCTGGGGCATTCATAGTGTCCTAAAGTAAAGATGTGCTCAGCAAACCAAGCAAACACAATGATTAGTGTGTGCTAGAGGGACAGAGGAGTCAGCTGAGAAGGATCCTGTATTAGTCCATTCTCACATTGCTATAAAAAGATACCTGAGACTGGATAATTTATAAAGAAAAGAGGTTTTATTGGCTCACGGTTCCACAGGCTGTGCAGGAAGCATGAAGCTGCATCTGCTCGGCTTCTGGGGAGGCCTCAGGAAACTTAGAATCACAGCAGAAGGCAAAGGGGGAGCCAACATTTCACGTGGTGGGAGCAGGAGCAAAAGAGAGATGGGGGAGGTGCCACGCACTTTTAAACAACCAGACCTCGTGAGCACTCGCTCATTATCACAAGAACAGCACCAAGGAGATGGTACTAAACCATTCATGAGAAATCCACCCCCGTGATCCAATCCCCTCCCCTCAGGCCCCACCTCCAACACTGGGGATTATAACTGGACATGAGATTTGATGGGGACAGAGATACAAACCATATCAGCTCCCAATGGCCAACGCTGGAGCAGTTTGAGCAACAAAGTAAAGTGGTATTAGATTGTAACCCAACTTATAAAATAAATACTCACAATATGTATAAATAGGGGGACAGCAGACAAGGAATTGCAAATAGTTTAAGTAGCTGCTCTGGCCTCCGGGAAGTGGAGTATAACTCCCACTTCTCAAGTGTTGGCTGTGCATAGTGACTTTCTTCCAAAGAGTACAGCATGGAAAGGAAGGGGGAAAAGACTGACTTGACAGTGGAGAAACGTGACAACCACCACCTCAGCCAGGTGATCAGAGTTAACAATTTATAGTGAGAAGTCATGTTAATAGCATGTACCCTTGGTAAGATGTGATGAGAGTGACACTGTACCTCTGTGGTCTTCCTCCCCAAAACCTGTAACCTCAGTCTCCTCATGAGAAAACCATCAGATAATTCCCACTGGAGGAATACTCTACAAAATACCTTTTGTATTTTGAGAAGCAGTACTTCTCAAAACAGTACTGCTCAAAACAAGCAAAGTCTTATAGAAACTGTCACAGACAACAGGAGGTAAGGAAACATGACAACTAAGGGTAATATGATATCCTAGATGTGATCCTGGAACAGAAAAATGACATTAGGTAAAAATGAAGGCTATCTGAATAAAGCATGAACTTCAATTAATAGTAATGTATTAATATTGATTCATTAGTTGTGACAAATATACCAATAAATGTAAGTGGATAACCACAGAGGAAACTGGGCGTGCAATATATGGAAACTCCCTGTATAGTCTTAGCAATTATTCTGTAAATCTAAAACTATTCTAAGATAAAAAAGTTTATTGAAAAATACATACTGAAGTAAACTGGAATTATCGTCACTTTTGACTGAACAGCAGGATGTCAAGTCAGCATGCCAATATGTGTTCTGTGGATGAAGATTGAGGGGTGGGTTAAAAAATCTTAGCTCAACATATAACAACTCTGTGCATAGAAGTTGTCAAAGATTAGAAAATTCTTGCCGGGGTCATCGGGTGACTCTTCAAATAATGAAAAACTTGTTTGAAATACCATTGTTCCAAGGGGGCCAAACTAAACAGGCCACACAACATAGTGGTCAAGCCATGCTGCCCTGGGTTCATTCCAGCCCTGCACCATAACTGCCAAGAGATTTTTGTACAAGTAGTTTACACCCTGAACTTCAGTTTCCTCATTGATGAATATCATAGTATATCATGCCATTGGCAGTTTCAAGGTTAAAATGAGGATGATAGTATCTGTAGTGCACTCAGCACAGTAGTTGGTATTCATTAGCTGTTCCCTAAAGGGCAGCTGTTGTTGTTGCCCGAAACTTCTTTTTTTTTTTTAACATGCAAAACACATTCCATTAAGACAAGTCTAATGACTCTGCTTAATGGCAGTAGATGATGCCAGTGGCTACCTTGGTTTGATTTCAAGGGTAGAAGGACATTCTTCCCCTACAAAGTATCTGTTATTAACACCTCTTCCAGTACTCCCTCGAAGAATTAATTGTGCTAAATAATTTGTGTTAAATATGACCATGTCTCTTTCAAGCTGTTCATGTCCCTAGAAGGAATAGCACATCCAGCGTGAAGGGGCTTATAAAGTTTGCCGTGCAGGGGAGCCTTGAAACAGGTAAAGCAGAGGCTTGGAGAGGGAGAAAGCGGTTCAGAGGAGAGGGTAAACTTGTTTACTTCCCAGACCCACCTAGATCTACCTAGTGATGGCCCCGTTGCTCTTTATCTAAGAAAAATTAGTGTAGTGTATTTCCTTCTAAGTATCCATGAAGTTTGGATTTATCTGACTTGTACAAATGAAATACAGGTCCGAAGCATTTTTATAGATTTACATGGTAAAGATTAATCTTTACCCAAGCAACTGGATCCCTGGAACTTGGCTTTTATGGAGAGGAATGTTAGCTGACCCACCAAAACTTCATTTAACGTGCTCAACTTTTTAATTGCCTTTTTTCTGCCTCTCAGGAATTATTACATCAATTTCATTTACCCAGATTGAAAATCCAAGTGCTTCTGTTGTCAGCATAGGCTGCACCTAAGCGTGCTGACTCTGGCTTAATTTCCCCTTGGCTGCATTTTTCATCTTTTCTCTTTTCTGTTGCAGGATTTCTTCAAAGTTATGTGAGTTCTACAAGTTCCATGGGTAGAGAAGTTTAGGGGAAAAAATGGTTCCATGGGTAAATAAGTTTAGGAAATGTGAAACCAAGTTAAGCAGGTTTTTTTACTGCAGTACTTTTCAGACCTGACATTTTTGCTGACGTTTTGGTTTTGCTGACGTGCTTTGAGTCCCTAGGAGTGGTGTGGTATGGCTCATCTCCCAGTCACATGAAACCTGTCTTCTTGCAGCAGCCCTTGATGCAGAGGGATTAGTGTTCTGAGGTGCATACTTGAAAAACACTGCTTCATACTTTTTTCCAATTTCTTCACATTCCTCAGACTTGCCTTTCTATGTCCCCACATTGTCTGCAGCATAATTTACATGTTATTAAATTTTTTCTCCATATCATTCTTCCTCACTGCCTCAATATATGTTTGTAACTTTTTTAATAGCGTGGCTGAGCCTCTGTGGAACCTTGGGTTTTATTTTAGTCATGTAATCTTCTATATTGGCATTGAGTTATTAGTGAGTTGTCAATCACCTGTGCATATTAAGGAGGCAGAAGCAAATTGTGGCTGAACCCAGAGGTAGAGCAAATCACCTCAATGATTATGCAAAAAAACATCCAATTTGGCTCCTATAATTGCTTTTTATGGCAGTCCCACTATGTGGGCTTATTTTAATAGAAAAACTTGAGAGATTAATGCACTTGCTAAGGTATTTTCCTTCTGTCATCACAGAGCTTCTTATGATTGGGGAGAAAGCAGTAAATCTCAAGTTACCTAGTTTTTAGGTTGTCAGTTGTTATATGTGACAGTACCTGGCAGAGAAGTGGATACAATTAAGCAAATATACCCTGTTTTTCCTGAGAAAAGGAAAAATGACACAAAAGGTCATTTCCAATTTAAGTCTAAATAATGTAAAAAAGAGGCTTTGCAAGAGCTGCTGTGAAGACCCCTAAACACAAGGCAGTTATCTCTCTAATGCAGTTTAAACTGCCCGTGATGGGGCCAACTGAGACATGGTACAGTGATTCACATCAGCTCTGTTTCCTCCTGTGGGTCAAGGAAATTAATTTGCTCCTGCCTCCAATAGTGCTTTTGACCAAAACCATAAACCATAGCACTAATAAACTCATTTGAGGTCTTCAGATCGTTTTGAATATTTTATTTATTAGCAACATATAAACCAACAGATGTGTTTATTGTTATAAAATGTAACCCTACTGTGGAAGTGATGTCCATAAATGTATCAGCCATTCTTCCTAATGACTGTCAAAATATTATTATTTCATATGTAAAAATAAGTGGGTGTCTGACCCTGTGGCTAGAATATAGGACAAAAGGCAGTATTGTACAGTAATTATTGAGTCAACTAAGTCCCAGCTCTGGGGTAGGACTTGGCTTGAAGTATTGCCAAGGCCTTTCAAAGGCTCTTGAAGAACAGGAAAAATTAGGCATTGAATTTTTGAGTTGCTTTGCTTTCAACTCTATAGGCAAGAATGCAGTTATTGTGTTGGTTAAATGTGGAAATAAATCCGTAAATATTTATAAGGTTAGCCAGTATCCCAAAGGAAGGGTATAGAGCAATGAGCCTAACCTTTTTAGCCTTTAGAGATTTTATAATTCAGATGGAGAGACAAGATATAAATTCATGGACAAAGTTTAATGTCAATTCTAGAATCAAGGAATGCTGAAGCAGCTCAAGATTTTCAGTAACTGCATTTGAAAAGCTCTGTTATATCTGGTGTGACCCCTGTTGCCACATGAGGTGTCCAAGCCAAAAGTGTTGCGTCAGAAGATGGGAGATCATTGTGTGCTAAGGGGGTTCAGGAAGAACAAATGTGGTTCTACTGGGTGCCATGGTTCAGAATCATCACTTCACTTCCTAAAAAGCAGACAATCTGAGTTTGGCTCAAAAATATTATACTAGCATAGGAGATAATAAGAGTGTAGTAGGTAAATATCATGGCTTCACACAAGTCAATCTTATGTGGAATTTTGGGCAAGTTATTTATCTTAGTTTCTAATCCTCTCTTTACTCATCATTAAAATAGTTATAGTTAAAATATATGACTACAATAACTATCAACCTAGTTTCTATGAGAATAAAATCAGATAATACTTTTAAAATAAAATCACTTTACACTAGGCTAGACACTTGGTAAAGTCTTGCTAAATATCAGCTGCTGTAGTAATCACTGCAAACGACACCTGTGGAATCTTATTTCAGGCCAGGAATAAAGTTTGCATAGGGAACAGAAGAATACAGTTAAATAACTTAATTTCTAATGTGAATTATTATTTTGGCATTTATGACAACAGCGTCTGGGGTGGTCCAAAGTATTAAAGGGGCTCTCTACATAAGAGGGAGTTTGGAATAGTCAACCCATCAAGACAGGAGAAAAGAACTAATTGGTGATGGTCTTATTAGGTGTATTTTTGTTGTTGTTGTTGTTGTTGAAGTGAAAACATCCCAGATAGGAGCCGCCAAAGGGGCTGGCAGATCCCATTGGTTGGTTTTTGGGGTCAAAATCCCAGCATTTGGGTTGAAAGATCAGGGATGATAAGCAAGTCTTGTTTCCTTCCAGCCTTCCCAAGAGAACAGTAATTACTAGATACAATAATGCTTGTCAAAGGCGGTTACTGAAAACCCTCTGCTGCTTCAGCATAATCAGAAAGACAGAAGTTGCAGGATGATTTTCCTTGTGAGAGGCACCTACACGGAATGCTAATTAGGCGAAGTAAAAGGGATGTGGATCAGCATCCAACACCACATGCATTTTCCCCTAGTAAGTGAGGATGAGAGGAAGGAGGAGGAGGAAGAATTTGACTTATCTGTTTTATGGTTCATGATATGATTCCCCAAATTGATTTCAGGCTCTTAATTCTTCTCATCTGCCAGTTTTGTAAAGAGATGCTTGGAGGGACCACAGCAAAGTGAAGGCTGGCTTTTCCCAAGAGGGAAAGCTAGTATTTCAAGAAACTTTGGAGATGTTGTCATGCAGGTACTTGGAAATATCTTGGTTAAAAAAATATTTACCAAAGCAAAACATACCTTAGGACCCAGTGCCAGTGGGATCAAAGAAAATATGTTATCCAGTTCACTGAAAAAACTATCTAAAAATAAATTTTGGAGTTTTTTTGTTTTGTTGTTTTGAGACAGGGTCCCACTCTGTCCCCAGTTTGGAGTGCAATGGTGCGATCTCGGCTTACTGCCACTTCTGCCTCCCAGGTTCAAGTGATTCTCCTGTTTCAGCCTCCCGAGTAGCTGGGATTACAGGCACCTGCTGCTATGCCTGGCTAATTTTTGCATTTTTAGTAGAGACGGGTTTCACCATGTTGGCCAGGCTGGTCTTGAACTTCTGACCTCAAGTGATCCACTCACCTCAGCCTCTCATAATGCTGGGATTACAGGCATGAGCCACTGCGCCTGGCTAGAGTCTTTATACTTTTGTCTACTTTTGCTTTTTTTTTTGGGTGCCCTCAAAATAGAACTTGAATCCAGTGGCAAATTGGCCCAATAGCCAAAAGCCGGCCCTCTTGGGGTCAGTCTATATCTTCGCTTTTATTTGCTGCCAAACATTCAGTTTCTAAGAGAAATATGAACATTTATCTAGAAAAATCTCAGTGCTGGCCTTCACAGGGCTGTTGTGTAATGATCATGACTGGGGGCTCCCTGCCTGTTGGGCACTGTTGTAAGCACTTCCTGAGCAGAGCTGTATATAATCCTTATAGCCTACAGAGCGGTAGGTTCTATTAGTATCATGAGTACCTCTGTTAAGAGAAAAGCTAGCACAGTGAGCTAGGCGGAGCTGGGATTCAAACCCAGGCCATCTGGCTCCAGAGTCTACAGTCTAAGAAAGCCTATTAATCAGCAAAGGGACTCTCTGGTAACTTTGAGATGAAGACACAGCCTCGGAGCAGAATCTGTGCAAACTGGGTTTTCTGGAGACCAATTTGGGTATGCCCAATTCAAATTGCACACAAGAGACTTGGCTGGTGTATGGCCTGCACTCTGGCTCACATGGCTGTGGTCACATGGAGGTGGGAAGTGGAGGGGTGGATGCCAGACTGGCAATATCAGGGAAGCTCCCGTGGCATAGGTTGCCAGTGTAGGATAGGGATTAAGAGCTTGGCCTCTAGGGCCACAGTCACCAGTCAGCCAGCTTCCAGTGCTGAGTGTGTTGGTGGTGGTAACTGGTACATAGTTGCTTTTATGTGACCTTGGGTAAGTTACTTCAACTTCCTAAGCCTCAGTTTTTCCATCTAAAATATGGTGATGATAAGAATACCTGTGACTTAGGGCTGCCATGAGGATTCAGTGAGAGTTTGTATAGTAGTTCCTCTTTATCCAAAGGGAATACGTTCCAGGGCCCCCAGTGGATTCCTGAAAACTGGATAGTACCACAACCTATATACAGTATGTGTTTTCCTATACACACATACGTACTCATAATAAAGTTGAATTTATAAATTAGGCACAATAAAAGATTAAAAATAACTAATAATAAAATAGAATATGCTGGGCACAGTGGCTCATGCCTGTAATCCCAGCACTTTGGGGGGCTGAGACAGGTAGATCACCTGAGGTCAGGAGTTCCAGACTAGCCTGGCCAACGTGGTGAAATCCCAGCTCTACTAAAAATACAAAAAACAAACAAACAAACAAAAAGCCAGGCATGGTAGTGGATGTCTGTAATCCCAGCTACTCGGGAGGCTGAGGCAGGATAATCACTTGAACCTGGGAGGCAGAGGTTGCAGCAAGCTGAGATCGTGCCACTGCACTCCAGCCTGGGGGACAGAGTGAGACTCAGTCTCAAATAAAAATGAAATGAAATGAAATAAATAGAATAAAATAGAACAATTATAACAATATGTCAGCACCACTACTCTTGCACTTTGGGGCCATTATGAAGTAAAATAAGGGTTACTTGAACACAAGCACTGTGACGCCTCAACAGTCAATCTGCTCGCCCAGGCAGCTACTGACTGACAAATGGGTGGGTAGCACATATGGTGTGACTCCGCCCGACAAGGGACGGTTCAGGTCCTGGGTGGTATTTCCTCATGCAGCTCGGAATAATGCACAATTTAAAATGTATGAATTGTGTATTTTTGCAATTTCCCATGTAATATCTTTGGACTGAGGTTGACTGCAGGTTGAAACCACAGAAAGCAAAACCATGGATAAGGGGGACTACTAAGAAAACATTAGCAAGGCTTGGAACATGGTCAGTTAGATGGTGGAGGTGGTTGCTTTTGTTTTGCTATTGCTGCTCAGGCAAGCAGGGAATTTTGAAGATGACTGACAGTAAAGCACCTTTAACTATTTGTGAAAATATGGAAGAGCTCTGTAGAAATTACTCTTCTCAATAGCAGAGATACAGGAGGAGATTTGGGTCCGGGTGAATTGCACAGCCAACCTCAACAGTTAGCCTCAATCGCAATTTCAGATCGTAAACCATGTGTACCTTGATTCCAGATCTCCTCCAGGATTGTACCCCCTGTCCCCACTCCCCAGCTCCCCTGTGCATTTCCCTTCATCCTGTGTTCTTGTGGAGTCCTGGAAACCCAAGGCTGGAAACTACCCAGAAAGACAAGGGGTAGTGTGGGAGACCCGCGATTGCGTGGGCTGTCAAATGTTTGCCAAACGGCAGCTGATGCCAGAAGAATTGGCCAAAAATGGAATGGGTGCCCTTGATTATATTTAGTGTGTAGTCTTCTGTAAATTCACATGTTTCCAAATTATTTTCAGCACTCTGTTTTTTGTTTTGTTTTGTTTTTGGTCCTTAGCTATTCATGACTTTCCTGATCTCAAAGCCCAGTTGGTGACCCATCTCCACAGCTTGGAAACCATGTGGGGTTCGGCTATTGTTCATGTGTCTTTAACTTTGCAGCACAAATGATAGTATTTCCTTTGTTACACTCATTCTTGAGGCCAGTGAAGCATTTGATAGTTCTTACTAAAAAAGATTAGTTGTTAAGAATCAAAAGAGGAAAATCAAACAAACAAATGAAAACGAAACAAAACAAAATGTCCCCTCCCTGCTATACATACAGCATCCTGGAGGAGGCTGGCCAATTATCTGGCTCCAAGCTCCAGACTTAAAACAACTGGGCAAAAAGCACCCGTGCTCTGACCCAACTCTGCCGATTGCTAGCAGTGTGACTTCAGACAAGCCACGGATCCCTCCGAGCCTCATCCTCCTTAGCTCCGAGTGGGTAATGACACCAGCATGCTTTCCTCACTGGATGAATACGGAGATGGAAATTAGAATGCATCTGCAGACCCTTTCTGAATTGCACAGTGCTAGTCTGTAGGGGATACAGATATAGGGGGAGTTTCCTGGCAGATACAGGAGTCCTGCTCCCCCTGTCCTCTGCTGGAAACAGACCTGACCACCTGATGATAGCACCTTCTCCCTCAGAACCTAGTAATGCCCCCCAGTCCTTCTCAACATAGAGCGATGTTGGGAGAAATTGGAGAAGTCCTGGTGTCCAAGTACCACAGCACTGCGGCCGTGGAGTGAGTGCCCAGCCTTGACAGTCTCCTCCCACTTTCTTTTGATAGAAGTGGCCCCATGGCTGCAGATGAGCAAAACTAGTCTGGGCTGGTGTGAGGAAGTGCCCCGAATCTGTGGCCTGGGAAGAGCAGCTGAGGAACTGCAAGCAGCTGGTATTGGAGGTGATCTTGAAAAAGGACATTTCCCCCTAGACTTTAAACTAATAGCAGTTAGTTGAATGAGACCGCATATGTGCAAACTGTCATCTGTGAAACACAGTAATATTTGTTGTTATTAAATCAAAGTGTCAAATGCCTTATTAGCTTTAAAAATGACATCATTCATGCTGCAGGCTCACTGGCTGAGGAGTTCCCTGTGGCAGGAGCCAGGGTTCCCACCGTGGCCTCTTGGTCTGGGGTAATGCCTGGCTCATAGGTAAGGGCTCAGGGTTTTTTGACTGATTGGCTGAAGAAAAACAAAAAAAGGAAGCATGCATTGAATATGCCAGTAATTTTCAAAAGTAAGTGTCCACATCCAATATCCAGTGTTGTATGTATGATGAGATCACATGTAGAGGTGTTTACCAAACATTTTAATATTTAAATCAACCAGCAATTTGCAAGACTTTAGCTTCATTGTAAGTAATAATATATTTGGAACCTGTGTTTACAATACTATCTATACATAGGTTTAAACCTCATATAAATATTTAACAATACAATTAAAAGGTCATGCTTGTCCATGTACCTCCTAAAATCCTCTTGTTCATATCCTCTGGGATCTATTGAAGTTCTAATAATTATATACTTTTGCCTTTTATGCGGAAGCCAGAACAAGAACTCAAGAAAAATTTAGATGACATTTGGGCAGCTTAAAACGTGTTGGATGGGTTACAGCTAGGGTATTCTTTCATTCTGATTTACCCAGGACAGTGCCAATTTATACTTGTTGTCATAATTATTAATGTCATTCCCTTTCAGTCTCAACAGTGTCTTTGGACAATAAATTATATGGTCATGGTCATGGCCCACAAGTACGTGGTCATATCCTACAAGTGTTAATGGCTGGATTGGAATAGAACACAGTCTTTTTATCTTTTTTTAAAAAAATTTAAATTTAAGTTCCAGGATGTCTTTTTATCTTTTAACATTGTATGCAAGTGTGCATGTGTATGGGTGTGTGTGTGTGTGGGAGAGAGAGATTGAGAGAGCGAGAGAGAATGAGAATGATTATTCCCTGGGAGACTCCCTGCCTGGACCCATCAAAACGTGGCTTTTGCTGAACAGAGAAGACAGTCCTGGCTCTCACGGTGGCTCATGTTCAAGGGTTGAGGCTTTTGACCTGAGGCCAGGCCTGCTCTCCCACCATCCACCCAGAGCCTGGTGTTCTGGACTGCCTTCCACTTCACTGACTTGGCACTGGCACTGAAAGCACCTTGAGCTAGAGCATGGGTTCCATCAGTCAATTTTGGACCCTTGACATAGTGCAGTTGTTGCTTGGTATAATGCAGGGTTTGAGAACAGAGCATCTATTCAGAAGGCCTGCCTTTGGGAAGGTCACACGATCTCCCCCAGTCTCTCATCAGTGTCATCATGAATGCATACTGATTATGGAAAATAGGCTCATCTAAACATTAAAAATTGTCACCAGTGCCCCCACCCCTTGTTTCATCTTCAAATGAAAATGCAATGCAAGAATGATTACTTTTAAAAGAGTGTATTGTCAAGATTAATTTGGAGTTTGCTTCTCTGTCATCATTGTCATCTGGTAGTCCCTGGAGTTCCAAGCGATCTGCCCACTTAGGCCTCCCTAGGTGATGGGATTACAGGCGTGAGCACCTGCATATCTACATTTTGAGAGCATGTAGCTATTACATACTATACTCTCCCTTATAATCCTCATTTAGTCTTAATTTTACAAGCATCTATATATTTGCTGTTCACTACCAGACATAACCTCTGTTGTTCAGCGATTTTGGTTGTTTTGAAGCTTACTCTCTAGTGTATTTCTCAGAAATGGCTTGAAGGGAAAATATTCCCTGAGTTCTTACATGTTGCCTGTGTCCTTTATACTTGAAATTAATTCAAAAATCCATGGCTCATATTTTCTTCCCTTGAGGATCTTAGATAGGTTCCTCTATTTTCTTTTTCCTTACATTGTTTTTTAAAGTCTGATTATAATATTTTTTCCCTTATAAGTCACATGTTCTTTTTGCCCAGATGCTCGAACAATTTTTCCTTCTCTTTTAAGATTTAGTAATAAAAGTGGACATGGGGGCTGGGTGCGATGGCTCACGCCTGTAATCCCAGCACTTTGGGAGGCCGAGGTGGGTGGATCACCTGAGGTCAGGAGGTCAAGACCAGCCTGGCCAACTTGGTGAAACTCCATCTCTACTAAAAATACAAAAATTAGCCGGGCGTGGTTGTGGGTGTCTGTAATCCCAGCTACTTGGGAGGCTGAGGCAGGATAGTCGCTTGAACCTGGGAGACAGAGGCTGCAGTGAGCTGAGATTGCACCATTGCACTCCAGCCTGGGCAACAAGAGAGAAACTCCATCTCAAAAAAAAAAAAAAAAAAAAAAAAGAACAAAGAGAGCCAGGATATCTCAGAATCTCAGAAAGCAACTATCATAATTTTTTTAACACTACGTGAGAACAACAGAAGAGGGAGCTCTGAAGTGAGAAAAGCTGCTGTGAACCAGCTTTGTTCCTAAATGTTTAGGAAAATTAATTTCACATAACAAGTTGTATAAAGGATGGAGGTGTAAAACACCACACAAAGACTAAGTTGGGAGGAAGAATGAGCAGACTAACATCTCTACATGAGCACAACAAAAAGACTTACCCACAGAACAGATTAAAACCATATCCTACTCCAGGCGCGGTGGTTCATGCCTGTAGTCCCAGCACTTTGGGAGGCCTAGGTGGGCGGATCACCTGAGGTCAGGAGTTCAAGATCAACCTGGCCAACATGGTGAAACCCTGTCTCTACTAAAAATACAAAAATTACCTGGACGTGGTGGCGCATGCCTGTAATCCCAGTTACTCGGGAGGCTGAGGCAGGAGAATTGCTTGAACCCTGGAGGTGGAGGTTGCCGTGAGCCAAAATCATACCATTGCACTCCAGCCTGGGCAACAGAGCAAGACTCCATCTCAAACAAACAAACAAATAAATAAATAAAACCATATCCCACTATTGTCAAAATGAACTAAAACGTTAAGAAAGTGATACAAGATATGAGAGAACAATATAAATCAAAACAGAAAAATCTTGGAAATGAGGTGGCAGAAGTGAGGAAAGCATTGGAAATAAAAAATATTTTAGAAATAAAGATTAAACTAGAAGGAACACAAGAGCAAATAAACACAACAGATAATGCCTTAAAATAAGTAGAAGGTAAACATTAGGAACATTGTAAATATAAAAAATAGACAAAGAATTCAAGAGAAAGGGACATGCTATTGAAGACAGGCAGAGGAGAGCTTGATGTATGACTACTAGGCACCCCTGAAAAAGAAAACTAAAGCAGGAAACCACAACTAGTACTTGATCTACAGTTCAAGAGAAATTGCCTGGAATGAAAAGGATTTGAAATTCCATATTGGGATGTCACATCTGAGAATAGTGACCCACAATGCCCAACACCCAAGACATACTCCAGTCTTGTCTCATTTGATCACTATTCATATCTGCCATGCCTAGTACCATGCCTGGTGCATAGTGGATGCTCAAACTACTGACCAAATATATTAATATTTGGTAAATAAAAGATTCTTGAAAACACCTAGGAAATGTTACAGTCTTTCCTTATGTAACAATAGTTTTCCTTAACGGTGACCGTTACCCTGGATGAGAACGGGAATGTTATTGCGAGCTGTTACAGACTCAGTTGTATCCTCCCACCTCCAAAAGGTGTAGGTCAAAGCTCTGATTCCCAATGTGACTATATGTGGAGATAGGGTCTTTTAGAAGGTAATTAAGGTAAAGTGAGATTAAAAGGGTGGAGCCCGGCTGGGCTTGATGGCTCACACCACTCATGCCTGTAATCCCAGCACTTTGGGAGGCCGAGGTGGGTGGATCTCCTGAGGTCAGGAGTTCAAGACCAGCCTGGCCATCATAGTGAAATCCCCGTCCCTACTAGAAATACAAAAATTAGCTGGGCGTGGTGGCATGCTCCTGTAATCCCAGCAACTCAGGAGGCTGAGGTGGGAGAATCCCTTGAACCCGGGAGGTGGAGGTTGCAATGAGCTGAGATCGTGCCACTGCACTCCAGCCCGGGCAACAAGAGTGAAACTCCGTCTCAAAAAAAAAAAAAAAAAAAAAAAGAGAGAAAAAAAATGATGGGACCCTAATCCTAATCCAGTAGGACTGATGTCCTTATAAGAAGAGGAAGAAATACCAGGAATCCACAGGCACAGAGAAAAGACCATGTGAGGACACAGCAACAAGGCAGCAAGCCAAGGAGAGAGGCCATCAGAAACCAACCCTGCTGGTGTCTTGATGTTGGACTTCTCAGTCTCCAGAACTGTGGGAAAATATATTTCTGTTGCTTAAGCCCCCCAGTCTGTGGTACTTTGTTATGGCAGACTTAACTGATTAATAAAGATTTTAAGGTTTGAGTCACTCCAGCAGATAAAGAACTATGACTAGTTGAGGTGCTTGCTGAAGGCAAAGGGAATACAGAATGGGTAGTGGAAGAAGGTAGTTGTTAATAACTATGACCATGTGATCAGTTACAGAAATGAGGACTGTAATTGTCATGAATATTTCCATATTTGGTTGTGAATATGTGTGTGTGCAAGGCAAATATCTTTGGTTTCCTCCCTCTGTTATCCTCTTGTCATGTAATGTAAGATGTATTAACTTTATATCATAGTATTTAAGTTATGGGATATCAAGGAGAAGAATAAACAGCATGGAGAGACTTTGCATCCCTTTCTAATGTTGGGTTTGGTTGTACACAGGTTAGTTTTTATCATACTAGGAAGAAGTATGACCTTGTTGTTTTCGTTTGGAGATTAAGCATGGTTTACAGAGATTCGTGCGGGTGCCAAGTTGACAAGGACTTGTGATGGTTAACTTTATATGCCAAATTACAGGACGTTCTCGGATGAGATTAATATTTAAATTGGTGAACAATGAGTAAACGGATTGCCCTCTATAATGTGGGTGGGCCTCGTGTAATCCATTAAACGCCTGAGTGGAATAAAAGATTTGGCATCCCAGAGTGAGAAGGACTTCTCCAGCAGACTGTCTTTGAACTTTGTCTGCACCAGTGGCTCTCCTGGGTCTCCAGGCTGCCAGGCCACATTTGAACTTGCCAGTCTCAGTAATCGTGAGAACCAGTTCCTTAGAATAAATCTGTCTGTTTACGTACACACACACACCCCTCATCCTATTGGTTCTGGTTCAACCGTAATACACAATATTCAACATTCTATACCAAAATTATATCTTTTTTTTTTTTTTTTTTTTGGTGTGAGTGGGACTATTTCTTTTTTTGTCTTTTAATAATATCAAAGTGGTTCATTATGACCCTAGATAACTATAGACAACTCTTTAGTTACCTTTTTGTTTGAGAACAATTATGCCATGATGAAACTTTTGCTATCATGGTGTCCCCTGTGCTTTCAGTGGGTGGTGGAGCAGCCAAGACTCCTCTGAAAATGTAGTGGGCAAATTCATTTGGTAGGGTTCCCCAGAGAACACCGTTTTTCTCCGAATCATTATGTGCTTTTCGTGTGAAGTCTGATAGACTTGATGGAAAGTAGCTGTGATCAACTAGCCCATTTAGTGTCATTGCCACAGTTTTCTCTCCTCCTTGATTTCAGGACTGGTTGACCTTGTTGTAATGTACATGCTGGGATTTCCAGGCAAAATCCTGATTTTGTGGTCAGCGGTGAACATGTGGTTGATAAGTGACAAACAGAACTATAAATCTGGCAATGTATTATCTACTGGACAATTGATGAGAGAGTAGATTTTAAGTGTTTTCACCACAAAAAAAGTGATGATTATGTGAGGTAATGTCTGTTAAATGGCTTGATTTAGCCATTCTAATTATATATATCTTTATCAAAACATCATGTTATACCCCATAAATATATACAATTTTTTACTTAACAATTAAAATAAATACTTCTTTTAAGGAGCAAGGTCTTGCTTTGTCACCCAGACTGGAGTGTGGTGATATGATTATAGCTCACTGTAGCCTCAAACTCCTGGGCTCAAGCGATCCTCTCACCTCACCCTCCCATGTAGCTGAGATTAAAGGTGCACACCACCATACTCGGCTAATTTTTAAATTTTTTTGTGGAGATGGAGTCTAGACTTGTTGCCCTGGCTGGTCTCAAACTTCTGGGCTCAAGCAGTCTTCCCTCCGTCATCGCCCAAAGTGCTTGGCTTACCTAAAATAAATAATTTTTAAAAAGAACAATAAATTCATTTTATTTACAAAGGTGATAAGCATGCAACTCCTAGGGGTCTTACAATCTAGGATAGGAAGGATAAGAAGCAAATGAACAAGAAAATATCAGACAGTGAGTGGTAAGAGCTGGGCAGAGAAAGAGGCAATATGCCAGACAGCAGCTGGGTAGTGACTTGGTTTGAGTGTTCAGGGAAGGTAGCATTTAATTTGAAGGCCAATGACAGGAAGGGGTAAAGATCTGAGTGAAGAGCATTCTCAGCAGGAGAAACAGCTGGTGCAAAGGCTCCGAGGCAGCACTAGCCTACAGACTATGAGCACAGATAATCTCAGCCATAGACTCTTAGGGGAGAGTGGTCAACGGTTATATAAGTGACTTAGGCAGGGTCAGATCAAGTAGGGAGGTCAGGAGGAAGTTCAGCTGGGTTTGGTGCCTGCATGACACTGATCTTGCTCCAGTGTTTTGAAAAGAGGGATGCGGTGATATTGGAGTGAGAGAGGAAAGCAGGAGAGCAGTGAAGAGTCTTCTGCAAGAGATGAAGTCTTCTGCAAGAGTAGACTAAGGCCATGTTGCTGGAGGTGGGAGAAACAGTCAATCTCTATCATAGGTGCAGGGCATCTCTAACTCTTTTATTAAAGTCTATGTATTTGTATTTTAAAGTTAACAGATAACAAGTACATCTGTATAACTGTCTTAATTTGAAGCCATAGATTATTTTGTTTTGAAGAAGATGACAAACCCAGGATTCCTTTTGGAAACATTATTACCATCATCTGCCACTGTTTTTTGAGGATCTGCAGACTGTGGCATTGTAGTGAGTGAGAATGAGTGGGAATCTGAAATGTCAACCTATTTTGGTTAAAAGGGCTCTAGGAGCCTTCTCCTCTATACCAATTCCATCTCATCTAGCTCCTACAGTAATTTCACAAATCGTGTAACTTCATTGCCTTCCTAAACAGTGTTTAGTTCTGGCCCTTGACATCTGTATCTTCTCACTTGAATCTAAATAAATATTGTTACCTTGGAACATGAGTAAGAACTGACATGGAGCAGCATTAGTAATAAGTGACCTGGTTCCCAGGGGCTACTTAGATAAATATAAAAATGATACTGTCATAAAACGATTTCACTTATAAGACAGAACAATGGCGTGAAACTTGAAGACCTGCTGGGTTATAGCGAGGCCCTGGTGTTTTACTGTTCCAGCTTGCCTGTTGAAATCTGCTTGGTTGTAGTATTTATGTGTTTATGTAATTTTTTATTCATGCAGTAATCTTTTTTTAGAAATTCTCCTTAATTCAGCTCCCAAGATACACTATGTAAAGTATCTGGATCCCAGTGGTTCCAATTTCTCTTTTTGCACAGCTAGGTTTTTTTTTTTTTTTTTTTTTTTTTTTTTTTTTGTATGATACTCTCTCTGTCTCTCCCATTCCCTTTGTACTGGTTTGCTGAAACATAGGTAGATCCTTGAAGGAAAAATCTTTGTTTTCTTGCAGGATGGGCTGGTGATGAGATTGTCAGAAGTGTAGTCTTAGATTTAGGTTGGGCTTTTTGTACTGGATTTCATACCAGAAATTATTTATAATTAGTCATACTATGGATATACAAGGACTTACTTGTTGAAAAGAGCAGCCCTACTCATTACAGAAATGTGATAGGAGCATGGGATCAGTTGTGTCTCATTTCTGTGGCCAAGGAAAATAGGCTGGTGTCTTAGCTCACGTCCAATAGGCTTTATTTTTGCTCATTCTTTCCTTTGTTTTAGAAGTGTTTTAGGGACTTCTGTAAAGACTTTAACTAGCCAGTGATTATGTCACTAGGACTCGGCTACAGTCTCTTAAAATTAGAATTGTGCACACTCTGTGTGAGGACTTCGGTTGTCTCTCTCCTGTCTTTGGTCTCTGCAGGCTGCCTGCCCTGGCGCATGGAACTGCCTTTCTGTGCTCTCTGCTCTGTTCTCCCCAGGGACCAGCCATATGCTATAGCTCCCCTGCCATCTCCCTGTGTCCCCCCGGGTTGTTGGTTGGGCGTCTGGTGAAAGCCTGCAGCATGCTTCCTGTGCTCCTACCATCCTAGAACCTGCAGTTGACCAAGGGCACCATGAGAGGGATGTTGAGGCCGGGAAGTAGAGAGGTAGCAGAAAGAGAAGTGCACCAGGAGGATTAAGCCCCCAGGAAACATAGTCCATCTTTGCTTTCATCAATCTTGGTCTTCATCTTAAATCATTTCCTGGCTTTAGCAACCTGCCCACACTTTCAGAGACTTTGCTGGTCTTTTAAGGTCAGTATTTGATTTAATATTCTTCCTGAATCATTCGGTGCCCATTTTGTTTACATGTGGCTCTGAAATTGGCCCTTTAATATTAAAGATTCAAAACTGCCCTGAGTTTAATCAACTCTTTTTTTTTTTGCTCAGATCATCTTTGTTTTAAAATACTATAATGACACTGTATTTTTAATTAATGAGTCTTGTGTTAATTCTTTCTGAGAGCAAGACAGTATGGGTGGGTCTCTATTAGTGTGTTCTCGCCTTGCTATAAAGAAATACCTGAGACTGGGTAATTTATTTATTTTTATTTTATTTTATTTATTTTTCTTTTTTAATTTTTTATTATTATACTTTAGGTTTTAGGTACATGTGTACAATGTGCAGGTTTGTTACATATGTATCCATGTGCCATGTTGTTTTGCTGCACCCATTAACTTGTCATTTAGCATTAGGTATATCTCCTAATGCTGTCCCTCCCCCCTCCCCCCACTCCACAACTGTCCCTGGAGTGTGATGTTCCCCTTCCTGTGTCCATGAGTTCTCATTGTTCAATTCCCACCTATGAGTGAGAACATGCAGTGTTTGGTTTTTTGTCCTTGCAATAGTTTACTGAGAATGATGTTTTTCAGTTTCATCCATGTCCCTACAAAGGACATGAACTCATCATTTTTTATGGCTGCATAGTATTCCATGGTGTATATGTGCCACATTTTCTTAATCCAGTCTATCGTTGTTGGACATTTGGGTTGGTTCCAAGTCCTTGCTATTGTGAATAGTGCTACAATAAACATACGTGTGCATGTGTCTTTATAGCAGCATGATTTATAGTCCTTTGGGTATATACCCATGAGAGACTGGGTAATTTATAAAGAAAAGAGGTTTAATCGGCTTATGCTTCTGTAGGTTTTACAGGAAGCACAGCGGATTCTGCTTGGCTTCTGGGGAGGCCTCAGGAGATTTACAGTCATGGCAGAAGGCAAAAGGGTAGCAGGCAGGTCACATGGCTGGAGCAGGAGCCAGAGAGAGAGTGAAGGGGGAGGTGCCACACACTTTCAAATGACCAGAGCTCACAAGAACTTACTATTGTGAGAACACCACCAAAGGGATGGTACTAAACCATTCGTGAGTGATCCGGTCACCTTCCACCAGGGCCCACCTCCAACACTGGGGATGACAACTGGATGTGAGATTTGGGTGGGACACAGATCCAAGCCATATCAGTGTCTATTCCTGTCATATATGTTTTGATTTGGAGGAAGTATTTGTGAGTTTGTGTACACATGTGTGCCTTTTGGAGGACTTCGTGGATAGTGAAATTAGGATAATGTACCCTCTAATCCAAGGACTATGTGATTCCCTGTTTTTTGTTGTTGTTGTTTGTTTGTTTTTTGTTTTTGAGACAGAGTCTCACTCTGTTGCCCAGGCTGGAGTGCAGTGGCACCATCTCGGCCCACTGCAACCTCTGCCACCCAGGTTCAAGCAATTCTCCTGCCTCAGCCTCCCGAGTAGCTGGGATTATAGGTGCCTGCCACCACGCCTGGCTAATTTTTGTATTTTAGTAGAGATGGGGTTTCACCATGTTGGCCAAGCTGGTTTTGAACTCCTGACCTCGTGATCCATCCTCCTTGGCCTCCCAAAGTGCTGGGATTATAGGCATCAGCCACCGCGCCCGGCCGATTTCCTGTGTTTCTTACAGTGAGCGGCTGGTTTAGGTGTTGGATGGGCTCAAAAATATGTATTTTTTCCGTTTCCCTAGAGAATGTTGATGCTCATAGAGACCACTTGAGAAGCACTGCTTTGGGGAGGGATGCTCTCCCATCAGATGGCAGCTTTGGGTTTGCCACTGGTGTGTTTGATCTCTGGAGGATCATCTTCCATTTCCAGATAGGGTCCTGAAGATAGAGTGGTTCATTATCTCACAATCCAGTGCTTCTCCCTACCCGTCCATTTCCCTTTCAAGGGGGCTGGCCTAGGGACCAGTGAGAACTCAGTCAATTAGCTTCTGATAAATTGTTGCTTCTTTTTAGAGCAATACATTATATTAACTCTGTAGGAGTGCAATGAGGTATCCACCAAATGCAATCTTCCGGTAGCTTCTTTGTGGTTATGTTCGTTTGCCTGCCTGTATTGATGGGTGAAGATAAGGACTTGGGCAAATTACCTAACCTTTCTGAGCTTCAGTTTCCAAGTATGAAGATGGAGGTGGTAATAATGCCTAATGCATAGGGTTCTTCTGAGGATTAAATGCTAAATGCTAAGACTAGCACTTAGCATGCCATAAGGGCTATATGAGAGTGAGTTGCTATGAGTATTATTGTTGGTGTTACTATTGTTACCAACCTATTTGAATCAAAGTAAAAATCTTCCTTGTCAGAAATTCGTAGGAATCAACAAGGAAGATATGGGAAAAGGCTGTGCACAGCAGCTTGTATACTCTAAGGGAGTTGGTGCAATTTCTGGGATGAGCACAGTCCTTACCTGCAATGTGGAGGCTTTATCAATGGAATCTATTGTGAAGAGCATTAATAGGACATCTTTCTGTCCTCCAGCCCCAGCTCAAAGGTGCTGGCAAATGCAGATAAAAGCACTGGAGTAACATCAGTTGACTATTGTCTACCTCCTGAATCTCACCATCAGTGAAATTAGTATTTGGTTGCTGAGGGGAGAGCCAAACATCTGTAACATTTCCCCTGTGGAATGGCTGTTTGATTTCTATTGCACACATTTTTCTCTCAGGTTGAAAACTGTTGAAACCCGATTTCCCTCTTTTAAAAATGGAATCATGTTTGATTTTACAGTGATGTTTATAGAGCTAAGGAGAGTTAAGAGTCATTCTGGCGTTAAAACCGTCTAAGCCTTCAAATAAATATATTGTTGTTATCTTGAAACTTTCCAAACTGAACTTGGAATTCACTCAGGCGTCTTGTAGAGCTTTGATACATCAGAGGGGGACAGTAATGATCCTGTAAATTCCTAACAACGTGGGACCACTCTTGCGGCTTGCAAAGAACAGAATGAAATGCGGCATAAGGCTTGCGCTGGCAAATGTCCACGCAAGTATTAATCTACTTCTACTTGAAGTAAGGTCCCAATTACAGAAGATTTATTTTGAAAGAATTTGGTGTATGATCATTATCTCTCCTCTGAATGATTGCATTCACCTCCTAACCGGTCCATGTTTCACAATTCCTGGGCTATCTTTCCTAAAACTGTTCCCATCAGCTCAGTCCTTTGCTTGCATGTCCAGCATGAGACTCCCATTGCCGGTAACAAAAGTACAGTCTTTGGGCCTTTGTATTCCGGACCTTCCCTGTCTGCTTCCCACCCTACTTTATAGTTCTCCCCATATTCCCTGCTTCAGGCCTTTGCTTATATTGTTTACTCTACCTAAGAGCCTCTTCTTCACCTCTACTGCCGCGTACTCTGGCAATCTCTCAAATCATCTCAAATGTCTTCCAGTAAAGTCTTTTCTAAACATATTACTTCCAGAATTAATCATTTTACCCCCCTGTATAGAAATGGATACATGAGGTTAAGCGAGATTAAGTAACTTATCCAAGGTCACAGATCCAGTAAGTGTCAGAGTTGGGGTGGGCAATGAGACACATAATGAAAAAAAAAAATAAAGAAAATTCAAAAGCATAGTTGGAAATAGGATGTCATTGTTAAATTTAGGGACAAAAAATAGGCTTTGTGAGAAATGAACCACTGGACTATAACCTGAGAAAAGGTTGTATACACAGGATCTTGAAAAGGGAAGGTCCTTGAACCTGAAATTGGTGACACTTTTTCTGGGGGACCTGAAATCTTGTCACTAGGAAGGTGTGTGATATGGTCAAAAGTGCTATGTGAAGTCTTGTTGTACCTGGAAGAGGAAGTCCTCAAGATTGAATGCCTCCCCTTTCTCTGACCGCTGGTTAATATGCCTGGCGTTCCATTATTGGAACGCTAAGCATGTGGGAATTATTTCTATCCTACTGCTCAAGGTCATCGCCAAGATCTGATTTTCAAAATTCAAAAAATTGCAACCTTCAGGCATAAATGGGCTAGGGGGCCATGTGATGAGGAATATGGGCAGCTTTTGTGATCTTCTCATGCCGTATAGGGGCTGTCCTGGATATGGCAGACCCTGATTATAAATCAGTAGGCATTTCAGTGAGGTAAAAAGAAGGCAGTTTTATTAGGGTTGTGTACTATTGTAGGTCTCCCCAAGTTTATGCTGCTTCCCAGAGAGTCCAGATTTTTCTGTATGCACTAGAATATGATGAATGACACACACCTGAGATGTTCACATTAATAGCATTGTGCTCTCTGTTACTGACACCATCAACATTGAAATAAAGCATGTTCTTCTCTTGTCAAGACCACTGTAAGGAGCGAGACTCCATCTTAAAAAAAAAAAAAAAAAACACTGTAAGAGCAGCCTCTACAAAATAAGCTGTCTTCTTTCCAGTGCACTTTCTTATCCAGAAGGTCTGTAGAAAAAAACAAGGAGCCTCTCTGATTAACAGGACACAATAGAAGTATGGAGGGTAGTTTTCCACATTATTTGTCTCACTTTTTGGGTCACTGCTGGCACTTTATAAATCTGCGTTTGGCCCTTCCTTCATCCACTTGGACTGACTTTCAGGGTACAGTTAGCAGGGTCTACTTATGACCACTGAAGCAGAAATGCAGATTCAATGAGTAATTATTAAGAACTTTCCAGAATATTAGCTGTTTCACTTGCTGCAATGACTAGTGATGGAATAGTCCATTAGACATTTCTGTTCCCAGCAACTCCTGAGAATTGATTCCAATCTGAAGCAGCCAACCGCTTTGATCAATATCATAATTACTCTTATTGATGGATTGTTTTACAATGGTAGCCATCAGAGCAGTCCATCAGCTCAGGAGGCACCAGAACTGTCCCCTGCAAGCTGTAATGTATGGCAAATATCTGATTCAAATCAACTTACTATTGAGGCCAGGATGACAAGCGTGAAATTAATTGTTCCACTTCATGTAAGACCTGCATTCTTCTTTTGAGAGAGTAATTGGTTGCTGCATGTAGCGTGAGAGCTAGGGGAGCTTTGCCTCTCTGCAATGTTTATAGACTTATTTTTTTCCCCCACCAGCTATTTTTTTTCCCTACGCTTTTAGGTGTCAGCAGTATTGCACAGCTGCTGTTCCTGCCGTTGTTGTTTTTTTGTAGGTCTTGTCATGTCAGAGAGGATGGTTTTCTTCTAGAAAGGTTGATTGCAGACAGAGTAAATTTTTTTCATCTGAAAAGCTTATTTGTGAAAGAGGGAGTTTGCTGGCCAACATTAAAGCAAGAAAACCTTAAGAGTGTTTCAATGAGTATAAAAAAATAAATGGGCCAAGGGCAATGGGCCCCCTGTTCTTCCATGGTTGCAATAGGCTAATTCAGAAGGTGTGATTGTCTTGCTGAGCATTTTCTGCATACAGTTGCCTTCAGAAGCTTGTTGATGGAGAAATAATGAGGGAAATCCAGGTAGGAAGTCAAGAAGGACAATCGAAGAAATTAGAAAATGGGGATAGTCCAAGAGTCCCTGGTTATTCATCCCTCATCGACAAATTGACCATTACGTTGGATAAAATCAAGATCCCGATAGAACTTGAGAGAAGTGTTTTAAGGTATTTTTATAAGTAAATACAAGTTCATAGCTGGTGCTGGAAGATAAAAGAGCTGTAGAAACAGAGGAGCATCAAAGCATAGTAACCTTCGCGGCCTCAGGAGCTTTCTGAAACCCTGGTTAGATGGCTATCCTAGTGGAGTTGGGGATTTCCAGTACACCAGTACTTCTAGGAATGGTAATACTTTTTGTTTTAATATTTATTTATTATAGCATTTCCAAGTTGGGCCCTGTCAGAATTGATTATGGAAAAAAGGGTTCTGTGGACAGTAAATTCCATATCCAACCAGTATTTATTGAGTGCCTGCTGTGTGTAAGCACTGTTTAGGTCCTGGAGGTGACCCAAGTAAATGAGAGTCTGAACCCCTGAAGCTTACCTTCTCATGAAAAACTTGAGAAGACAAGCAAGAACTGTATACCCATATCTGTAAGGCAGTGTCAGATAGTGTTAGGGATGGTGGATGGCAGAGGATGGCAATCTTGTCTGATGTTGGAGAATGAAGTTCAAGTAAGAGTAAGGAAGGTAGATTTGACTTCAGCCCAGCTCATGAGCCTGAAGCCACCTTTACCATTAAACGTAGTTTGTCTTTGAGATGTTCTAGCAGCAGAGCTTTCCTTTACACTTTGGAAGGAAGAGATTTGATGCTATCAGCATTCAGTGCAGGAAAAAGATCCAACATAAAATACATAGCTGAGAATGTTGGGGATAGTTTTAAAGGTGATTCTATTTCTGCTTGGTCATGTAAGTGTTTGAAAGTATTGATTGAACACTTTCATAACACCTGAAGGGATCAGAAGTGATTAATAATAAATAACCTATGATAGCAAAACTCAGAGAATTTTAAAGCCCCAGGCAGTGCTGGCTAGGGAGGAAGATTCCTTATTACTCAGTTGCATGTGATTAGATACAGCACATAACCTTGTTAACTCATGTCTCTCCCATACTGGACCGAGGTAGCTAAAGTATTAACCTGATCATCATAATTTCCTATCTCCCATTTTCTGGTTTCTTTGGGGGAAACTTTTTCTTCTTCCATTTGATGCTGGGGTCCCATAAGCTTCAGCCACAATGTGGGCCAGGGGCCCAGGCTTGGCCCACCAATGTCTCACATTACCCTGGAGATAGAGTTGGCTAAAAAATGGGCTTGTGACTCAGGCTAGGCCAATCAGAGCCTTCCCTGACTTCCCTCCAGGAGCTAGTGGGAAAGATATTATTTCCACCAGGTTGGCTGGGCTGATAGGATGAGAGTCTGGCATGGTGACATGGACCTAACTGACTTCTGGGATGGCTGCTGATGAAAGGAAGTCAAGCAGAGCTGAGAGTTTTGATCAAGAGAAAAACAAACACAACAGGTGCAGCTTTGATCCACAATTGTGAGTTCTTAATTCTTTAGGTTTGCTTGTCTAAACAAGTATACAGATTTAATAGAAAAAAAACCCTCAAAAAAAGAAAATTTGAGATATGCTTCCACTTAATTAAGCCACACTGGTGGGATTTCATTTCTGCTGGATGGAGAGCCGGATAGAAATGCTTTTACCGTGCGGTGGGATTGAAAAGAACTCTTCCAGAAGGGTACAGCTGAGCCAAAACCAAGCCGCTTGTTCCTAGGACTCATGAGGCTCATACCATCGTCTCTGGAAGCACACTTACCATGACTGGAAGATCCCCTTAAGTAACTTTTATGATGACAGCATTGTAAATATATATCATAAAGACTTTCTGTGAAGGAAACATACAAAATTAAACGTCCATTTAGTTGAAACAGAAGCCTGCCAATACATTTATGTGGCTGCAAAATAGGGATTTCTGAGAAGAGTGACAAAATTTGCAGCTGCTGAAGCAAAGCCCTGCATTCTAGCCGTTGGCTTTCGCAATGCTCAGGAATTTTCAGGCATGTTTATGGACCAGCTGCTCTGCTAAGATTCCATAATGTATGGGCAGAGGAAACTTGAATAAATATGTTTCCTCCTTCTTCTCCTTGGGAATTCAGAATCTTTAGCCCTAACTTCTAAGAATTAAACCAAACAGTGTTTGATGTTTATAGACGTGGAGTCAGCTATTTACTTAGCCACTTGAACCATTTGTCAAATGGAACAAGATGTGACAAATTTGTCTACTTTCTAAACAGAAACTGTATTTGTTGTATTGTGCAGAGATGTCACACGTTGGAGCCTCTTCTACTGATCTCTTTTTTCTCTAGGAACTAGACCCCTAGAATTGACTGCCTCAAATTCTTACCTTGGTTTTCAAGGCCCCAAGGATGTCTCTCTGTCTTAATCTATTTTCTGTTGCTATAAACAGAATACATGAGACTGGGTAATTTATAAAGAAAATAAATTTATTTTTTATAGTTTTGGAGGCTGGGAAGTCCAAGGTCAAAGGGCTGCATCTGGCAAGGGCCTTCTTGCTGTGTCATAACATGGCAGAAGGCAGCATGTGGCAAGACAGAGGGAGCGTGTGAGTTCAGGCCTCTCTTCCTTTTCTTATAAAGCCACCAGTCATATAATCAAGGTCCCGTCTTGATGACCTTTTCTAATCCTAATTACTTCTCAAAGGTTTTACCTCCAAATACCAGCAACATATGAACTTGTAAATTACATTTCCAACACATGAGCTTTGGGGGACACATTTAAATCATAACAGTCTCCTTCCCCTCACGTCTCCTACTATTCTCCCTAGTGCTCAACAAGGCTGTGGCCATGCTGGTATTCTTTTTTTTTTCCTTAAACATGCCAACCCCTTTCTGCTCAGGAGTTTGACTCTCACAGTCCCTCTGCCTTGAGTGCTCTTTCCCCACTTCTTTGCACACCTGGCTCATCACTCCAGTTTCAGCTCAGATATCATCTCCATTGGAGGAGCTTGCCACAACCAGGCAATCTAAAGTCTTTTGCCCAGTAACTCTGTATTATGTGACTCCGTCTCATTTCCTCCATTTTGGCTTGTCTGAACTCTGAATTCATTTCCTGTTTGTTCCCTCTTTCTCCTCACTAGAATATAAACATCATGAGAATGAGGGAATAGTCTATTTTATTCCCTGCTGCATCTTTGACACCTATGTCCTGGCGCATAGTAGATGCTCAGTTTTATTTCTATTAAGAATAAATGTCTAAATAGCCTACCCATTCATCTGAGCCATGGCACCATTTAAGTAAGTTAAGCAATTTATTTTAGCATCTCTCTTCAGCTTCTCTATTATACAGGGCAAGTGGAATGGAATATTCACACGGATGCTTTGATTCTTATTTAATCCTTACAAAACCTTTAGGAACCGAGAATACTCAAGCCCATCTTCTCTCCACATCTGGTGTCCAGTTTTATTTTTTGGCACCCAGATTCCTTCTTGGCACTTGTTACCATGGGGAGGAACTAAATTTGTAATTATGTATTTACTATCTTCTTCCTCTACCAGACCCTTAGTCTTGGTCCTAGGACTGCTTTTATTAATTGCTAAATGCTCCCAGCCTGGAAGAGTGCTTGGCATGCAGTGGGTGCTCAAGGTGTTGGGGATAATCCTGAGGTCTGAACCCCTTATTCTGCCTGGTCTGGACATGGGATTTTGCAGCCACAGAATCTCCCTATCTGAAGAAATATATGCTTCCGCATGGCCGAAAGAACACTAAAATTCCTCATTCACATGTGCCTTTGCAGGGATAGAAGGAGACATAAAGTCTTCACACCCTTAGCACTGGCAGCTCAAATTCAGAAAGATCTCTGGTCTTGTGTGTTCAGGGATACAAAGTCACATTCTACCTCTCACTATCCTTGGTGTGTAGAGGGGAAAGTTAGGATTATGACCCAAAATACACAGTTATACTTTGAAGGACAATATGCTAGAGTGTTTGAAATCAGGTCAGTCCTGGGAAACGTGGGATGCGTGGTCCCCATACTTCCCCCATTGGAATTGCGCAGATCCCCCCATGGTGCCTGACTATGTCCCATCCTAATAAGCCAGTCAAGGCAGGAGGCTCTTTGCAGCCCCACATGTGTCTCCTGGGGACTGTGAATGCAGTTGGGGATAAGGGGTTTGGGGGAGGGAGCAGGAGTTTTGATTTTTTGCTGCTGTTCTCTAAGGAATTCTTCCATATTTCACTTTAGCACGTTCCCAGAACCCATGACAGGCTGTATAATTGCTGGACCAACATAAATCTATAGCAAGGATGGGTAGATTTTGCTGATGTGTTTGCTTTGGCAGCAGGGCTTGGTAGACCATGTCTGCATATTGTATCACAAACTCAGGCTGTGGTGGGACAGGGCAAGGAAAGCTATTTATTGTGTCTCCAAAGTCGTGATAGGAGATGGAGGAGTCATCATAAAAGAAACACCATTGAGGCAGAGAGAGTTCCCCAAAGTGGGGAAAGTGGAAAGATGAAAGAAAACATTTCCTCCCATGATGGACCCACAAGAGGAAAGCCAAAGGTCGAAGGCAGGCATTTATTCCTCTACATCACCAATATCTATAATTTAAACATGCTGGTTAAAACTCGGACTTCGGGAGATTTTCCCCATTGTTTCAAAGTCATGTAATTAAATATGTTCAGGCTTTCAAAAGAGATACAGAAAAATGAAAGACCTTACCGAATTGCTTAAAGAATTTTGAATTTTCTTTTTTTTTAAATCCATTCAATCTGCAGACATTTGCTGAGCATCCGTCGTGTGATTAGCACTATGATTGGAGCTGGGGGACGCAGGGGTAGTGAAAAGGCAGATGGTTCCTGGCCAAGCGGAACCTGCGGTCTAGCCAAGAAGAAGCCATTACTCAAGTAATTATGGTTTCCTCCTTCCAGCAACCGCATGGCGAGCCACCTCCCAGTGCTGGGAGTGGAGACGATGTTTCTTTTTTCATTTCCTTTTTGTTTTTATTTTTGGTATACCTTTTACAAGTTTGCTTTAAATTTTTAATAATTATTTAAGTAAATAATTCAGGAATCTGCTTGCTTATAATTAGAACGTTACAGATCAGGATTCGGCTCTTGTCGATTCCCCCCACCCCAGGTAGTCACTACGATGGATTTATAGTATGACTTTGCAGAGAAATTTTGTTATACTTCCACATGTGTGTGGTGTGTGTGTGTATACCCATAGAAAGCTTCTACCACTGTTCTAATACAAATGAAGCACATGCTATGCATCTATTATTGTGCAACTTGCTTATTTTATTGCATAGTACCTTTTTATATTAGTTTTTGTTGATACCTATTAAGGTAGTTGGCTAACTTTTAATTACTGAAAGTTGTGCTTATTCATAGTCCTATTTGGAAGCTTGTATGGTGGCTACTGTGTAGAGACTTGGAATAGTAAAAATTAATAGATAGAAATAGTATACATGTATTAAGTGCTTAATGTTTGCCAGACAGTGTTCTAAGTCTGTCACATGGATTGTATCATTTAATTATGAGAGCATCTCAGTGGAGTAAAGGCTATTTTTATTATGATTTTACAGAAGAGGGAATCTGAGGCATGAAAAGATAAAGTAACTTGCCCAGGGTCACATAGTGAGGAAGTGATGCCAAGATTTGAAGTGAGGTGGTGCAATGCCAGAGCCCAAGATCTGTTGGTTCTCTTAACTCCTATGATTTCTGGGATTTTAGATGTTAAATTCAATCTATGAAGCAGTGTGTGACAGATGTGTGATTCACTGAGGGGCCAACTGGGCTAGTTTGTGGGTTTCTCAGTTTATTGATACAGCAAACAGGTGTTGTGCACCTTTGGTGTGGTGGATTCTCTGCTAGTCCCCAGCAACACAGCAATGAGATGGAACACACAGCCTTGCCCAGTGAAACTCACAGTGAGCGATGCTAATGCTGAATACCATCTACATAAGGCAAGCATGATGTCGATACCTGGCAGGGCTGGAATCTCGTCCCCTCTGGCCTTATATGGTCTTTGGCCTGTGTTTTGTTTCATTTTTTTTTTTCTTGCACTTTAGATGGCATTTGTTAAACTTCATCATTAATAGGGGTCCATTGGCTTAGTTGGAGGAAAATACGCCATCTTGTAGTGACAATGTTGCCTTCTGTGTTACGTCTACACAGGCAGAAGGAAGAGACCCAGCAGCATGTCTTGAATGCCAGTGTTTTATCCCCACTTGCTGCCCAGCCACAATATGGCAAATTTGCTATTCATCCAGCCCAATCATAATTAGCATAATCGGCTCTGGTGCCCACCCAGATGTGGTGGGTGGTGTCCTCGGCTGATTACAAAGATTGCAGCCCAGCATTTTGGGAAACTGCTCTTACTTCCTGTCCTTGTATCACTTCTGTGGGCTGATTTTTCTGCTTTTGTGTTGAAAAACGAAGTCATGGAAAGGTTCTCTCATATTTAATGTGTCTTGTGTAATGATGAAAGTTAACCACAGTGTCTGTGATTTTTTTCTTTGAAAATCAGGAGACTGGTTAAGGACAGAAGGAAGTGTAAGTCACTCGGCTTTGAACTCTAAGCTGCATTCGTTTTCCTGAAGGCTCAGATCAAGGGAGCTTGCTCATCTTTTCTTCTTATTTGCACGTAGAATAATCTTCCAGCTTAGCACTGGAAGAGGTTTCATGTCTCATTCATTTCTTTTTCTTTAATTTTTTTCTTGGCTATTAACAGTAAAATAGAAAGGGAGACGTCGAGGATGTTGGCCAGACTTTTTATCCAATATTTAGGTTTGTAATAGGCTCAGTGCAGCTGGTGGCTTTATATTAGCTGCTGCAAGAGGTACGTGGTTCTTATTCATGTATTATTTATTTTGGAAACACTTAGGTAAATTACATTATAGCCTTTTACTTTTTAGTCGGTTGAACTAAACACTACCAAGTTTTCTTTCATTGCCACAAAAACCGCATTTTAAGAGATGCGTTTGGTTTTCTGTTCTTGTGATACTTTGCTAAGAATGATGGTTTCCAGCTTCATCCATGTCCCTGCAAACGACACGAACTCATTCTTTTTTATGGCTGCATGGTATTCCATGGTGTATGTATGCCACATTTTCTTTATCCAATCTATCATTGATGGACATTTGGATTGGTTCCAAATCTTTGCTATTGTGAAAAGTGCTGCAATAAACATACTTGTGCATGTGTCTTTATAGTAGAATGATTTCTAATCCTTTGGGTATATACCCAGTAATGGGATTGCTGGGTCAAATGGTATTTCTGGTTCTAGATCCTTGAGGAATCGCCACACCATCTTCCACAATGGTTGAATTAATTTACACTCCCACCAACAGAGTGAAATCCTTCCTATTTCTCCACATCCCCTCCAGAATCTGTTGTTTCCTGACTTTTTAATGATCATTATTCTAACACAGAAACAGAAAACCAAACACCGCATGTTCTCACTCATAAGTGGGAGTTGAACAATGAGAACACATGGACACAGGGAGGGGAACATCACACACCTGGGCCTGTTGGGGTTGGGGGGTAGGGGAGGGAGAGCATTAGGGAAATACCTAATGTAGATGACGGGTTGATGGGTGCAGCAAACCACCTTGGCATGTGTATACCTATGTAACAAACCTGCACATTCTGCACATGTATCCTAGAACTTAAAAGTATATATGTATATAAAGAGATGCATTGTCCTTTTAAATAATGCTTTTACATTTTGGTATGCATATGAAGGCAAAAAAGAAAAAAAGGAAACAAAGTATATCTTTTTCTCTCCAGTTAGAACCCACTACTTGAAGGAGTTTTAAATTTCAGACAGACTTAAAGCCTTTTGAGGTTCAAGTTTAGTGTGCTATAAGCAAAACAGGCAGTTTCCTAGTTCAAAGAGGGAGGAAAATTTTAAGACTTATAAAGTGCTCAAAAGCCTTCTTAGGTATCAAAATAGCTTTCAGAGGAAGCATTTGATGGATGAAGGACACAAGGATTAGAAAAATATGGGGCAATTTTTTCTTTATATAATCACACTTAAAAGCATTGGAAAAAGTTCTTAGGTCTGGGGACTTAAATCAGTGACTTGGAAGTTTTTGGTTGTTGCCAAACCCAGAAAGTGCCTGGTTTGGCCTGAGCTTTGTAGAAGTGAAAAGTCCTTTAGCCGTCTCCACTGTGCATGAAACTAACATGAGGGATGTTGGAACATGAGATGTTAGTAATGCTTCTTAGAATTGGAATTGGGTAATGTGCTACCTGCCGTCCATAATAAATTTACAAATATTTTTCTAGTTATTATCTCAGACAACTGAAATGGAAAATAAGATTAAGAGAAATATGATGGGGCATTAAGGAATCATTTAAGAACTCTGATTTTCTGAAATCATGTGTTTTAGATTTTGGAGTTTCATGTTGCCTGAAGTGTACTCTGCCCTGTGGAAAGAGAAAGGTGTTGGGTTATGGTTGTGGAGAACATAGGGCCCTCTTGTTGCATTGGTATCTTAGGAACACAAGCCCCGACCTGGTTTGCATTAGGGTCTCCATGTTCACACAAAGGTCTGTCATGTATTCATATTTGCTGATGAGTGAGCTGGTGACTAGATGAATGAATGATTTCAGTAGCAGCCCAGTCCATGCAGAAGGACAGAATTCAAGGCCGGAGGGAGTGACCTCAGCAGGTGATGTATGCCCTTTCTTACTTTAGATTCCAATTTGGGTGTCAGCATCTGCCAGGTCTCTGCCAGCTCTTGGTTACTAGAGACTGGCTCACTCCACCATCACTCAGGTGGCCCTTGGCACTCAGTCGGCAGAAGCTTGGGCACATGTCAGTGGTTTACAGGAGCAGGCAAAGCAGGCCCTCTTAGGGAGAGCATGGAGAGGACAGTCGCTTATTTTTTGCAACACTTCTCTGTCTTTTGTTGACTTTACCTTCGTGTGCCTTGAGCATGGAGCTTGGCAGTTTGTATACATTTTAATGTGAAATTGGGGGAGGGCGTAACTAGCATGACCAGGATGTTATTTTAGTCACTGGGGCTTAAGGATGAGCCAGTGAGAAGAAAATATGAGTTTTATTTAAAAGCAAATATTGCAGGTGGTGTTTAGACATTTCCAAGTGTGACAGTGGGACTCAAATAATAGAAGTTTGAGAAACACTACTTTTGTGTACTCATTTGTACTCAAGTTTGTTTCTACCTTTTACAATTGACAGATTGTGTCTTGCAATGTGATATTTGAGGTATGGAAAACGTACTCGGCCTCCTTAACTAACCCTTTATAAATTGCTCTTAAGTGAAAGTGACTTGCTGAAGTTGCAAAGGAGGCTATGACGTGCCAGAACCTCCTGTTCTGGGTTACTTGTTAGAATTTAAATACATGGGTTTAGAGAGTTAATAAGTTCTCCGTTGGAGGTGTGGGCTAGATTCTCTCTTCCAGTCACTGAGATGGGTGCTCATCAAGTTTCAGAAACATGGTTACTGTGTAGTAGATACCCAGCACTTCATCTTTTTAAGAGAGTGAAAAGTATCCTTTCCGAACCAGACAGAAGTTAGTCACTGTTTTTCAGAACCTCAAAGTTGGATGTAAGTCTAAATTCATTTGATGCTTTTCGTACTGCAGGCTGATGTTAAGGTAAAAGAACACCCAATCCCTGGCTGTTTTAAGCTTTTCTTGTGCTATATATGACTGAAAACTTAGAAGATATTTCCTAAGTGAAATACAGAAGATGAGGTACCTGTGATGTCTTGGTGGCTGTGGGATAGGATATTCTAAGTGATTTTTCCAGAGCCCACTGCTGAGTTATTTTTTCCATCCTAAACCCTTATGATTTTTCAGGGATTTGCAATTCATCCATATAATGATTTTTGGGCTTAAGCTAATGGCACTAAAACATTTCAGCCTGGGAGCAAGTGATGTTTTGGGGTGTGTTTTTGTAATGTTTAAAATATGAATCCCTTTGGTTGCTCTGAGTTAGAATTGATGAAAAAATAAAGAAGGAAAAGCAAAGAAGTTAATGTTCTGAAACCCATGGTTGGTATGTGGTTCATATTCAGAATCAGAACAGTGTGCTGGTTTTGGCAATTGGGAATATTAATATTCTGAGCTGTGGCATGGAAATTTGAAAAAGAGGTTTAAAGAAGCAGCTCATATGACACATTTTTAATGGGAAAGAAGCTACTGCTCACGTGAAAGAACTGCTTGTCTGTTCTGGGTCATACAGCCTTCCTGTGATGGCCATTCAGGGGTCATTCGAGCTCTGCCAATACCATGTCCAGTGGCTGCCATTGCTGCGCTGTTACCACCTGCTGGCCACTGCACTGAGGTGTGGACCCAATCTCACTGTGCCTCACTAAGGCTGTGTGAATTAGGGGCAATTATTTGTCACCATTTTATTTTTTATTTATTGAGATGGAGTTTCACTCTTGTCGCTCAGGCTGGAGTGCAGTGGCGCAATGTTGGCTCACTGCAACCTCTGCCTCCTGGGTTCAAGTGATTCTCCTGCCTCAGCCTCCTGTGTAGCTGGGATTATAGGTGCCCACCACCATGCCTGGCTAATTTCTATATTTTTAGTAGAGATGGGGTTTCATCATGTTGGCCAGGGTGGTCTTGAACTCCTGACCTCAGGTATTCTACCCGCTTGGCCTCCCAAAGTGCTGGGATTACAGGCGTGAGCCACCGCATCAGCTGTCACTATTTTAGAGATGAGAAAACAGGCATAGAGAAGGAAAAGGACTTGTTCAAGGTCACCCAGCTAGTAAGTGGCAGAGCCGGGACTTGAACTCAGCCCTCCCCTTGTCTTCTAACCATTATGTCATAGGAAATAGGAAGCAGAGCACTTGGGAACAGTCACCTTGAAGGCAGACTATGTTTGGTTCTGAAACTTAGTGGCATGAGAATCTTCTGGAAGTATGTGGCTGCAGAAGGGAAAGCAGTGGATGGAGAAGCCCATGGAATGGGTTTAGGTTACTCTCCTTGTTATTTTTGGGCCAGGAGGACCTGACATGGAGAGAAGAGTTCCTGTGGCTTGGTTTGATACTTTGCCTTTGGCATCCACTGAGCCCAGGCTCTGCTCAGCAAGGAAAACAGCAGTGATTGGAGCAGCCAAACCACAGTTTGGGGCCTGGATGTGAGTGATCGGTACAGGTACAGGTAAAAGAGGTCCCACCTGGATTTGAATTCCACTAGTAGAGCCTTTTCTATTTCAGGGCTGCCATCCCGTCTTGGAATTCTGTGGATGTCAGAGGGGAGGAAATATTGCTGGATCTAGTGTGTGTGGGCTCCTCTTTTATGATTTAGCATTTCTCCATCTCTTGCAGCCTTTTCCTAATTTCTTTTGTTCTGGTATGAGTTTCTTCTTTCTCCCATCCCTTTGTTGCATGCCTGTCTTCCTGTGTTTTAATGAAGAATAAGATAAAAGAGCACCTACTGTGTGCTGGGGATGCAAAGCTAAACATTGTGGACCCCCCCTTTGGGACTGCACATTGTGAAAGTGAGGCAGATGTGCCCACATATGATTGGTATGCTGTGATGGCAAGAGTACCAACCACCATCACTGTGTAAAGCATGTAAAGAAAATCCTGCAAGGAGTGGAGGATCCTGGGCACCTAGGCTGGGGATGCAGACAATGGCCAGGGAAGATGTGGGGAAGGAGGTGCTGTCTGGACCAGGTGTCCAGAGATGAATGGGAGTTATCTTGGCAAAAAGGAGATGGATGAGTTTTTAAAAGCAGCTTCATGGAACAGTGTTAGGGATATAAATCACTTGTTTTTTGTTGTTTGTTTGTTTCATGAATTTGATTGATCAAAGACACTTAAAAATACATAAAATACTTAGAGGAAAGTGTCTGACACTTGAGGAAAGACCTTAATACATGGTCTCTGTTGTGTTGTCATTATTTAGTAGTAATCATAATAACATTTAGCAGATTTTGGCCCTGGGCAACAGAAAAATAAAAGCGTTCCTTGGCTTGTTGTACCAGAAGCTGAAGCAGCTAGTCTGGGTTTGAGCATGGGCAAAGCCATACATGAACACCATCTAATTCAGATCTTGTGATGCTTAAGCGTGAAAGCGTTTTTTAAATTCTTCTCGTGTTCAGCATTCTCAATTGTTAAATTGTTAAAGCAGCCTTTAGCAAACTTATCTATGTGCTGAATTTGTAAATATAAAAGAGAAAAAGTTTCTTTTCTCTGTTTTAACAGACAACACTGTTTCATAATTTCCTTTTGGAGATTATTTAGCTTTGGCTATTGTTTTAATCTTACAAGCCTTGCTTTATATAAATATAGAACAGAAATACTGTATAGCGAGTGTTGCAGGAATTAATTGACCTGCTTTACCCATTTGCTTGACACTGCTCTGGAATATAACCCACAAGTTGGCTTCCACCATTGCCACCATTCAACAAGATGTTGACGGTCTTCGTTCTTGAACCATGGCTTTGTCAACCATCCGCAGGAGACCCATTTCAGCTGCTGATGGTATTTCTACTGCTGCATAACAATTTAGGAGAAATCAAGTGGCTTAAAACAACTCCCATTTATTATCTTACAGTTCCATAGGTTGGAAGCCTGGGTGGGCTCTGCTGAGTTCTATGATCATTATTAGCACAAGGCTGAAATCAAGGTGTCACCTAGGCTAGCTCTTATCTGGAGGCTCTGGGAAGAATACTCTTCCTTGTTCGTTCAAGTCGTTGGCTGATCTCAGTTCCTTGCAGCTATAGGACTGAGGTTTCTATTTCTTTGTTGGCTCTCAGTCCAGGGCATCTTGCAGCTCCTTCAGGCTGCCCTCGTTCCTTTTGACACAGCCCCCATCCATCTTCAAAACAGTGCACTGAGTCCCTCTCAAGCTTCAGCTTTCTCTGATTTCCCTTTTTGTCACCCGTTGGAGAAAGCTCTCTGCTTTTAAGAGATTTGTTTTATGTATTATTTTTATATAAAATAAGGAACAGTAAGTTTCCAAGAGATGTTGGAAAGAGGCAGGAGGCATGCATCTCATTTGCATTTTTAGAAGGAATTATTTCTAAGTGACAGCTGGTGGTAACAGAATGACAGTGAACTGGAATTGAGAGATGAGGGTTCAAGCCCTGATTTTGGGACCGTGTGTCTAGAGAGCAGTGGGCATGTTTCCTGGGCCTTGATTTCACCACCTATAAAATGAGACAGCTGGGCTCTTGGGGTCATACTGTTTTTCTTTTCTTTTCTTTTCTTTTTTTTTTTCTCTTGTTCACGTGCTTTCACTCTGCCTTCCCCTCACAGACCTTGCTCATCAACCATCCTCTGTTCCCTGCTGATCCTGGATGCAGTCCTAGAATCCTTTTGACATGGCCCTCCAGGAAGTCACCACCAGCCCACTGGAGTTGGCACAGGAGATGAAACCTGTGTGTCATCCCGACACTTGAAGGTCCCATTTCATCCTAAATGCTATGATTCTCTGAAATGAGAAATTATCTTCTTTGGCCAAAAAGACATCTATAGAAGAGCCAGTTGGCCTTTTCTTTGCTTTTCATACAGACATCTGGGGAGTGGGTTCAGTTTTCAAGCCACAGATTGAGGTGTGCAGAAAAAGTCACTTTCTTTTCTTCTAATTGAACTTAATTTCTAGTTTGAGCCCTTGTTCTACCAAGTTATTGAAGTGAAATCCATGTATTTGTGGTGCTCTCTCTGGCTCTCCCTGGAGTTGTATGCAGTTCCAAGGACCTACATAGAGCCAAGGCATGGTGGTGGAGGGCCCCTGGTGCCCTCCTGTCACCTGTCAGTGATGGCGTCTGTGGAGACATCCTTGCTTCCAATCACCTTTGATTTTGTCTAGGAGAAACTGGGCTGTGCTAAGTAACAAATTCACTCCAAAAGCTCTGTGGAAAATATAAAAGTTACTTTGTTGCTTAGGCGAAGTCCCCCGTGGCTTGGGCAATTCTCCAGGGAGTCGTTTATCTTGATAGTGATCAGGGAGCTAGCTGTTTTCATCTTGTTTCAGTATAAAGCTTCTAGACACCCAGACAGGGAAGAGAGGACTGGAAGTTTCTTGAGTGGCTCTTATGTGCTGGGTCTGGATGGGACACATACCTTCCCATATCCATGGGCTACAGCTGGACATGCCGCCCCCCACCCCATCCACAAGGAAGCCGGTGTGTCGGGAGTGACACATGTTAGGTGGGCATTACCAGTCACTGCCACCGTTGTTGATTCATTTTGAGCCACTTCTTTGTTTTCTTGGACATTTCGTCTCACCTACCTCAAGGCTAGAGCAGTTTTGCCAGCTCTGTGTGCTTCACCCCAGCTGCTTGCAGCCAATGAGAGAAGCTTTCCATTCTTCCTGGACCTTCTGGGCTTGGGGAAGCTGTGGGGCCATCTATGGCTCCTTAGATCACCTGTTCCACATGCATGTCTTTAGCAAAAAATGTGCTGGTTGTGGGAGGACCATGGGACTTTACTGGCTTCCTACACTGTTTGGAGAACAGAAGGTACAGGTGATCCCTGTTTTCAGGTTCATTAAACCTATCATGGGGTTCTTCTGTTCCCCTCCCAGGGATGAGTGATGAGGACTCAGGGCTCCTTCCCACAGATGCTTGTCCCAGACACAGCTGGGTCTGGCTGCTTGGCTTCCCCCGAGAACTCTCCCTGAGCCCTGTGCTTATGACATTGCTTCACTTTTGTGACATTGCTTCGTTTTTGCAACATTGCTTCACTTTTGTCATATTTTATTCATCAGAAAGAAGGCACCAGGTCTAACCCACACTCCTGAAAAGGGGATTGCACAGAGGCACAAAGACCTCTGGTGCTTCCAGTCTGGGTAGACTGGCTGTCACCACTGGGGCACTGGTGGACACCTGTGAGCTGATGAGTGGGACCAAATGGCTCTGGCCACCTCGGACCCCATTCCTCCCAGGCTTTGTCTTTTCCTGAGCCCTGCGCTTGAGAACATTAAAAGCCATGCCTTGGACCCCCTTGTTCTGAGTCCTGCCATGGGCCGTGAGGACAGCCAGCCACTCTTCCTGGTGAGCAGATTGTCACTCGGCTCCAGCTGCACATCCAGCTCTTCCGCTGTTTTGCTCATGGTAAATGCGTCACTGGAGAAGGGAAGGCGGATTTTTGCGGTTCCACGTGCCTGGCAGAAGGATATCATTTGGTGAGGAAACTTGTTGGGGAATGTGTGAAGGCCCAGGGTTTGTTCTTTCCTCTCTTCCAGCTATGCTTACTGGCTGGAGAGAAGGGTTTGGATTCGTCTCATTACTCTTGGCTGCTGGGCCCTTCTTCCTTTGTCGGCTGTTCAGAAGTGGGAAAATATATATATTTTTCTCCCTCTCCTTCTCTCTCTGTCTGTGTCTGTCTATCTGTCTCTCTCACGCACACACCCTCCATCCTCTGATCCCATTCTAGCTTCCCTGCTTTATTTCCCACTGATTTCTTGAATGCACCAATCACATATAAACTAAACTATTTTCTGTTCCTTGCATTCTGGCTCTTGGGTGGTCCTAGTTAACCAGCTTTCACAGGGCGACGTTTCCCCTTTTGTGTATTCACATTAAAGGTGAGACTTAGACGCTGTCTGAAGTGCAGGCAGTTTACTCTGGGAGCAATCTCACAACACGGACAGTAGGAGCAGTCTGGTGGCCAAACACAAGGGCCAGATGACCACCCGACTAGGAGGGTCTGCATCTGGCGACCGACCGTTCTCGGAGTTTGAGGGATTCGTCCTCCTTTCTTACACCTGTACTCAGTCCAGGTCAGTTCCCAGGTGTTTCTTTCATAATGTAGCTTTAAGCTACTCTGGTAAGGGTGAGCTTTGTTTTAAGGTTTGTGAAAGTTGTGTCTGTGCTAGATGGCCTTATCTCTAGGGCAACTAGGATTTTGGGGTCCAGTTGACATAGAGACCCAGTAATCCCTGGGCCGGGCCTGGAAATCCCAGGCCAGGTTGCGTCATACTGCTAAGTGTGTAGGTCCTGTGAGTTGTTTGAGTGGGCGTATGGCTGTCATTAATCTTATAGCCATGGTATCTCTCATAGTATATTATAGTGTGTCTTCGTTTGTGTTAGTCTACTGGAAATGACCTTCTCTTATGACTCTAACATTTACCCCATTCTTTAAAAAAAATCTGCTGTAAAGCAATATTTACAAACAGAAACCTGGAAAATATACAAATATATATTTCTACATTTGTAGAATGATTTCTATGCATATAGATATGTATAAGAAATACGGAAATGTATAAAGTAGAAAGCAAAACCCCATAACTTTATCAACTGGCTGTAATCATTCTGATTCATTCTTATAGATTATTTTTCTTCTTTGTTTCTTTTTCTTTTCTTTCTTGCAACTCCCTGATATGATGAGAGATCCTTCAAGTGCAAGTCTCCTCAGACAACTTTTTATATCATTATTCCTAGCCAAAAGAGATGGTGTCTTTCTCAGTACCCATAGAATGTTAGTGCTCCCGCTCATCACTGTGTGTTCGGGGTCATTGTATTAGTTATCTATTGTATTGCAAATTACCCCCAAATTATCTATTGTTGTATTGCAAAAATTACTATTGCAAAATAGTGGCTTAAAACAGCAGCCATTTACTATGACACAGTTTCTCTGGGTCAGGAGTCTGTATCCAGCTTTACTAGGTTCTCTGTCCAGAATCTCTTGACAGGCTGCACTCAAGGTGTCAGCAGACTGCAGTCTCACCTGAAGGCTCGGCTGGGGGGAACTGCATCCAGGCTCACACATGGTCTGAGGGCTACCAGGCCTTGCTGGCTCCCTCAGACCTTTGCCACGTGGGCCTCTCTGTTGAGCAGCTCACTCCATGGCAGCTGGCTTCCAGCAGAGTGACCAGGGGAGACAGCAAGACAGCCTTTTTGTAATCTGATCTTGGAGGTGACATTGCTTCACTTCTATCATATTTTATTCATTAGGAAGAAGTCACCAGGTCTAACCCACACTCATGGGAAGAGGGTTGCACAAAGGCATAAAGACCAGGAGGCAGGGACCACTGGGTTCCATCCAAGAAGTTGCCTGCCACAGACAATCCTGCTTATGAGCCTGTGCTGGACTGCATGCCATCTTGGGCAGAGCCCTGCCTCATCTTCATACGTCTAATGAGATCATGTGTCTTGTGCCTGATGGGCACTCAGAAACCCACTTTGCTGTTCCCTCTTTTGTCTCTCATAGCATGCGCCCTCCACTTGGCAGCCTCTGCCCCTGCCCACCTCTGTGCCTTTGCTGGATAAGTCGTCTCACGCCTTCAGGTCTCAGGGTGTGCACCCTTCCCCTAGGCAGGGAGTAGTTCTTGACCTCTTTTATGCCATCAACCACTTTGACAGTCTAAAACTTAAGTTTTTTCTTAGAAAAAAAATTCAAGTTCAAAAAAAAATTTAAAAGGCATAGAATTATAAGGAAACTCAATTATAATGAAATACAGCTATCAAAATATAAAAAACCGAGATTTGTGATATAATAATATATGTGCTTCTTTAGTAACACCTTAAATAGCAAGATGTGCAGCAGTCTTAATTTCAAAATAGTGATGAGAATGAGTGCTGTTTTGAGATACTGACAGACACTAAAAAGTAATAGGAAAGTATCTGATTTCTTTTTTTTTGAGACGAAGTCTCACTCTGTCACCCAGGCTGGAGTGCAGTGGCATGATCTCAGCTCACTGCAACCTCCGCCTCCCGGGTTCAAGCAGTTCTCCTGCCTCAGCCTCCCAAGTAGCTGGGACTACAGGTGCCTGCCACCACACCCAGCTAATTTTTATGTTTTTAGTAGAGATGAGGTTTCACCATGTTGGCCAGGCTGGTCTTGAACTCCTGACCTCAGGTGCTCTGCTGTGATCTGCCTGCCTTGGCCTCCCAAAGTGCTGGGACTACAGGCATGAGCCATTGCGCCCGGCCAGAAAGTATCTGATTTCTACTGGGGATAAAGTTGTGGGTTCTTTTAATACTAATTTTATTTGTTTACTTTAAAAACTCAAAATTCAAGGAAATACTACAGTTCAGTGAAATGTTATTAAAAATCAAGGTTGGATTCTTTCTCTGACATCCTGAAGCCCTGATTGAATGCCCCTCCCTGCAGGGATGGGTTGGCTGCCCACTGCACCCCTGAGCCCTCTACTCTTCCCAAATGAATGTGCCCTGCGCCCTCGCCCACCGCCCCCTTGTTGAGGAGTGAACAGTCAGCAGGGTTCACACTGGAAAGGTGAAGATGGGATGAGAGAGAAGGAAGAGCAGTTTGATAAGAAAATGAAGAAAGAGGCCAGACGCATTGGCTCACGCCTGTAATCCCAGCATTTGGGTGGCTGAGGCGGGCAGATCACTTGAGACCAGGAGTTCAAGACCAGCCTGGCCACCATGGCGAAACCCTGTCTCTACTAAAAAACAAAACCACAAAAACTAGCCAGGCATGGTGGCATACGCCTGTACTCTCAGCTACTTGGGAGGCTGAGGCAGGAGAATTGCTTGAACTTGGGAGGTGGAGGTTGCAGTGAGCCAAGATCACGTGGCTGCACTCCAGCCTGGTCAACAGGGCAAGACTCTATCTCAAAAAAAAAAAAAAAAAAAAAAAAAAAAAAGAAGAAGAAGAAGAAGAAAGAGAGAGCCATTAGAGAGAGTCCATGCTGATTGTACAGGAGAAGTTTGGTATTTTGAGGCAGGGATAAGAGGAATTAGGGAGGTGATGAGAGGTAGAAACAGAGCGGCAGGGCTGGTATGGGAGAGAGGATGGTAAAGACGTTTTTTTCTGTGCATTTCTTCCAGGTTAAGGTAAAGATCCAAATTGTTTATTTTCTGGCTACCCAACTGTTGTGTCTAAACCTATCTCTAGACTAGAGCTACACCCTGAGGCAGCTTTCCTTGATCAGATTGCCCACCGATGACCAATGACAGATGACTGATGACTGTACCCTGTGGTTGCTTATGTAGATGAGGGTTGATGAGCTATGGCCCACCGCAGGCATGCCTCTTCTTGTTGTACATCTCCAGTTTTCAAATTCAGGGCCTATCCTTTTTCAGATGCTGTATTACTGGGCCCTGGTCCATGGCATGGAGGTGGCACATTATGACACAGACCCAGTGTACCATCCTGTCCTTCAGGCCTGGGCCAGGGAGGCCCCCACACGCTGCCCTGCAGGACTGGGTTGCTGCCATTCACACGAACGTCTGCCCTTTCCTCCCTTTTTAAAATCCCACCAGTGCCTGTGTCCTGAATGATATTGCCTAGGTTTTCTTCTAAGGTTTTTATGGTTTTAGGTCTTATGTTTAAGTCTTTAATCCATATTGAGTTAATTTTTGTATACGGTGTCAGGAAGGGGTCCAGTTTCAATTTTCTGCATATGGCTAGCCAGTTTTCCCAACACCATTTATTAAATAGGGAATCCTTTCCCGATTGCTTGTTTTTGTCAGGTTTATAAATTATTAGATGGTTGTAGATGTGTGGCATTATTTCTGAGGCCTCTGTTCTGTTCCATTGGTCTATATATCTGTTTTAGTACCAGTACCATGCTGTTTTGGTTACTGTAGCCTTGTACTATAGTTTGAAGGCAGGAAGTGTGATACCTCCAGCTTTGTTCTTTTTGCTTAGGATTGTCTTGGCTCTACGGGCTTTTTTTTGGTTCCATATGAAATTTAAAGTAGTTTTTTTCTAATTCTGTGAAGAAAGTCAATGGTAGCTTGATGGGTATAGCATTGAATCTATAAATTACTTTGAGCAGTGTGGCTATTTTCACGATATTGATTCTTCTGTCCATGAGCATGGAATATTTTTCCATTTGTTTGTGTCCCTTCTTGTTTCCTTGAGCAGTGGTTTGTAGTTCTCCTTGAAGAGGTCCTTCACATCCCTTGTAAGTTGTATTCCTAGGTGTTTTATTCTCTTTGTAGCAATTGTGAATGGGAGTTCACTCATGATTCGGCTCTCTATTATTGGTGTATAGGAATGCTTAAAACACCAAAAGCAATGGCAACGAAAGCCAAAATTGACAAATGGGATCTAATTAAACTAAAGGAGCTTTTGCACAGCAAAAGAAACTGTCATCAGAGTGAACAGGCAACATACAGAATGGGAGAAAAATTTTGCATTCTATCCACCTGACAAAGGGCTAATATCTAGAATCTACGAGGAAGTTAAACAAATTTACTAGAAAAAGCAACCCCATCAAAAAGTGGACAAAGGATATGAACAGACATTTCTCAAAAGAAGACATTTATGCAGCCAACAAACATATGAAAAAAAGCTCCTCATCACTGGTCATTAGAGAAATGCAAATCAAAACCACAATGTGATACCATCTCATGCCAGTTAGAATGGTGATCATTAAAAGGTGAGGAAACAGCAGATGCTAGAGAGGATGTGGAGAAATAGGAAGGCTTTTACACTGTTGGTGGGAGTGTAAATTAGTTCAACCATTGTGGAAGTCAGTGTGGTGATTCCTCAAGGATCTAGAACCAGAATTACCATTTGACCCAGCAGTCCCATTACTGGGTGTATACCCAAAGGATTATAAATCATTCTACTATAAAGACATGTGCACATGCATGTTTATTGCAGCACTATTCACAATAGCAAAGATTTGCAACCAACCGAAATGTTCATCAGTAATAGACTGGATAAAGAAAATGTGACACATATATACCATGGAATACTATGCAGCCATAAAAAAGAATGAGTTCATGTCCTTTGCAGGGACATGGATGAAGCTGGAAACCATCATTCTCAGCAAACTAACACAGGAACAGAAAACCAAACACTGCATGTTCTCACTCATAAGTGGGAGTTGAACAATGAGAACACCTGGACATGGGGAGGGGAACATCACACACCAGGGCCTGTTGGGGGGTTGAGGGCAAGGGGAGGGATAGCATTAGGAGAAATACCTAATGTAGATGATGGGTTGATGGGTGCAGCGAATCACCATGTCACGTGTATACCTATGTAACAAACCTGCACGTTATGCACATGTATCCCAACACCTGTACCACACACACAAAAACACCAGTATTGACAGCCCAGCTACAGAGCAGACAAGAATCAAATTAGCATTCTTTAATGTACATGGATCCTGCGACAATACCTAATTCACTGCTATAAATGGACTTGTTTCCTCATTCCCCAAAGCTTTGCTGTGCCTTTGTGAGGCTCCAGCGATGGTGAGATTGGCTGTGTCACTTTGATGACTCATTTAATTCCCAGTTGCATGAGTGGAATGCACCAGTCCAAGCAGGGGTGAGGTGCGGATTCCGACTAACGAATGGAAAGAATTGAAACATTACAAGTGATTTCAGTGACACCTTTCTACCACTCATGGCTGCAGGCGTGTGGGCAGCAATGACCTTCACTGTGTGTGTCGGAGTGAGGACCAAACGGGATGGCCCTACTAGTATGTCTGCCCAAGGAGAGCTGAGTAATTTCCCCAGGGACTGAGGATTTATTAAATATTGGAATCCTGACAAGCTCCCTTTCTGTCTCCCTCTGGTACTATACTCTCCCCAGAGATGACCTTGGCTACGCTGAGACTGCACTTAGCTTGCACTTTGAAAATGGAGCTTTCACTTAAACGCCTTGTCTGCCTGTGGCACAGGAAGGTTGGATTTTCAGGAACTTTCCATCTCTGTCCCCCTGTCTGTTACTGGAGAGCAGTATGTAGTGCCAGCAGCCCTGTTGTACCTACAGGCATGAGTGTCTGAGCAGAGCTCTGGCTTAGTCCTAATAATTGAAACCATTTTGAGTTCTAGCATCTTGTGCACAGAGCTGTCTCTGTTCTCAAAATGAGAATGGAGGGCCTTGTCTTGAGTGTTTGGGCTTTGGGTAGCTGCCTCAACTCCATGTGGTTGGTAGACTGTGATCAGCATAGGACCTGAGGTGTTGGTTTTGTTGTTGGTTTTGGTCTAGCCTGCAGCATCATTTTTACATGAAGCAAAGGTTCCCTAAACTGAATTTTATACCCTGTGTTTTCAGTGGTAGGGGCCAGCCTAGGCTAGTTCCACCTGTAGAGAATTCCAACAGTGATTTTTTTGATACAACTAGGCATAAGTGAAACCAACAAAGATGACTTGTTTATTTATTTATTTGAGATGGAGTCTTGGTCTGTTGCCCAGGCTGGAGTGCAGTGGCATGATCTCTGCTCACTACAAGCTCCGCCTCCTGGGTTCATGCCGTTCTCCTGCCTCAGCCTCCCGAGTAGCTGGGACTACACGTGCTCGCCACCACGCCCAGCTAATTTTTTGCATTTTTAGTAGAGACGGGGTTTCACCGTGTTAGCCAGGATGGTCTCGATCTCCTGACCTTGTGATCCACCCTCCTCGGCCTCCCAAAGTGCTGGGATTACAGGCGTGAGCCACCGTGCCCGGCCTGTTCATTCATTTAATACATATTTATTAAGCACCTATGAGTCTTGGACCCAAGCTCTTTGCTGGTGGGGAGTAGGCAGAAACCCAAAAAAGTTCCCGTGTTCATTAAAGTTCTAATGTAGTGTAGGGGGGACAGAAATGTGAGGGCCTGTACATCGTACTACAAGAGGGAGAGTAAAGGAGTGTAGTCAGGGCAGGCCTCAGGGAGGAGGTGACACAAAAGCCTAGACTTGATTCCCCACCACAGTTTGGAGCATGCCTGCCACGCAGCCTCATACAGCTTCCCCCTCAAGTTTAGCAATAACAACCCTTCCCGACTCTGTTCTCTCTTGTGCCCTTTGATCTCTTGCCTTTGAGCCTTTGCTTTGCTGTTCCCTCTGCATCATTCATTCCCTCTCGCCATCACCTTTCTTAGCTAACGAGTCCTCCTCCTTTTTGGGTCTCAGCTTAGGCATCCCTTCCTCTGGGAAATGCCTTTAATACTCAAGTCTAGGATGGAGCCCACTCCTGGAAACTGCCCACACACTCCATAATTCCCTTGCTGTGGTGTTGAGCATACTACTTTCTTGCTTTCTTCCTTTATGAGGCTGTGAACTCCCAGAGACTGAGGACTGTGGCTATATTGTTTATTCCTCTGTCTTCAGCATCCACCCTAGAGGCTGGCACACTGGTTTGTTTATTGAATGGCTTCATGTGCAAATGAGTGCTGGCTGAGGCCCTGGCTCCTAAACAACCTGGAGTGGGGAGGAGCAGGATAGCACCATGGGGAAATGTGGGAAACCGACAGTGTCCACTGGTGATTCACTCATCTCCATTAGGCACAAGGCGATGTTGAGACAAACAGTATCAGGAACAGGGCACCTGCCCTCCCTTGCCACTTGGAAGCCATGATTTATGACACAGGAAGGCATCACTATATTTTTATGTAGATTCTTGCACATTTTGTGACTCAGTATCTTTTCCACTGTGTATCCAGATTGCCAAAAAACACAAGGCTACCTGCCTGTGTCACAGCACGTGGGAGCTGGGTATAGAGGCCTGGTAAACCCTCCCGGTGGCACAGTGGATCATGAGGGGAGGAGGTGCTGGGCTCTGAGGGGTGCAGGCAGACCCCAGAGCGCACTCAAACATGGAAGCTCTGTAATGAGGTGATCCTTCATTCCTTAAACTGCCGAGCCAGAACTGTGCGAACAGATGTGTGCCCACCATGGTCACGTGGAACACCTCAGAGAGCCACAGAACGGCCAGTTGGTGCGGTTATGTTTTATTGATGTCTTCCTGCCTCTGCACATTCTTGCTGGGAATAAATAAATTATATTTTATTGTATAGAATTAAAGCTGAAAATGATACAGCTTAAGCTGTATATTCATGCAGTATATTAGGAGGTGAGCTGGATCTGAATCAGTGGCATTTCCTGGCAGTTAAGAATGGATGTTGAGTCTCCGTGGGTTTGATGTGACCAGTTGACAGGAAGTTCTACTGCATTGTACTGACAGGAGTTAACACTGCTCAGCAAGTAGCACAGAGTGGAGGCTTCCTTATGTATGTTAAAGCAAACTGTTCATTGCTCCCTCTCTCCCAACATTTATAATATTAAAAAGAGAGTTTATTGCTTAAATGGTCTCAGCAAATCAAAGCATGACCAACCAGAGCAGTGATGACAACAAAGTATATACTGACATAGAAGGCTTTTCATCACATAATTTGTAAAAGGCACTTCTTCATAAAATGGCAAACATATGACAGAATTCCAGTTTGTTAAAATATATGTTCAATGCTGAGAAAAAAATATTAAGCTAGGGGGTTTTGCGGGGTAGGTGGGAATGGAGAGTTGGTGGAATTGTCACTGAATTTTCTGTTTCAAATATCTGTACTGTTTTTCAATGAATATTTATTAGTTTTGTAATAAATTAACATAGGTATAGAGATGCTTTGGAATTGAATAAATATAAGCTTATTATGCCACTTTATAAGACTAAGTTGACATGCTAAGAGGCCCTTGAATAGTAGCCATTAGCCAACAACAAACCATTAGGTATGAAGAAAGATGTGTCAAGGTAGAGACACCAGAGTACTATGTGGATCATTCTGGCGCTCCAGCACCCTCATGAGTGGTCAATGTGCTTGTGGAGTTGAGGAATGGAAACTTAGAAGTCTTCATGTTAGTATCACATACATTTCTAGACATCTAGTCTGATCCAGGAAAAGAAGTGACTGTATTCAGTGATGTTACTGTCCTTGTGATTCTGAAGTCACCAGGCTATGTGCTGGGCTCTGGGTATGCAGTGAGCTTCATGAATTTACAGTGTAGTGAGAAGATATTAAAGCAAATACATATTTAAGTGTATTACAAGTTGTGATAAGTATTATGAGAAAGAGCACAGGTTTCAATGTGAGAGAATAAAAGGCGTCATTCTCTCTAGGAATTAGCCCTCTAAGAAGAACATACACTTTTAGTTTTCGCTTTTTTTGTCATCAAATACAGTCATTATTAGTTGAATCACAAACCCTATCATAGTAGTGAGCATTGTTTGTGCTTGTAGATAATAAAAGTCTGTTATCAAATAGGAGGAAATACATGAGAAATAGGTCTTTATTCTTGAGGGTACATTTCCCTTTTGATGAAGCAGTTTCGTGCTTTACATGATCCTAAAAGAATTTTTACTTTAAAAACAAAGAAAGAGAGATTGATTTGAGTTTTGAGCTAGCAGGACTTTGAAATGTGATTATAATTATAGGATACAAATTGCAGAATTTTAGTGAGAAATAATGTTGTCCAAAGAGAATTGATGGGGAAGGTGGTGTCAGTGAAGCAGAAAAGATGCCAGTCCTGTTGTCCCAAGTTCTACTTTCTGATCCTGGCAGGGATACCAATTGTGGACTGCCCTGGGGTAAAATACCTGCCCTCTGTTCTAAATGGGAAGAGATAGGGTCCTCCCTCCATGGATATCTCGTGATGCAGTGAAATGTTTTTGGTCACAGAATATAATGTGAAGTTGCATTTCTGCACTCTTTTATCAGAGTATTAAACATGAGAACAAGATATTTAATGGGCAAATGTTTTGAGCTTAGATACCTAACAGAGCAGATAAAATTCTTCAGGAAGTATTAACAACAAGAGGAAGAAATTGCTTTAGAGGCTTACACTGTGTTTCTGGCTTTCATTGTAGTGTGATATTCTAGGGATGTGATTTAGTTGGTGAAGTCAGAAAGCAAGTGCAATGTGTGTGTGTGTAATTGCACAAGTTGGGATACATCACTGGTGAATCACATTCCCTTTGTCCACTCAAAACCTGATAATGACAGTGTTGTTCTTGACCTTCTGACACCAGAGGTGTTTCTCTGTGTAGATAGAGGAAGAGGCTGAGGCAGGTGAATCACTTGAGGTCAGGAGTTCGAGACCATCCTGGTCAACATGGTGAAACCCCATCTCTACTAAAAATACAAAAATTAGCCGAGTGTGGAGTGTGTGCCTGTAGTCCCAGCTACTCAGGAGGCTGAGGCATGGGAATTGCTTGAACACAGGAGAAGGAGGTTGCATTGAGCCGAGATTGCACTGCTGCACTCCAGCCTGGGCAACACAGACTCCATCTCAAAAAACAAAAAACAAAAACAAGACAAAACAAAACTACTACTCTGATATATGTACTTACATATTAAAACCTTTTTCCCTTTTAAATGGTTAAAATATTTAACCTAATGCTCAATGACGAGTTAATGGGTGCAGCACACCAACATGGCACATGGATACATATGTAACAAACCTGCACATTGGGCACATGTACCCTAAAACTTAAAGTATAATAATAATAAAATAAAATAAGATAAAAAATTAAAAAAATAAAATAAAATGGTACAATTAAGTTTTGTACTGATGTTCATCTTTTAGTTTTATATAGTTTTAATTTTATATTTGTTATATATTTTTTTAGCTTTGTATTTGTTATATTGACAAATATACCACAATAACATATAATGTTAACTTTAGGAGAAGTTGGGTGAAGGGCATATGGGAACCCTATTTCCTTTGCAGCTTTTCTGTAAATCTAGAATTATTTCAAAATCAATCTACTGAAGGAAAAATTGTAGTAAAATGTCTTAATTTTAAGGATGACATCTAATATACTCTGAGCAGTAAACATCTCTGTCTTGATGAACAGTGTGAGAATAAACTGTAAAAAATGAATTTTGTTGGAACAGAGCTCCTTCGGTACCACCACTTCTTAATAAAAATAGTCATCCGATTACCTGCTGCAATAATTTTCTTAAAATCAGGATCAGAGACGGATATTCATTGCAGCATTGTTTACAATAAAAGATGTTCTAAAATAAGGGATTGGCTAAATAAATGACACCCCTGCAGTATCCTGGAATGCTATAAAGCAATAACAATGATGGTGTCCAATGTATTTGACATTAATAGTGCTTTCGATATGTGGAAAAGTATGTCATAAAGGAGTATATAAATATGTACCTACATACTCAGGATGGATGGAAAACATCGTGGCAGGTTGCACGTGTGGTTATGAGTGATCCTTATTTATATTTTGCTTATGTCAGTTTCCTACTTTACCTATCATGAACATATATTACTTTTTTAATAAAGAAAAACATAAAAATTGGCATCCACACCACACAAATTTAAAAAGCAGTTACAGGAATGATTAAATCATCACCACACAAATTTAAAAAGCAGTTACAGGAATGATTAATATCCCTTTTCTCAGATAGGCAATTAAAGTGGCATGTCCATATGTAAATATTGTCTAAATTTTGTCCCTTAAAAGTAACCCTTAAGGTTACTTTTTCTGGAAACGCATCATCTTTTTACCTGTTCCTTTGATTTTCATTCATATTGCTGAAAGCGCAAATCACAGTTCATCAGAACCTCTTGTCATTTTTCCTGTTGATGTTTTGTGGTACTGAATTATCTGAGTCTGTAATCTTTTTTTTTAAAAAAGGTAAATGTTAATTACTATGGACTGGGAAAAAGTATGCCTCTCCCCAGTGAAACAAAACAGAGCCTGGTGGGAGCAGTTGGTTTTCTGAAACTTTTATTCATAATGTATGCTATCTATTTGATAAGATTTAGTAGTGGGCTTCTGACATTGCCTAGAACCCAAACTGTGATCCTGGAGCAGGGGATGTCTGGTGGAGATAGTTACTCTAGGAATGAGAATGCTGAACAGATTCAAAGTGAAGTCTAGGGAAGGAACATTTACATTGATTCACTCATTCATTCATTTATTCAACTATTAAGTAAATTTCTGTTACGTGCTGGACACTGTGCTAAACATTGTGAAATGTAACACTTACAATCCAGTAAGGGAGATAGCATGCAGATAATTAATGGTAAGTAATTATTGACCAAAAAAAAAAGTTTAAAAACAGCATAAGTTTGATGGAAAGCCCAGAAACAAACCCTCACAAATCTAGTCAATTGATTTCCAGCAAGTGTGCCAAGACCTTTCGGTGGGGGAAAGAAAAATCTTTTCAACAAATGGTGTAGGGACAACTGCACAGCCACAGGCAAAAGAATGAAGTTGGACCCCTACCTCATACCATACACAAAAATGAGTCAAAAAACCTAAATGTTAGACCAAAGGCCTAAATTTAAGAGCTAAAACTGTAAAGCTCTTAGAAGAAAACATAGATGTCAAATTTCATGACCTTGGATTTGGCAATGAATTCTTAGATATGACAGCAAAAGTATGAGGAATGAAATAAAAAATAAATACATTGGACTTCATACAAATTAATTTTTTTGTGCTTTCAATAACACTATCAAGAAAGTGAAAGGTAACCTAGAGAAAGGGAGAAAATATTTACAAATTATATCTGATAAAAGACTTATTTCTAGAATATACCAAAAACGATTACAGCTCAATAATAAAAAGACAACACAATTTAAAAATGAACAAAGTTTCTGAATAAACATATATCTTCAAAGAAGATATACAAATGGCCAATAAGTACATGAAAAAAATTCGTGAAATAATTTGCCTCAGGGAGATGTAAATTAAAGCCACAATGAGATAACAACACCTCACATCCATTAGGATGGCTATAACCAAAAAGTCAGATACTAAGTGTTGGCAAGGATGTGGAGGAATCAGAACCCTCATATGTTGTTGGTGTGAATGTAAAATGGTATAGCTGCTGTGGGAAACAGTTCAGTAGTTCTACAAAAAGTTAAATATAGAGTTACCATCTGTGACCCAGCAATTTCATTCCTAGATATACACCGCAAAAGAACAGAAAGAAGAGACTCAAATAGAGACTAGCACAACGATGTTCTTAGCAGGATTATTCACAATAACCAAAGGTGGAAACAGCCCAAATGTCCATCAACAGATGAGTGAATTAAAAATGTGATATATGCATACAATGGAATTTTCAGCCATAAAAAGGAATGAATTTTTGATACATGCTACAACATGGATAAGCCTTGAAAACATAATGCAAAGTGAAATAAATCAGACACAAAAGGACAAACGTGTGATTCTACTTATACGAAGTACCTGGAATAGGCGAATTCCTAGAGACAGAAAGTAGAATAGAGGTTACCAGGAACTGAGTGGAGGGGAGAATGGGGTATTATTTTTTTACTTTCTTTTTTATTTCAATAGGTTTTTGGGGAACAGGTGGTGTTTGGTTACATGAATAAGTTCTTTAGTGGTAATTTCTGAGAATTTGCTGCACCCATCACCTGAGCAGTATACACTGTACCCGATGTATAGTCTTTTATCTCTCACCCACCTTACACCCTTTCCCCAGAGTCCCCGTAGTCCATTATATCATTCTTATGCCTTTGTGTCCTCATAGCTTAGCTCCCACTTATGAGTGAGAACATACGATGTTTGGTTTTCTATTCCTTAGTTACTTCTCTTAGAATAATGATCTCCAGTTCCATCCAAGTTACTGTGAATGCCATTACTTCATTCCTTTTCATGGCTGAGTAGTATTCCATTATACATATATCAATATATCACATCCATGCAGTGGAATACTATTCAGTAATAAAAAGGAACAAGCTAGAGGCATACACAACACCACAGATGAATCGCGAATGCATCATACTGAGTGAAAGAAGCCAGACTCAAAGGGCCACATTTATTTTTATTTATATGACATTCTGGAAGGGGCAGATCTGTTAGGACAGAGAATAGATCTGTGGTTGCCAGAGGTTGGGTTGGGGAGTGATTGATTGCAAAGGGGCTCCTTGAGGGAATTTTCTGGAGTGATGAAACGGTTCTGCATCTTGATTGTGGTGGTGGTTACACAACTCTGCATTTATCAAAACAAATAAAATTGCATACCCAAAAGATTGCATGCCTGAAACATTTAAATGCATGCTTGGGGGTAGAGGAAGTCCCCCAGAAAGGAGGGGGAGAAGGAGAAATTTTTATTTTAAGAATTAGATGTTTTGAAAACTTGTTTACATTATGATAAAGCTGATCTCATAATTTGGAAGCAGTATGAAATGGCGGAATAAAGAAGCTGGGGTTTTGTACTTTCTAGCAAGGGAGACCCTGATATTCGCCAGTGCTTTGGGAATTGAAGAGTAAGAAAGACTAAGTAACAGCCTGCCCCACAGTGATCATCTCTGCCACCCTGTGTTGTCACTTTAGATACTGTCTTTTTGGGGGCCTATTTGCACTTGGTCTTGCCCAAGGATCAAGGAAAGTATTTCTGCCGCTTTCCAAAGAAGCCTTGTGTAACAAATGGGTATGCGACAAAGCATTTCGAGGGAACAGGTTCAGTTTAGGCCCCCTGGTGACAAGAAGACGTCTGTGCTGTCCCCATGAGCTATCCTCCTGCCCACTAGCCCTCTGCTTGTCCTCTCCTTCGAGTGGTTGCTCATTCTTCCCTTTCACTTGCTGCTGGAGCCACTGTGGGAGGAAAAAGAGTAGACAAGGAAAAATGCCAGGAGAAACCTTGCCTTTGTGCGTGAAGCTGGTGGTGTGGGGAGTGCGTGGACTTGTTCCCCATGCTTTGCATGAAGTCTGTGTTCAAATCTAAAAACAACACACGTGAGGTTCCAGGCCTTGGTCATTTTATAGATTTTCTGTCACCCTAACTTTCTCTCCGTCACATCACCTTGATGGGCATTTCCAGTGCAGGGTGGTGCTAGTTTAGGGAAAAAAAAATAAAGAGATAGAGCTGGAGATTGCCTGGACTGCAGAGGAAGGCAGCGGACCTGCTGTGGAGCGTGGTGATCATTGGCCCTTGCCACTGCTGGTGGCCTTAGTGGCTTCTCTTGCTTTAGAGAAGTCAGGGGTTTGAAATGTAGGGAGAGACTGTATGTGGCTTTTTCTCCTACTTTGAGTGAAGCTACACCAGATCATTGCATTGCCTTGCTTCCACTTTTTTTTTTTCGTGTTTGTCTACCTATTCATTTTCATCCACCTATTCACTCAGCAAGTCTTTTGAAGAAATAAATCCATTTTGTGCCAGTCAAAGGCTGTATGGACGATGAAGGAGAAGGAGACACAGAATGAGACACATCTTCAGTGGAGACACATAGAGAAGAAGCGATTAGAAAACCCTGGAAGTGTTGCGAGAGCTATGCTGAGAAGAGTTGGGGGTGCCAAAGGTGCATGGAGGTGGTGAGGTGTGCTTTTTGAGGCTGGGGGTTCAAGAGGGTAGACCTGACTTGTAGGAGACAGGTAGGAGATGAGGGAGTGTGGAGTATGGAGAGCTTTCCAGATACCATGAACTGTGTGGGGCCTCTGTAAACTAAAGGTATCTGAAATAGGTCTCAGTCAATTTAGAAAGTTTATTTTGCCAAGGTTAAGGATGTGCCCATGACACAGCCTCAGAAGGTCCTACAGACATGTGCCCAAGGTAGTCGGGGTACAGCTTGGTTTTATACATTTTAGGGAGACATGAAAGATCAATCAAATATATGTAAGATGTACCCTGGTTCAGTCTGGAAAGATGGGACAACTCGAAGTGGGGAGGAGGCTTCCAGGTCATAGGTAGATAAGAGACAAACGGTTGCATTCTTTTGAGTTTCTGATTAGCCTTTCACTGAATGCACAATTTACAGGAATAGTCACTTATGCCTTAGTATAGCTTAGTGAAATAGTAAGGCAGAGGAAGCAATCAGATATCCATTTGCCTCATGTGAGCAGAGGGATGACTTTGAGTTGTGCCTGTCCTTTGTCCACAAAGAATTTCCTTGTGAGAAAATTGTGAGGGATCTGTAGCTTTCTATACATTTTTGTAGTTATCTTATTTAGGAATAGAATGGGAGGCAGGTTTGCCCAATGCAGCTCGCAGCTTAACTTTTCCCTTTGGCTTAGTGATTTTGGGGTCCTAAGATTTATTTTCCTTTCATACCTCCCTTCCCAAGTTCAAGGAATGACTGGGCTTTGACAAAAGGGGAAGGAGACCAGGGTGGCTGGAGCATGAGGGGAGGTTGGCAGGGTTCAGTTGGAGGATGTCCCTTGGGCTGTGTCTGCCTTTGCCCAGCCTTGGAAGGGGATGAACTTCAGGGTGCATGTCCCAGTGGCTTTATGGAGTGAGGACTGGACATGGCAAGGCTGGGATGACATTTGGAAGATGCCTGGGCACTGGGGTAAGAGATGGATGTGAATTGAACTTGGCAGTCAGAATAGTTAGAGGTCAATAGATTCCAGTGAAGTCCGGTGGGAGAACCAACCAGACCTTTTCCAGAGGGTGTCTTTTGCTGTCTTCCTCTCCCTTCTCCTCCTTTTCTCTCTCCCAGCCACCCTGATGTGTTGGTTATATAGGAAAGTACAGGTGGACTTGTTGCTTTCTCATTTCTCACACTTGGCTCCCATCACATAGACCCAGGTCTGTTGGAGAGGGAAACTTACTAACCTAAGATCAATGAGTTTGGCCACAAGGAGTTCTGCATTTCCCAGGATAACGTTTGTCTTTATTTTAAATAATCAAAACAGCATTTAAGTGAGAACAGGGATCCGTGCTCGCTTTTATTCACTGTGTTTTCCAATTGCTCACATTATCCTCTAATAACGGGATGTGTACACGATATGATATAGAGGCCACTGGGCTGCAGAGCAGTCATTAGCTTTCCCTCGAAAATAAAAAGAGAGGCTGCCATTTGAATAATGATCCCTGGCTGTTTTCTTTGTACACGGGCCATTTCCTTAATTAGGTTTCAAGCTTCATCTCTCTTGTTTTTAGCTAAAAAGCCAACTGAGAGAAGGAGACAAATTGTATTGTGGGGAAGAAGGAGAGAAATGTGTTCCATGCGAATTAAGGGGCAAATGAATAAAACGGGAGATTAGTGGACACCTGATGTTCAAGCTGAGTTTGGCAGAGCTGGGCTTGTGTCTGGGATGAGCTCTGTCTTTGGAGGTCGGGGGGACCTTTCCGCACATCTCAGGGAATACCTCCTCCACTTCCTACCTGGCGCTTTTGATCCAGGTCTCAGAATTTGTCTCTAGGGTCACCTTTCCCTTCACTTTACCTTGAAATGACCTTGGCAGCGTATCTTTTAAACATGCACTGTTAGGAGTCAGACAGCCTGGATTTAAATCTTTCCCTTCTAGAAGCCAGCTCTGTGACCTTGGGCAAAGCCTGCCATTCCCTGTAGCCCCAGGTTGTCCTTTGGTAAAATGGAACTGATAATAGTAGCTACTTCACAGGGTTGTTGTGGGACTAAACTACTTCGTTTTTACGTGAAGGGCTTGGGACAGTTCATGGGTCAGGGTGAATGCTCACTTAAGCTTAGGGCTGCTGCAGCTGCTGTGGCTATTATCCTTCTTCTTATTATTAGCCCCTGAAGGAGAGTCCTGGTGGGGAGTGTAGGACAGATGCAGGATTGTTACTTCATAACCCAATCCGCAGTTAGGAAAAGCGAGTTGGCATGCAGGGGCCATAAATTACAGAGAACATTGACAACCTCGTTTATATTTCCCCAGAATGCCATGTTTTCTCACCTGTTTTTAACTTCTGAGCTCCCTGAGATCCTGGAGATGATTCTTGTTTTGAGTCTGCTGAGTACGGTGGCAAATAACTTTGAATTTAGACTGAGACCTTGCTTCATAACCTGTTCCACCTTCTCAAATCGGGGTGCTTTGTGTTTTAATGTTGGTTCCCCCCTCCCCCTCACCAAAAAAAAAAAAAGGCTGAAGAAATGGTAACACCACTAAGCAGCTTTCCTGACCTCCCTAGGCAGGAATTCTTCTTCCTCACTCTCTCAGTGAGTCTCCCCTTACCCCCATTTCCAGCTCCCTGGTGCATGGGGGATATGGAGATGAAACCCACAATCTTTCCTTTTAAACTCACATTGTGGTCCGTGGACCACTAGCATTAGTATCACACAGAAGTTGTTAGAAATGCCAAATCCCCAACACCACCCGAGATCTGGATCAAAATCCAAATTTTAACAAAGCCCCTCGGGAGAGTCATATGCATATTAAAACATGCCAAACTCTAGGATATCTCACTCCCGTTGGGAAGATGAACCAGCGTAAGCCAAAGAGTATATACCAGTGTGGTAGACCAAAGTGTCGCCCCAGGGAATGTAGGGACTTCTTACAGGCAATGGCCCTTGATCTGGATATTGATGGATGAGTGGGAGTTGGCTAGGAAGAGGGGAGAGTGAGGGCAAATGGAAAGACGGACTTCTACACGAAAGAATTGGAGGTACAAAGCCAGTGGTGGCAAAATAATGTGACCTGCTTTTACTTTTCTCAACTTGGTATTTATGGCTTCCAGGATCCTTTCTAGCACTCACACAAGGCATGTGCCTTGTTATGAGAAATAATTTTGAACAATGCAGAAGTGTTTTATTTCTAAAATTCTTATATGTGAACTGCAGATTCATAAAACCGACAGACGAGAGTTATTAGTACTTTGCAATGAGTTTACTCAACTTTCAGATTAATTCCTTAGGATTAAGAAGGAAAGAGTAGTCCGGGCACAGTGGCTCATGCCTATAATCCCAGCATTTTGGGAGGCCGAGGTGGGTGGATCACTTGAGCACAGAAGTTCAAGACCAACCTGGGTAACATGGCAAAACCTTGTCTCTACAAAAAAGTACAAAAATTAGCCGGGTGTGGTGGTGCATACCTGCAGTCCCAGCTATCGCTACTCAGGAGGCTGAGTTGGGGGGATCACCCAAGCCCAGGAAGGTTGAGGCTGCAGTGAGCCATGATCATGCCACTGCACTCTGGCCTAGAAGGAAAGTGGAGGCCAGGTGCAGTGGCTCAAACGTGCTACTCAGGAGATTAGGTGAGAGGATTGCTTGAATCCAGAAGGTCGAGGCTGCAGTGAGGTGATCACACCACTGCACTCCAGCCTGAGCAACAGAGCCAGACTCTGTTTCTTAAAAAAAAAAAACAAAAAGAAAGAGGAAAGAGCATGGATAGCCTTTGAAATCTTCCATTTGGGTCTGGGTCCACACAGTCTGCCATTTGCAAGAAGAAATGTGGGCCAGTTCATAGCCTCTGCAGTCTCTAAGTTTTAATTTGTGAGATGTACCTTTTGATACCTCACTGGCTTGTTGTGAGAACTTGGTTGGTTTGTAGTGGGAGTCATGAAATTCATGCGTCTTGACCTTCAGATGTGTGGTTCCATTATTTAAAAAAAAAACAGTGCTTTATAGCCTAACTGAAATACAGCAGAGGCAGGGAGGGGAAGGTACAGGGCCCCACACCACACTCCTGGTCCGGGACTGTGTACCACGGCACTGCAGCTCCCCAGAGAGTCCCAGTCCCGCTCCCCTGGCCTAGCCACTCGCTCCTCTGTTGGCAAGGAGAGGGTTTGCTCAAGTCAGGGTGCTTCTTCAGCTGGCCTGTACATCACATTTTCAAAGTTAATTTTCACTTTCGGTGTTTGGTTGATGTTCCAGTTTTTTCCTTTTGCTTTCCTTTTTCTCTGGTTAACCTTTTGTAGTCCATCACTGTGTTTTATGAAAGATGAATGGATTAAAGGAAGCATAATGGTAACAAGGAAATGGAACAGCTAGAAAAGCATTCAGTTAACGAGAGAGTCCACGGAACACAAAATGAATGCAAGAAAAGGCAGATAAATTCAGGGCTCCTTTATTAACTAGAATTCACCTTGAATTCAGAAAAGGGAACTTTTTCAGTAAAGGATTAGTGACAAGATTTGAAAAGCATCCCCCAGGGAAAAAGGATTAACAAAAGGAGACATTATAGAATGAAATAGAAGTGAATTAACACATCGATTTTCTGTAAGGGTTAGGAGACACAAGATTTATTTGGAAGATAAATATTTGGTAATTGAAACCTGTAAGCGTTTTGTTCCTGGTTTTTACCCAGTGAATCTGTGCCTGTGTAGTGAAAACCTTATGGCTGATGAATGTGGGATGGTGTAGACCCCCTAACAATGCTGTCCGACCTCCTTCTCTCTCAGCATTTGCTGCTCAGATGCATTTTTCCCCTTCTTTAGTAATTCAAAGGATGTTCTCTCTAATCAAAGAGGTTAATTTAAAAGTTAAATGAGCATTTGGGACCAGAAGATAAAATCATTATGTTTAAACAGGGGAAGTTCTTTCTTTTAATAAGGCCTTCTATTAGATATTTGTATAACTTTTTAGCTTCCTGCACTTCACCTGAGTTCCATGAAAGCGTTTTTGTTGTCTGCAGAGGAGTGTTTTGGGACTCGTCTTGTCGGTTGACAGCAGCAGTTCACCTGATGGGGGTTTCATAGGATGTGATGCCCTGTCACCAGGTGATGGACTTGATGTAGGAAGTGCCACCAGCAGTCTCTGCCACGTGGCATATTCTCCCAAATGGCCCTTGCCATTCCGTAGGATGTTGGGTTGCATTGTTTGACTCATTAATTTACAAAGGATTATTGATTTTCTAATGCTCTATAGCTTCTTTGCCTTCAGGATGTAGGCTGTGCGGCTGAACGGAGAGGGGTGGAGCTTGTTAGCCCGTGACTTAATTCTAATCCGGTCCACTATTCATCTTCATTCATGCCTTTTTCTCCCTGTTTCCTTCTGTTAATATGGGAAATTGATATCTGATTATATATTTGCCTTTTGACTGTGCTGCTTTCGAAGTATGACCAATAATGTCATTGTCACCAATTCTGATTTTGGATGATCCATTGGGTCAGTGGGGACTTTTTAAAGTAACTTAACCATGCTGGGTGTGGTGGCTAACATCTGTAATCCAAGCACTTTGAAAGACTGAGGTAGGAGGATCACTTGAGGCCACACGTTTGAGACCAGCCTGGGCAACAAAGCGAGACACCATTTCTACCAAAAATTTGTTTTAAAAAATTAGCTGGGCATGGTGGTGTGCACCCATACTCCCAGCTACTCAGGAGACTGAGACAAGACGATCATTTGAGCCCAGGAGTTTGAAGTTGCAGTGAGCTGTTATTGTACCACTACACTCCAGCCTTAGTGACAGAATAACTCTGTCTCTTAAAAAAAAGAAAAGAAAAAAAGAAAAAATAAAGGATAAGTTAAGCCTGGGCAACATAGTGAGATCTTGTCTCTATCAAAAGAAAAAATAAATTAGCCAGGTTTGGTGGTGCAGACCTGTAGTCCCAGCTACTGAGGAGGCTGAGGCAGGAGGCCCACTTGAGCCCAGGAGTTCGATGTTACAGTGAATTATGAGTGAGCCACTGTACTTCAGCTTGGGCAACAGAGCAAGATCCTGTCTCAAAACAAACAAAAACAACAACAAACCAACAAAAAACAGAAAAAAAACAAAAACAAAAACAAGCCGGGGATGGCGGCTCACACCTGTAGTCCCAGCACTTTGGGAGGCCAAGGCAGGTGGATCACTTGAGCCGAGGAGTTTGAGATGACAGTGACCTATGATCATGACACTGAACTCCAGCCTGGGTGACAAAATGAGACCCTGTCTCAAAAAAATAAGTACAACAAATTACAATTATTTACATTCAGGGATAGGGAAAAGAAAAAGGAAACATATTTAACACACACCTATGTAATAATTTTAATAGGAAATCATTTAATATTATGAAAGTTGCAATTACTAGTTGGAGTTTCCAAAGAAAATGTAGTTATCCTATCTATTGAAATAGTCCATGATTTCCTGTGCTGGTTCCAGTTTTCCTTGTTCCCAGATTTTATCCTACCCCATGAAACACAGCAGGCACAGGTGCACACATGGACACACACACACACATAACAAACACTTGTCCCAGATTTCTTTGGGAGGGAGGAGGAAGAGAGTAGATGATTCCTTTGAAACTATGTTGCTTTTAGATTAACCAGTGTTTGGAAAAGTGACACCTATGACTCAAGCAGATACGTGTCTCCCACCTGACCATTGTTTAAGATACCTTATGTAGGTCTGATGTACATTATAGAATATATAATTTAAGAGAGGGAAAATAAAGTACTTCTCTGAAATTGAACTACAAAAGCCTGTCAAACAATTATACAGGAAACTTTAAACAGTTCTTGCCTCACGTTGTTACTTTTCTGATTCCTGATCTGGCATCTGTAAGTTAGCATTGGTATGTAACGGCACCAAGCTGAGATGTACTGAAAACCTGAGTATTGCATTCAATTTTATACCAAAGCTAGGTACTTTAGCGACACATTCTCCTCTCACTGGCAAAATCTTTCAGTCAAGGCTTCTTGCCTTACAATTTCTCCACCAGAATAATTCCAGCCTCTCTCAGGTATGGTAAAATTGATGTGCGGCCTCTAGGATTGTTAAGTGTCTGTGTGACTGCTAAGGATTGAAGATTTGGAAGTGGTTGGTGTAGCTCAGGGGTCCGTATTTAAAATACCCTTTGTTTGTGAAGGGAACTTCCCATCTTACCATTCAGGTATTTGGAAGGTGGTGTTTTTCAGGTGAATGAGTTACTGAGCTTCCATGGAAAAATTTGGCAAGGTCCCAAGTATAAGACGGAAATAGCGCTTGTTGGATCCTCTTCTAATTCTTGATCTCGAGTTTGGTTTTCCAGGCTGTTTGCTGAAAGCATCACTGCAACTGAGCGTGCACTCTTTCTCCACATACTCTCACCTCCTCATTGCCTGTGAATAATTTTAAACACTGAAAACGAGACTGCATTTCCCAAAGTCTGATGAGGAAACCATGCCCATGTCCCAGTGAGCTTCAAGATGGGTTGATATTTACTGCTTATCCTTGTGACCTTACCCTCTCCTGTCTGTCCACTCCTCCCTCATCTGTTTCTCTCTTCTTCCTCCTCCATCCACTTGTACATGGAGGCATCTGCTTGGGGCTTTGGTCCTGGGACCCGTGATCTCTCCTCCCTGCTCTCATCTCCTCTTTCTGCCTCTTGCCCTCTGTTATTGAGGGTGATCTTATTCATCTTCATGCTACTTTTACTCCAGGATCTTCCGAGTGTAAGGTGTGGGCACATGATACTTTCCGTGCCTGGGAGTTTCTTTTCTCTGGTCTTTCCCTCTCCTATGACCTCATCCTTTCAGTCGTGGTAACAGCAGTTCCTCAGAGAGGCCTTTGCTCTCCATCTAACTTGATTTTTATTAGACTCACAGGACTTGAGTGTATAATGTGTATAATGACATGTGTGTCCTGTGCTTTTATTTGGTTGACATCTCCCCAGTAGATTCTAAGCTCTGGGTGCATGGAGAGGACATTGTTTTTCTTCTCTGGAGTCGTCCTACCACTCAGCATAGTATCTGGCACATAGTAGGTATTTAGGAATTATTTATTGAGTAAGACATCAGTGGTTGACTTGATTCTATAGTCTTTTCTGACAATGTCAGGGCATTGTTGAAAGTGAAAATTTTCTTCTAATTGTATTTAATTTCCTGATGAAAATTGTTTTGTTGGTTTGTTTACTAAGAAGAAATTAATTCAGCAGAGTTTCTTGTTTGACTGGACGAGTGCGTATATCAAGTCTCTCACTGGAGCCATTTTCAAAAGCCTGTTTTTTCCAGCAGAGTATGTTTGCACATATGCACTGTGCTATGAAATGTATGACTGGAGTCTGTGAGTTTGGTGGCCTTTCTGAAGTTTCAAAGCATGATACCTCACCCAGGGTGTTAACTCTGCAAAAGCCTCAGTTTTCTCATCTCTCAGGAGTTGTGCCTGTCTCAGGAGCTGTTGTAAGAAGGCTATGATGCGTGAAAACACTTAGGGGAGACATGGCTCACAGGACATGCCCAGCTGTTATTAGCTGCTATCATGATCGATTAGAAGATGGATTTGGTGTGCATCTGCTGTCAGCCCCATCAGTGCCTTTTTTTCTGTTTTTTTTTCTATTGCTCAGTGCTGCTCAGCGGGAGGGATTGCCTTGTGGGGCTGCAAGAACCTCTCCATGGAAGAGCCCAGGGGCCTCTCTTTGAGATGCCTGGGACAGAATTTCAGCTACTGGAGGGACACTGGGCTTGAGTCATCAGGGTTTGTGTTATATGCATTCAGTATAAAGTGATTCTCTAACCCAGGTTTTGTCAACCTCTGGACTCTTGACATGTTTGGTCAGATAATCCTTTGTGGCGGGGCCTGCTCTGTGCTTTGCAGGATGTTTAGCAGCATCTCTGACCTCTGTCCACTGGATTCAGTAGCAACTCCCTTTCTTCCCCCAAGTTATGAAAACCAAAAATGTCTGCAGACACTGCCAAGAGTCCCTGCAGGACAGAATGGTCCCTGGTTGAGGGCTGTTGCTTTCAATGAATCTCCCCTCTTCCTGGAGAAGCCCATTGTTTTATTGTCTTCACTACACCCACCCGATGGCTCTCAGCGTGTTTGTATGAGGGGCCCCTGGGTTGTTGGAGCCTTGCACGTCCCCGTTTGTATTTTGGTGAGCTGAAGGATGAGCTATTTTGTTCTTAAGCTTCCTAGGGAAATAATTTGAAAATAAATCCCTGTGGCATGTATAGAATGACCTCACTTTGATTGTAAAGAAACAATTACATTTACAATCTTACATTTAAAAAAAGATCTGTAAAGATTAAATTGAGGAGTAAACTGTGATATTTGGGAGAACGAGGATTAACATTTTTTTCCCCCTTCTATTTGATTACATCTACCATCTTATTGTTTTCCCTACAGTGAGTACATTTTGCTTTAATAAGGAGAAAAGAGTCTCGTTTTACCTTCCAACGTCTAAGGAGAGTTATTAGGGAGGTCAGGACATGGGCTATCGAATGAGCCTGCCTGGATTTGAATCACATCCTTACTTTTCTATTTTTCTCCGTCTTAGGTTTTATGTTTTCCAATTTAAAAGCAATGTCACATAACAAATTTAGAAAACTGGAAAAAGTCATCCAAAATTCTGCCACCATACCCAGGCACGATTGGAATTTTGTTGTGGTTCCTCCAAGCATCTTTTGCTTTTTTTTTTTTTTTTTTTTTTTTAACATGGCTTTAATTATAAACACAACGCACTTGTATAATTTGCATCTTTACTTAGCATTATTTCATGAGCAGATTTCTGTGACAGTACACAGTTGCATAGACGTTGATTAAAATATTTATTTTGACATAGTAATGTAGCAGCTGTGGACAAAGGCCAGGCTTGTTCGATGGGTTTTTTAATTCATGTCTTGAACATAAACGTGAGTCAGTTACACTCCTCTTTGCACATTATGAGACAAGACAGTTATTATATTTTTATAACAGTGATTACTAAATTTCTTTGAACTTGACACTTTATATATTTTTAATCACACAAATAATACATGAACCTATGTTCTTTGTGAAGAATTTTAATAAGCTAGTGGTACATAGGGAAAAAATTATAGTTCCCATTAATTCTACTCTGTGACCCCTGGCCTGAAATAAAATTACTTCCAGTTTAGTGTTTACCTTTCCTCAATCCATTTGAGAAATCATCATTTATTGACAGAACAGCCAGAGAAACTCATACTCTATAATTTATGCTTAGAGAACAGAAGTGTCTAGTGGCATTGTTTTGGGATGTCCAAAATTTTATGTATATGTTTAAAGTACAGAAACCTTAAATCACATGATGAATGTGCACGTGATGAGTATGCTAATGATCAGACAGTACACATGATGACTTAGTCACATAGACCAGCATTCGCCCATAGGCATTGGCTGTCCTAACACTGTGAAGGAAGCAGTGGCAGATCACCATTCACACATGGAAGGACTTTTTCCAGGACCTCTTGGAAGTGCACAGAGGTGCTTAACCTGTATCTACAGCCTTGAGAGAATTCAGGGGACTGTAAATATAGATGAGAAAAAAATGACATCTTTTACTTTCACTAACCTCTAACCAAAATTTATGACTTTCTTAACTTACAAATGTAGATGACAAGCCACAGCAGTGCCTGTGACTTTGTCACCAACAGAAATCACAGATCTTTTCCTGTGATGTCATGGTTGATGTGGATATCTCCTTGCTGTTGCTCATCCTGGACACTGATGATTATGACTCTAGACTCACCACTAGATCTCACTGTTTAATGCACCCATGAAGAAACACCTGTGTTTCTACATCACAAATTTATGTTTTAAACAGTTTTGAAAACTGAGTTTTAATATAATCAGTTTCTTTCCTCTGTGTCTTCTTTTTTTGCATTGAAAAAAGTCATTCTGAGGAGGGGTCCATGGGCTTCATTGGATACCAGGGTAGCCTGTGGCCTGCCCTACCCCCCAACCCGAAGCTCCAAAAATCCCCATTAAAGGCACATTACAGCATAATAATCAGGAAGATGTGGATGAATTGATCAGTTTCCTTATATTTTCCTAAATAGATGTTAGGAGAAAAAAATATTGGTAGCGTAGTTATTTTATGTGTGTGTATATGAGAGAGAGAGAGAAGTATTAGTTAAATTTCTTAATATTCTAGGATTCTTCAAACCACCATAGAAATGTCCTTATCTTGAGAATAATGTGTGGACTTCTGTTAACTTCCTGAACTCCAGGTTTCCATTTCCATGACTACCAACCTAAAATGTGTGAGGAATCAAGTGCTTTTGGTCACACTTGGGGTCTGTAGGGAAAAGCAGCTTTGAGTTCTGAGCCTTTGCATGGCCAAGGAACTGTGAGTGGTGAGAAGGACCATGGCTGTGCTTCAGCTGGCTGGGATCTTGGTGAGCCAGGTGGGCATCTGTTCGTTATTGGCCCTGGCTGGCTGCTGCCCTCTCAGGGCCTCAGGCTCATCCTCACACCTCACGAGGGAGATCATGGCGGTGCCTGATTGGAGGCTGAGTGTGTGGTGCCTGGAAGCAGCCTGGTTGCTGCCCAGCACATCAGTAGTTTCTGGGAGATGCGAGGCTATGTTACTGTGTGTGTTAATTTCCTCAAGAGAAGGAAGATATTTAGAGACATTTTGTACTAAGCCCCAGCATGTTCAAAGAACTGGACTCAGTGGGAGATTTCATATAAAAACACATATTTCTGGCTTCTCATCACAAACAGAAGATCAGGTAGCTGCAGCATGCCCCCCGCCCTGCCGACACAAAGATCAAAGAAACCAAGAAGTGGCTGACTTCTTAGGATGGGACGGAAGCTCTGCCGTCTGATGCCGACTCCAGACTGGCTCAGTTCCCTCACCTGATATGACCTGTCTGGCCTCTGGAGGCGTTTGAGTTAGTGGTGTCTGAAATGGATTATTTCTGGGTTCTTTTATATTTGAACACCCTGATTTTAAAGATGTTGGGAGAAAGTGCTGGTGCTGGGCTTGGTGAAATATGTCAGAAAAATCATTTGATCCTGAAGTTGGTGATACTGAAATTTTTAGAGGGTAAAGGTGATGTTTTTGCATCTCAGCATAGGGATGGCTCTGATGTATAAGAATACTCTCATTTTTAGTACTGTTTATGGTGATGCAAATTGGAAGGTCACCTGCTGCAGTCTCCTGGAGCACCTGTGGGCTGCTGTGGGCAGATGGGAGGCAACGAGATGTTTCCATAAAGGATGCTGATGCTGCGGGTCATTTTTCTTAGCCTCCGATATTGGCTGTAGGGAATTATATGTCAGAATCTCCCCACCTTTTCACAGAGGAAGCTTCCCAACATGGGAAGGAAGACTCGCCATCACCTCTTCCCCAATGAAAAGCTAGGGTCCAGCTGTGCCATAAACCAGCGTCTCTCTATTCAGTTTGGAGGTGATAAAGATTCATTCAGATGCAGTTTCCTAACTCTCATTCTGGCTTTTGGCTCTGTAACTACAGAAACCACTTGAGCAGCTGCAAATAGTATTAGCTTTAAGCTTGTTAGGGATCTTGCAGACTCATTCATTGATGGCCTTCGATTTCCAGGACATCTTGGATATAGAATTTAAAAGATTTTAGTTAAGCCAATTAACTTTGTGGCGCCTGGGCAACTAATATCGTGTGCTAGAGAAGGTCATAGATGTTATTCAAATAGCAGTTTTATTTGAGCTGGGATTAAGGAAGTCAGACAAAAGGTCTAAGAATTGTTTATAATGTATTCCTTTCTGTGTTACAGTATCTTGGCCTTTAACATCTGATTCTGACCATAATTACACATACAAGTGCTTGGGTTATGTTATTCTTTCTGTAGATTGTGACTTGATTGCACCAACTCTCAGCTATCCATCTTGCAGATTGTTCCCAGCCAAGTTTTAATCTGAGGTTTCATCTGGTTGTGGTTTATCAAGCTTTTAAACCAAGGTGTGGTGGTTAAGAGCATGGACTCTGAGGCTGTGCTCCCTGGGTTCAAATCCTGGCTCCCCTGCTGATTTAAGCTGCTTCTTCCATAGCGTTGACTTGTAGCCTGGGAATAGTCCTCAGCCATGGGTTCCATTCCTCAGGCTCTCCTTCGTCTCATTGGACTGTGTGTCTAATTACTGCCAGTGGACCATGAGCAGAACTGATAAGGGTCACGTCCAGGCTAAGGAGTTCAAGAAGCAGGTACACCTTCTCCACTCCCTCTCCCCCAATCTGCTGGCTGACTGTGGAAGAGTCCAAGGCCTGAGGGGAGAACAGAGCTGTTGGATGGGAGGACCCTGGGTCCCTGAGTCACCATGTGGAAGGCTACCTGATGAAAAGAACTTCTTCATGGATGGTTACGTGAGCAAGAAATAAACCTTTATTGTGTGAAGCCGCTGAGATTTGGGGGTTATTCTTATTATAATGGCTAGTATCCCCTTAATTAATAAACTCCTTGTTAGTGGTGTAACTTTGGATAAGTTGCTTGATCTCTCTATACCTTAGTTACCTAACCTATAAAATGGGGGAAATAATATCTCCCCGACCCAAATAGAATGCTCAGTAAATGCTGGCTGCTATTATTAATAATACATTATTGTTATTGTGGTCATTCCTTCTGATTTTCTGGGAGCAGGAAAGGTGAATTATTTTCAACTGGAACATCAGAAAAATGTGTTTGAAAAAAAGTAGGCTGCAGAAAGCAATCTATATCAAGTAGTGCAGGCTTTGTACAATAACATTTTATTATTTGCATTTGGGCTGTAGTTAAATTTGTTGGTGTGCATAAAAGACACTCATAAATGCATACAAAGAGATATTTCTTCTCTAGCACACATGGACTTGTAATTATTGTTTTGGCTTATGGGGTTGTGAGGATGTATGTATAGCGTAAACATTCTCATTTCAGAGCTTCAGATGCCCATGCAGGAATCTAGAGAATACTCAGGAACTGGAGTTTTTAAAATAAGCATTGAGACTGTTGGAATTTGTTTAGTAGACAGATTAATTCCCCAGTTTTAAAGCATTATGTGATGCCCCCATACGAGGGCACGGATGGTTGTATCAATAGCTGGTGTAGTAGCTTGCTTCTGACTTAATTTCCTTTATCTAAAACAGGAATGTAATGCAGTATTCACATGCAGTTTTATACCATAGAGCTACAATTTATCAGAGGCATTTGTCCAGTTGACTGTGTTGAACAGGAAAAGCTTATGAAACCTACCAAGATTTTTTTTAAGAGTATAGACAGTAAAACAGGAGAGGAGAGATAGCCATCTTTTAATTCAGAACCTGACAATCTGGAAGTAGTGGAAATCTGTCAGAGACCACCCATGGCAGAGCCAGCTGCTCTCGGGGACAGCCTCCTTGGAGCTCCGGAATTTAGTCAGGCACTCTAAACAGCTAGTTGAAAGCATGGGCTCTGGGGGCACTGGGACTGGGACCCCCCAATCATTCTGACAGTGCTCTCCTGAGGGGGGTGCCAGAAGGCACCATGGAAAGTCATTTAGACCACACCGTTCCTCCCGTCTAGCTGGAAGTTCTTAAAAGCACGCTGAGGAAACTCTGTTGCCTTCAGTGTTGGTTCCTTTCCATGCTTCTCACCCCACCAAGGAGGCGCTGCTTACAGATCATGTTCTGAATCCCTCAAGCCGGATCCATTTGCTGAGCCACTCCCTGCGTCCTCTCTGCTTCCTTTCTGCTTGCTCTTTGGGTTGCAGTTTAGTGCCGTGTCCTCTTCTCTCTCTTCATCATTTCTAAAACAGTCTTTTGTTCAGATTCAAATTGTCTCTTGTTCCTGTGGCTTTGACAGAAAAATTGCATTCCTCAAGGATTGTCCTCAAACTTCACTAGATCTAGAAGAGCACAGCATTAACAATGGGCTTTTTTGACCTTGGAGACACTAGACTGGAATACCTGTGTGAAACAGAATTATTCATACAATAGGGCACTTTCCATTTCAACTAGAAAAGTATTCTTCTGTGGCTGAGAGTTCCATGAAATTAGTTTTGTTTTTGTGACGGTTAAGAAGAAGTGGTCCTAACTTCAGTTTAAAGGATTTGGATGTGTATTTACTTGAAAAGATAATTGCTTTGGAGTATTGTGTTTTGAAGTGACACCTTTGTGTGCAATAATTGGGTTGAGAGGAATACTAAGTACATTTATGTCATAATAAGAAAACGACACCGTCTATAAGGAGAGACTGCAAAATTATACTTTAGTTTTTATTGCAACATCTTTAGTAACATATCTAAAAATTGTCTTCCCTCTGCCCCCACAATACACACGCACAAATATGGACTTCTAGCAACCAGTTTCTGCCAGAGCAGAGTCCTCACCAAATAATTATTATTGAAGAGTCCTTGGAGACTTGTGAATGTATTAGAAAAATGCCATTGCCCAGAGCAACATCGGGAGCTAGGGTCTGTTAGGTTGTAAATGTTGGTTGCACGTTTCTTCTTATTGTTGCGGCAAAAGAATGACCTTTTTCCGAAATTTTAGAAATATTGAGATTTATTACTTCTCCCATCACCATCATCATTTGTGAGTATTTTACTCTGTGTTCAGCACTCTGCTGCATACTTTACACACTTCACATCATTTGATCATCTCAAGAGCAGTATGAGGTCTGGTCTCATCCACCTTACTGTCAAGGAAAGGACCCTGGTGGAGGCTGATCAACTTGTTACGTGGCTAGTACATGGTAACATGAGGACTTGAACATGCAACATCTGACTAGAGAGTCCCTGGTCCTAGGCACCATGACAAACTTGAAGCTGGTGTTAGGACCACTTGCCCCTAGCAAGTGCACCTTGGTGATTCTACTGTGATTTAAACCCCGGCCAGTAATTCTAAGCCAAGCGGGGTGCTGCTACCAGGCTCCAAGTCAGTAGCACAGCAGCAATATTGACACAGATTCTTTACATTGGGCCCATCGTGGTCAGCTGTCTTCACTAGGAGTAAGTTGAGGGAGACAGAGTAGGAACTACATCACTCTGTCCCCACTGGGGGGACATAGCATGAGCTTACAGCTTACATGCAACCTAAAGAGACTGTCCCGTTTCTCTTCTCCCCTCCGCACCTCTCCCTGCTGCCCCTTTCTATCAAGCCTTGGTCACAGATGTCCTGCCTCATAATGACTCATGACCGTCTCATTATATTACTAGGCTCCTTCATAGACTACATCTTCCGGGAAGCAGGGAATCATATATGCTGCATAGGCATCCCCTTTTCTGGGAACTTTAACGAATCCATCATTTTACATCCTGTGATCCTCTTTCTCCCTGGTGACTGTGATGGCCGGTCCTTTCTGTCCCTGGCCAGAGCATCCTTGCACATCTGGCAGAAGTAACATACCTGTACTGAAGAGCAGTGTGCCCTCCAGAGGAGGCACACCGACCAGCTGTGCAGGATATGAGGGTGCAAGTTTACGTAGAAATGATCCATGCAGCTCTGCGTCAACTTATTTTTAAATAAAATGAACCAAAAATAAGGCTCCTTTTACCCCAAGGGAACCACATGTGTTTGTCAACACATTCCCCCCATCTCCCTGCAGCTTGGCACATGGTAAGCCATTTGTAAATATTTGTTGAATGAAAGAAAATAGCAACATTTTCAGTTTAAGTTTCTTTTTTGTATTGGCATAATCCCATCTTAAATGATTGGGTTAATGAATTTATCTCTTGCACTGTGGCTATTTCAGAGCTTGAAGGAATAAAAAGACAAAAAAAAAAAAAAAAAAGAGAAAAGAACCTTAGGGTGGGAACCCGAGGCTTCTTTCACACTTACATAACAAAGCAACTTAAAGGGCTTGGACTATCTCTGGGTTGCTATCCCAGTGTCAGGGTTATTGGGGGATCTGGATTAGAGGATTTTAAGGGAAGTGCCAGAGGGTTGGGAGAGGGATAGAAAAGCAGCCCATTTGTTTCAGGTCGCAGACTTCAAGGCAAACGCTCCACATTTCCATTTGAGGATGGGCAGGTCCTTGCTGTGCCATCTCCCCGCCAGGGCCTTCTGTTAATCTTCATGCAGTGATTTAATTATGCCGACTCTAGAGGTGTAATTTCAGTTTTTGATGAGAAAATTTAGCCAAGAGACCATGTTAACATGCACCCACTCTTTGGCTAATGATGCTTCCTGCATTTGTCCTCTGCAGAGGGTATTTTTTTCCTGGTGCCAAGTCCACCCAGAGCCCCTCTTCCATGTTTGGCTTTTATCCTAATTAATTCTGATTGGCCAGAAGTCTCCTGACTGGAGCTCCCTCTCTGGGGGCTGTTCTAGGCGACTCACTTTTAGATACACAATTCTCACATAGGAAAAAAAACGGCCCAAACGTATGAACAACATTAAGTGTTCTGACAGTGAAGTAGTACTTTTCTCTTCGTGGTGTTTGTGTGAAATGATCTGGCAAAATAGATGCTGCAGAAATAATGCATTTCTGTGTCTTCCTTCTCAAATGATAAATGTTCTTGGCTCACCACAGGATTTCTTGCCAAATGCTGATTCTGCTAACAGAAGGGATGGAAGCCTCAGAGGCTCTTTTGTGACAGAGAGAATACAAAGTTTCTCAGGCTTGCCTTTCTTCCATGTCACAAATGTGACACGGAATGTGTTCTCCCTAGACCCCAGTCCTGGCTAAATCCACAGGCTGCCTTGCTAGGGCATCTCTGCTTAGTGCACCAAGCCGGGGTTAGGCCCAGTGATCATCCACCACCTTGTCGGAATTTGTCTGTTACATCGAGACCTTCAGTTTAGGAATATGAAAACACAACGCTTGCTAGAATCCTCTGTAGCCAGAAATGCCAAGAGGGAAAAATAAGGTAGCACTAGGATTTGGGGTCGTTCATTATGTGCAGGCACTGTGCTGAGGGCTTTGACAGATGTCCTCCCAGTAAGACTGCAGGGCAGCAATGGATGACGGACATCATCATCTCTTGAGTTCTGAATGAGGACCCTGAGGCTAAGGAGGTTAATGGCTTCCTTAAAGTGACCCAGCCAGCTGGCCCAAAGTGTTGTTTGTCTGGTCCCCAGAACCCTTGATGTCTCTAGGGGAGCCCTGCCTCTCATTCCTCTGCCTCTTGTGGCCCCTGCCCATTGCCATCTTTCGAGTCCTGGCCACTGCAGCCTCTGACTTCCTTGTCTCCATCCAGTTTTGCCCCCTTTCTCTGTATTCTGCACACTGAGGTTATTCAAAAGCACAGACCTGATCACTGATCCCTCCTACCCTCAACACCCCTTGTGGCTCCAGTTGTTGCCTGTCCCTGCAGCCCCACCCACCTCCCCACATCAGGATGGGGTCCAAACTCTTACTCCTAGCACACCACCCTTGATGACCTGGCCTCTGCTCACTTCACTGGCCTCATCTCTCACCAAAGTCGTCCAACCGTGGCCATCCATGCTCCAGTGCAGGGGGACAGTGAGCACTTCCTTGAGCCCCGGGAGTCTCCCCTCTGGTCTTTCCTCCTTGCTGCTCCCTCTTCCTGGCATCTTCATCCCCTGTTGTACCTCCCACCCCACCCCCAGCCTTGTTGTCCTCAAAGGGTTCTGCAGGATGGGAGTCACTGCCCTGACTACCCTCGTCAGACTTTCCCTGATGCTGCTTCTTCCTTGCCTGTTTCCTCCTCAGAATATCCTGGCCATTAGCAAAGAAAGCAAGATTTCTTTAAAATTTTCACATGTTTTTGGGGAACAGGTAGTGTTTGGTTACATGAGTGTGTTCTTTGGTGGTGATTTGTGAGATTTTGGTGCACCCATCACCCAAGCATTATACACTGAACCCAATTTGTAGTCTTTTATCCCTCACCTGCTTCCCACCCTTACTCCCTTTCTCCGAGTCCCAAAAGTGCATTGTGTCATTCTTGTGTTTTGCATCCTCATAGTTAGGTACCACCTATAAGTGAGAACTTACAATGTTTGGTTTTCTGTTCCTGAGTTACTGCACTTAGAAAAATGGTCTCCAATTCCATCCAGGTTGATGTGAATGCCATTAATTTATTCCCTATTTATGGCTGAATAATATTCCATCATATATCTATACTGTAGTTTCTTTATCCACTCATTGATTGATGGATATTTGGATTGGTTCCACATTTTTGCAATCACGAATTGTGCCACTATAAGCATGTGTGTGCAAGTATCTTTTTCATATAATGACTTCTTTTCCTCTGGGTGGATACCCAGTAGTGGGATTGCTGGATCAAATGGTTGTTCTACTTTTAGTTTCTTAGGGAATTGCCACACCGTTTTCTATAGTGGTTGTACTAGTTTACATTCCCACCAGTAGTGTAGAAGTGTTCCCTTTTTACCACATCCATACCAACATGTATTATTTTTTGATTTTTTTGATTATGGCCATTCTTGGGAGGAGTAAGGTGGTATCGCATCGTGGTTTTGATTTGTATTTTTCTCATCATGAATGATGTTGAGCATTTTTTCATATGTTTCTTGGCTATGCGTATATCTTCTTTTGAGAATTTAGACAGCAAGCTTTCTTAAACATCACTTTACTCATTATTATGTGCTTGGTGTCTAGCACCCTGCCTGGCATACCAGAGACACCAAGTATAGTTTGCAGAGCAAACAAATGGAGTGCTGGAGACAGGATGCAAAGCCAGCCTGGCTGAAACCTTTCACCTGGTGCCATAGTCATTGCTTCCATTTTTGTTTTCCTCTCTGCCTTCCTTTTGTGTTTACTGGGACCTGGTAATACTTTCTTAATTCCTTTTCCCAGTTGAAGGATGACTGCTTTTACATGAAACAAAAGTAACTTATAGTGGCATCCTTGAAGCTATAGAAAATAAAAAGCCCCATTGCCTGCACAGCTGTGTGGAGAGGCAAACCCCAGGAAGAGAGGGAAGAATTTTAGGTATTTTTCCTCCAGGTCTTTCTTGGTACTTTAGGGAACAGAAGCCAGTTGGTAGCCTGCATGTGGCCATGGAGTAATTTCTTTTTATTTTTTTAAATTTATTTTGTTTTATTTTATTTTATTTTTTAATTTTATTATTATTATACTTTGTTTTAGGGTACATGTGCAGTAATTTCTAATTGAGGTTCCAGGGCCGCCTTCAGAATGGGCTTGCTTTTCCCTCTCCAGGTATTTTTGTTGTTGTCAGCTGTGTCTGTTCCTTGGGGAAAGGCTCCAAGCTTACCCCGCAGAGGCCCTGTGGAGGACCAATCAACTCTCGTGACTTCAAATGTGCCCTGGTGGCCTGGAGCAGTCATGTAAACTGCTGCAGCCCCTGTTAACTGCCAATGTCTCCAGGTTTTGGTATTTGCCTCTCTTGCCAAGTTCAAGCCACTGTTGGCTACAAAATCAACAAAACAAATGTTTTTATGGTAGTAAAATGGGTCCTCTGAAACAAGTTTGCAAATTTTTAGACCCTCAGTCACCTACCCCTCTACTCCCCTTCCCCACAAGGTCAAAAGATGGAGCAGTTAGAAGAAAGACCCCGCTAGGTATGAAACCCTCCAACGAGTTGACCTTCAATGCTGGTTGACCCTCTGTGTGCCTCATCCCTCCACCTGCAACATGGGGGGTTGTGAGGATTAGACAAATCAATAGGTGAAAAGCTTCTGGCACCATCCTGGGACTCATTTTACTGACTTCCTTAGACTCTGGTAATGAAGACATGCCACTTAACTACAAAGAGTCTACTTGGGACCACATTCCCTTAAAGGAATCTGCTTATTAGGTGCCCATATTCTGTTCTAAATATAACTACAACTTATATATATTTTTGAATGTGAAATAGTCATTGAAAAATTAGAAAATAAAGGTAAGCAAAAGAAGAAAGAAGAAAATGATTTGTGATTGTACAGCCGGCTGTGAACACTTGGTGTATGTCCTCCTAGCAGGGTGTGTGTGTGTGTGCACGTGTGTGTGAGATTAGTGATTTAAAACAAAAAGTAAGCAGTTACTGTCTGTCATATATTGTGACACTGTTTCCTGTATTCTTTGACACAGTTTGGGATGGCTATGTGAAATTCTGTTATACTGGAGTAACTCACTCTATCCAGTTACTGGAGGTCAAATTGCTTGGTTTTCTACTGTAGGTACCTTTTCAGTGATTTTGATATATATCAACATTTTAAGTTACTAAGGGCTTTTGATTGATTAATGACTATCACTGGGTCTTTGTTCTTCAAAATCTTTTGTTTCCAGCAAAGTGAAACATTTCCTGGAAAGAGTAAGGCATTATATTATTCTGACCTGACTCCAGAAGGCATGAACATGTCTTGGAAGGACAGAGTGCTTTTTGCTTATGAGATACTTCCCCAGGATGATAAGAAAGTAGTATATTCTTGGTTCGTTTGCAAGGAACACCTGTTGGTATGTGGTCTGAAGGGTGGGTACTCAGGCTAGAGAGGAATGGAACCATTAAACTGCTCAGCTTATCCCAGATCTGGAATCCACAGCTTGGCAAAGAGCTTTGTGCTGAGATTAGTTAGCGATGTTACAGGCACCAGTAGTCCTGGGAGACTGACAACCTGCCGTAAAGCCAGGGGCTTCTGTTCACAGAGCAGACTCAGAAGAAAAAAGTGGGATATAGGAAGATCTCATTGAAAACTTGGTGGAAAGTCAGAGTTAAATAAATCGATTCCCCTCTAGAAGTTTATTGGGAGAGAAACACATACAAGTAACAGATATGGCCAGAATATTGGGGCCTGGTTTGAAACCAAAAACTTCAGTAAAGATGAATTGTGAAATCCATTTTATTTTTGGTTATCTTAAGCCTCTAGATTACCTTAATTAAAGAGTTTAGACATTCATTTCACTGACTATAAATATTAGACTGCATTAGTTTCGTTTGTTTTACTCAGTCTTGAACTTCGTATTTTTGGTGGAAATCAGCCTTGGGTGTAAGCCGAGTTTCAATGTTGGTTTTTGGAGCATATCTGGCAGGCAGCAAAGAGCTCCTGGGAATTTTAGCTCCAAAGATATTGGCTTCCATTTGAACTTAGAAATAGTCTCAGTGATGGTCACTGAAGTTTTATTCACATACCAGAGCACGCTGTTAGCTTGAGCCAGGTTTGGGCTGGCCAGAGCCCCACCTCCGAGGCCAGTCCAGTCAACCTCCCAAGGTAGGGGTAAAGAAGGTCACTCTTTGCCTTACTGTGTTGGGTGTTGCTGTAACAGATTATCATAGATTGGGTAATTTACAAGAGAAGAGTTCTATTTCTTCCAGTTCTGGAGGCTAGGAAGTCCAAGGTCAAGGGGCCGGAATCTGGCAAGGGCCTTCTTGCTTCATCATCCCATGGCAGGTGGTTAGAAAGGCAAGGAGAGCCAAGCCAGAGAGAAAGAGTGGGCCAAACTCACTTTTTTTTTTCTTTTTTTGAGACAGAGTTTTGGTCTTGTTGCCCAGGCTGGAGTGCAATGGCGTGATCGCGGCTCACTGCAATATCTGCCTCCCAGGTTGAAGTGATTCTCCTGCCTCAGTCTCCTGAGTAGCTAGGATTACAGGCGCCCACCACCATAACTGACTAATTTTTTGTATTTTTAGTAGAGACGGGGTTTCACCGTGTTGGCCAGCTGGTCTCAAACTCCTGACCTGAGGTGATTCACCCACCTTGGCCTCCCAAAGTGCTGGGATTACAGGTGTGAACCACCGCACCTGGCCCCAAACTCGCTTTTATAACACACGCAGTTTCTCCATAACTTACCTACTCCTGTGATAACAACATTAATCTATTCATGAGGGCAGAGCCTTCATAACCTTATTATCTCTTATTAGGCCTCATCTCCCAGTACTACTGTATTGGGGATTAAGTTTCCAATACATGAACTTTGGGGGACACACTCAAACCATAGCAGCCTTATAGAACCATAGGAAAATGCAGCTGCATCCTTCCTTGCATCTCCCGTGCATTGTAAAATTGCAGTTACTCTGCAATAGGCTCCATCCAGAGAAGTCTTTTGTGTCTGCTGTGGGGCTGTGGCAGCAACCACAAGGACCTGTCCTTGCTTCCAGGGCCACACAATCTATGATGCCAGGAGAGAAGAGCACAGACGGTTTTGGGGTCTGGGATGGAGCATGAAGCCTTCTTGTGTTGGAGAATAGGACAGCTTTGGTGGGGAGAGAGGAAAGTCTAGATTGAAGGAATAAATAGTTTTTCAGGTGAGATGCAAGAGAAACTCATAAGATTTTTATGGATGTTTTCAGGGAGCGGGGGGAAACATGAAACTACAGCTCATGATCAATTATACTACCATGTAAAGCAGTTCAAAACATCTAATAAGCAGTAGCAGATGTCAATCTTGGTCTAGACTCACATGGTCCAGAAATACCACTTCTTTGTTTTTCCAGGATCAACTTAATGCTGAGAAACTCCAAGCTCTTGGGTCTAATATTCAGGTCAGAGGAAGAGATCCATTTTGAGGATCTCTTCCCACTTCCCCTATGCCAGTGAATAGGGGGTTGCTGGGGAGTCCATGTCTAGGTTCCTACCTGCCTGTAAGGGTAAGAGGAATATCTTTTTTTTTTTTTTTCTGAGACAAGGCCTTACTGTGTCACCCAGGCTGGAGTACAGTGGGATAATCATAGCTCACTGCAGCCTCAACCTCCCAGGCTCCTGCAATCCTTCCACTTCAGCTCACCAAGTAGTGGGACTGCAGGCATGTGCCACCATACCTGATTAACTAAAAACAAAACAAAATTTGTGGAGACTGGGTCTTGCTATGTTGCCCAGGCTAAGAGATGGGTATCTTGCTGCTCCTAGAACACATGGCCAGATGCCTCCAGCCTCACCTCTAGGCTCTAAGGATTTTGTTTTAGTTTAAGGATCTGAGGAATTCTCTCTTTACATTCGTTGCTTCCCTTAGAGTTCCTCCCTTTGTCCTCAAACAGTAATCTCATTTCAGGATACCCAGTATTACTGCCTCAGAAGACTTGGACATTTGAGCATTTGAGCAAGGAAGGGAAGCGTTTTGTGACACACACACACACACAAACAGACACACGCACACACACACACCCTTCCTCAAGTCAAGGAGAAACTGAGCCTTCCAATTTACATTTTGAAGGTATAGGATGGGAAGAATGAATGGAGAGAAAATGTAGATTTATATATCAAAAATTATTCTGCCATTAAAATGTAATACATTTTCCTTTTCACAACTAACTCTTAAGGTCCCTAGAGCCGAGATGAGATGTGGAGCCCCTTGGTTTCCCTGTGTAAGAACTTGGGGTGAGGAATTAGTAAACTGATTCAGAGTTTCCCCACAAATAAGAGTAAATATAGCTTACCCAGCATCTTTAATTTTCCAGCTGTTTGATAACCAAATAAATGTCATGGATTCATGTTGACATTAAAAGTGTTATAAACTTCATTTGGAAGGTTCCTATTAATAAACAATATTTCCTTCCACTAGGAACAAAATTAAATCTTTAGTTAAACCACGTTTTGGGTCTCAGGACCCTTTACACTCTTACAGAGCCCTGAGGACTCCCTGAGAGCATCTGTTTATGTGGGTTACTTGTATCTATTGATATTTAGCATATTAGAAATTCAAACCAAGAAATTCAAAAAGTGATTATTACAAGGATAAAAAAACTCATTACATGTTAACATATATATTATATTTTATGGAAAATAACAATACTTTTTAGAATAAAAAAATTAGAGGAGTGGCTGTTTTTCATTTTGCAACTCTCTTTAATATTTGACTTGAGGAAATACGTGGATTCCCATATCTGCTTCTGTGTTCAATCTCTTGTGATTGGTTGCTGAAGAAAATCTGGCTTCACATAGACATGCTGTTGGAAAAATGAGGACTTCATGGACCCTGAAAGGGTCTCAGGGACCCATAGGAGTTTTGGGATCACTTTGAGAACTGCACATTTAAACAGATAAACTACCAGGGTATGTGATGGGTTTTAAATGAAAAATTGTCTTTATTGAGAATTTGAGTCAACTGTGGGTGAAATCAGTCCCTTATAAATAGACAGATGATAGTTTAATTGGGTTAAGATATATTCCTTTCCTGGGTGCTAGTTAAGTCTCCCAGGAGAACCAGAGTCAGTTTCACACTTCTCCCTAGTTGGCTTAATAATTTCGAAACACAGTTTAATATCCACAAATTCACCAGAAGCAGTCATGGTATAATTTTATCTTTATTTATTCCTTGTGGGTAGATGTGCTCTGAGATCACAGGTGTGGTATTTTATGACGTCATGTGTCTTGAATGTTGCCCTCTCTTCTTACAGAAATACAAAGAGTATGAGAAAGACGTTGCCATAGAAGAAATCGATGGCCTCCAACTAGTAAAGAAGCTGGCAAAGAACATGGAAGAGATGTTTCACAAGAAGTCTGAGGCAGTCAGGGTAAGTGCCTCTGGTTTGTGCCCTGTATCGCCTGAAGACACAAAGGCAGCTTCAGGGGATGGCATTGATGAACCAATCTCTCAAAGATAAAAGTTGACTCACTCATCTATTACGTAAATACTTTTATTTTTACAGTCTGGTTAGCCAGGAAAAGCAGTCACTAGGGGCACAAACTGCCCTTTTCATTGAGGGTTCCTGTGCCAGTTTTATTCTGGTAAATTTATGCCTTCAGCAGAGCTGCCACTAATTGTACAGCCATACAACGTGGACCTGTAACTGTATGATGCATTCAGTAACGGCCAAAAACCATTCAAAGGTACACTAGGGTTTAACTAAGCTCTAGTCTGAGCATTTTCTTGTGTCACTGTGTTTTGTGATTTTCTCAAATGGTTGCATAACATTTCAGTCTATGAGTGTGTCATAATTGATATAACTGTTCCTATATATTTGGATGTCTGAGTTATTTGAAAGTTTTTATTGGCCGGGTGTGGTGGCTCACGCCTGTAATCCCAGCACTTTGGGAGGCCGAGGCAAGCAGATCATCTGAGGTCAGGAGTTCGTGACCAGCCTGGCCAACATGGTGAAACCCTGTCTCTACTAAAAATACAAAAATTAGCTGGGTGTTTTGGTGGGTGCCTGCTACTTGGGAGGCTGAGGCAGGAGAATTGCTTGAACCCAGGAGGTGGAGGTTGCAGTGAGCCAAGATCGTGCCACTGCACTCCAGCCTGGATGACAGCGTGAGACTCCGGCTCAAAAAAAAAAAAAGTTTTTAAGAGATGTGTTGCCCAGGCTGGTCTCAAACTCCTGGGCTCTAGTGATCCTCCCACCTCAGTCTCCTGAGTAGCTGGGGCTACAGGTATGTACCACCACACCTCGCTCACTTGCAAGTTTTGACATAAATAATGCTGCAGTGAATCTTCTTATATATTTATAATGGATCAACCAGCCAAGCACCTACTACAGGTGAACTGTTCCTTTAAGGACTGTGTATGTACTCACTTGTATTATCCTTGTAACACCTCCATGGTGGATGTTACTATTATCCCCATTTTACGAGAGAGGAGACTGAGAGGAAGAAGTTGAGTAGCTTCTCCGAGGTCACATGAGGAGTGAGAGAGAGCTCCAGCCATAATGACCCGAGAGTCCACATTCTTTACTGCCTTCTTGCTTTCAGTATCCTGGAGTGTATGTGGATTTCCTTAATGTGAATTCCAGAACACAGAAGACAGTTCAGAGGCTCAGAAGCAATCTTCAAGGTTCTTTGTGCATATGAAAGCATTTCTGTCCAGATAAGGTTGTGCCAATTCACAGCTGCTCCAGTGGGAGTGGTGTGCAAGTGCTTATTTTCTGAAATGCTTGCAAAAAAAAAAAAAATACTAGTAACAGCATTGTCAATTTGAGAGGGGGACATACTGTTTTAGCATGCATTTCTTTGTGAATCACAGAATTTTAGAGGAGAAAAGGACGTAAATATCTTTAGGTTCTGCTTCTACAATTGACAAAGTAGCCCTGGTGCCTGGAATTAGGGGAGCATTGGGAGCGGCGGGGGGAGGGGGCCATGCAGCATGCTGCCGTGACACAGAGGTCCAGCCAGCACCAGAACCTAGATCTCACCTCCTTGAGGCAGTGGGCCCACGTGGTCAGTGAGACATGGGCTCTGGAAGTAGTGGAACTGTCCCGAATCTCAGTTCTGCCCCAAGGTGGGAGACCAGTGAGCAAAGCTGAGTAACCCTTGTGAATCTCTTTTTCCTCATTTACCAGCCTGGCGGCATTACGAGAAGTCAATGATTTAATAAATACGTGCTTACACTTACTGAGTTCAGATGCACCAGCCCCTGTGCTAATCACTTTATGTATGTAATCTCATTCTTGCATCAACACTAGGAGTGAGACACTGTTATTATTGTTGCCTTAGAAATGACCAAACAGGCTTGGCAGGGTGAAGTCATTTGCCCAGGTCACGTGGCCGAGGCTCAGCAGAGTTAATTTTTATACCTAGGTGGTGGGGTTGCAGCACCTCTGTATCTGTGTAAGGTGTTTGTTTAGCTCAGTGTCTGGCAAACAGTAAATGTTCAGTAAACGTTTGCTGTTACAGCTGGTTAAAGGGCCTTCCAACCTGTGAACATCTGATAGGAGGTAGTCTTGTAGCTTTAGGAAGCACCTGGATAAAGACAGGAGGGAACGTGGACTGGGTTTAGCGTCTTCGTATTGCCTAATTTTAAAACCTTTTTGCGTTAAATTAGTGAAGATAAAAAAGAAGACGATTTGGTATGGTGGGTGTAGTTCCTTTGAGAAGAAAAAATAAGTTGCTCTGTTTAAATTGAAATGTTCCCAGAAAAAAGGCAGCCAGATTCCTTGCAATGTGTATTGTATATATTTGAAAATAAATGCACAGGCCTTCTGTAATCACACTTGATGCTTGAGCCTGTAACATCTTGGTTAATTGGTCCAGTGTTATGTGGATTTCCCCACGCCTGTCTTTAAAGAGAGTTTGTATGTCACATAGGGGTTTAGTCTGGGGACAGTAGAGATGGGCCTTGTCCTCACTGTGAACCATGTGGCTCTCTTGTTAACACTCAGGACCCATATGCCATTTGGAATGAGATGTCCCTTTGGAGGCCAGGGAAGCAGTGAGTGTGACTCTTTTCCTATTTTAATGATACCTTGATTCTCCATTAGGAAAAGTTGCTGTTTGCCTGTGAGATTTGTGAACATTTGAAGAGCAAAGACCTCAGGTCCAAATTTGCCCGTGGGTTTGCAGTGGAGTCATTATTTGTAGCCTTGCACTGAAACACACCACTGTGAGTCAAGGTGGGGTCCTTTCCCATGCCACCCACTGGGCAGTGACCCCACCCCCCTCGCTTCGCTTCGCTTCGCTTCTCTTCGCTTCGCTTCTCTTCTCTTCTCTTCTCTTCTCTTCTCTTCTCTTCTCTTCTCTTCTCTTCTCTTCTCTTCTCTTCTCTTCTCTTCTCTTCTCCCCTCCCCTCCCCTCCCCTCCCCTCCCCTCCCCTCTCTTCTTTTCTTTTCTTTTTTTTTTTGAGACAGAGTCTTGCTCTGTCACCCAGGCTGCAGTGCAGTGACGCGATCTCAGCTCACTGCAAGCTCCACCTCCCAGGTTCACGCCATTCTTCTGCCTCAGCCTCCCCAGTAGCTGGGACTACAGGCGCCCGCCACCATGCCCAGCTAATTTTTTGTATTTTTAGTAGAGACGGGGTTTCACTGTGTTAGCCAGGATGGTCTTGATCTCCTGACCTAGTGATCTGCCCGCCTTGGCCTCCCAAAGTGCTGGGATTACAGGTGTGAGCCACCGTGCCGGGGCCCCACCCCGCTGTTTTCTGATAGCTCAGGAACAGAACAGATTTTAGGTTTGGCCCTATCACTCTGATGCGCCATGCCTAGGAATCTTCCATTTCCAAGCCCCCATCCCCCTCCCCCAGCAGTTGGAGTTGGGTCCCAGGTTCAGGTGCCCCACCTTGTGTTTTCATAGTGTCAATCAGTGGTGACTCCAGGGACGTGTGTAGGAGAAACCTGGTTCACAAACAACCCTGATTTATTAACATTTCCATTGATGTATATAAAATATTTATGAGTCGGGCAGTAGCAATTTAGGAAGCTACAATAACAACACCTTTAGTCTGTGAAACTAGGTTCAGTTAGTGCTGGGGGAAAAAAAATGGAGTACTACAATAACCTCGTCCTTTAATGTAGCCTGTCATCTCCTGCCTGTTAAACAATGTTGATCTTTTTCTCTGTCTCTTCTGGCTTGATTTCATCATTTTCCTCCATCACTTTTCCCAGTGATTAGTTGAATCAGAGTGATTTTATCATCCTCATCTCCTATTTGAATTACTCTCCACTATGCAATTATCCTATCACAGAAAGTCCTATTTTCTCCCCGTCAGATGTCTGAAGTAAATGTGAAACCTAAAGTGGCCTGCCCATTACATAACCCCTGTCATCTCATTGGTAATGGACTATATGTAACTTTTTTTTCAGGCTAGCAAATTATAAATAACCTTAGCTTCAGTAATTTCCATTAACATAATGGTGCCATCATTATGGTAGCATTTCTTAACTAATATTTTCTAGCTCTTTTTAATGCCATTGGTGGTTTAAGTAATTTTTTCACACCCATGCAGAGGCTAGCTATAGGTTATTTGATACGGCCATGCTCCTGCTTGCTTTTGTGTATAGCAGTTGTGCCCAAGGCACCATCTCTCACCTTCATTGTTCAGACATATTTATGCTACCAAGCCCTCAATTAATATTGCTAAGCAGTTTGTCAAGTTTTAAGTCCCTACGAATGGACAAGAAATGGAGTCCATTTGCTTTTAGTTCATTAACATTTCAAAGGAGATATTTCACATGTTGGACATGGAGGAAAGGATATGCACCAGTCCTCTGCCAACTATGGATTCCCATCAGACCATTCCTAAGTGACACCTGGAAATGCTTGTCTGTGTCACAAGTCAGAGCTCATCTTTGATATTGATGGAAGGCAAATTTGACACCATTCCCCTTTCTCCTGAGTTGCTGATGTTGAGAAATGTACCCTGATTTGAGGGGAGGGAGAAGGCAGAAGGGTTATATTGCATGACCTTGGTTATATGGACAGGCTGCCCCCAGCCTTTCCTTTGTCTTTAAAATCCAGCCCTTCAGGGAGAGTAGCACAAACTATCAATCAACTGCAAGCATTATCTGGGGCTCCAGGGAACTCTGAGCAGGCACAGCCAAATGTGCGGTGGGAAGAGAATCAGTAGGAAGTAACTGCATAACCACGGACATCTCTGATTGTAAGGATATACTTTGAGGACCAATTCCATCACAGTCAGGGGGATGTCATGATCCTGTAATTTTGGTGTGGTACATATAACTGAGATGGGCAGCACAAGAGAAAAGCAGGTAAACCAGGAAATGACAAAAAGACTTTGGTGAATTTATGGTTTTATACTAGTATTCTCCAGGATGATTTTCTAAAGGTGAATTCCTTAGAGTGGATTTTGCCTTTGGTTGCACTGAACAGCTCTGGGGTGGGCACTGCCTTCATCACACTGATTTGAGCTGGACTTAGAACCTCCTCTGGTCTTCCTAGGTCTTCCTGGTTTCAGGGCCAGACACTGATTTAGAGGACCTTAAATGTCAGCCTATGCAGACTTCAGACCTCCACAAACTTTAACAGGTTTCAGAGAGGGAAGGAACACTGGGGGGATTATAGGATAGTATCTGTTGTGGTAGCATTTCAAGCAAAACGTTACAATTAATTAGACGTGTCTAAAAGAATGAACTCTAATGGGGAATGTGAAGAGATGTAAAACACAAGTTGTAGCTAGACCCGCTCCGCGATGAGCCAATTGTTTTCAAACCTTGGGTAAGATATTTAATAAATTTTGAAAGCACCCTGAAACTCACACCTGTAAATAAACTTAATCTTGTTTCACTAATTTTTTGATTTACATAGCTAAAATGATAAATGAAGCCTTTGAAAAGAGTGTTTTGCTTAAAAATACATACCTTTGCTTGTTGGGAAGAGCTAAAGGAGACTAGATTTTATATTAAGTTTTCCCCCCTTCCTATAGTAACCTGCTGTTCATTGTGGAACTGATTCCCATTATAGCTGTACTGTGGAAAGTAATTGCTGTTGTACAGTAATTCAATTTCAGTGCATTCACGCATCAGTTCACCGATAGGGGTTTATCTGGAGAAACCTGGGACTTGAAAGCTTTTTATCGAGAAATTCCACATGCAGCAAGACATTTTTCCTAGGAAACGAATATCAGTATTTGTATTTAATAAACATTTACCTTCTCAGAAAAATGGATTTTTCTCTCTGCAGAAGAGATTTACGCCAATCTTCCAAAAAGCTAGAGGGTACTATTAAAGCAACTTTCTTTAAATGTTTTTTGACTGGCGCCTGTCTACATATGTATGACTATAACATACATCAATGTTTTTATGGGAATATATACAGTGAGGCATGAAAAGCAAGATGCACCCAAGTAAAGCATACTCCATCCCCCAAATATAAGCTGTATAAGGAATGAATATCTATAGGGACTATATGAATACTTCTGGTTTAAAAACTCATCTGATCTATAGACATTGTGAAAATTGTGTTTGAGGCATACTTTCAAAAGGATTACATTGGAAATGAAATAATTGATTCTGTTTATCCATTTGTAAGTTAAGGAAAGGTTCTTAAGACAGAACTGATTATTTTCTTTACATGTTAAGTCTAAAATGAGTTGTGGAGGTTTTAGGAACTGAATATAGCCTAACAGTGCCAGGATCACTTTAAGTTCTCAGGCAGTGGAGGTATATATGGCTGTACAGATCTAAAAGATTTTTGTTTTCTGTCTTGTTTTCATTTCTGATCTCATCTCAGAATTTCAAAGCTTGTACTGTGAAAGAGCAGTACATTTGTTTCAGAAAAAAATAATGTTTTCTGTTTTGAGTCACAGATAGAGGGAGGAGACTATTAATTTTTTATGTTGATGTATCTTGTGGTCTATTTGTCCCCTTTTTTTGGTAAACTGGGTTGCTTGCAAAATCGTACATATATATGTAAGGAAATTTAGAGCAAAAACCTCAAACCAGAAGAATCTTAAAAAAGAGCAGCAATCTGTATTCACCAGTTTTGATGAGGTCAGCAAACCATCTTTGGTTAATGGCTGAGAACAAAACCACCTGGAACTGCGTGGTCTTCGTGAGTTTCACCCCAAATGGGCCCGGGGTTTCCGCTAACATACTTCAGTTTGAGCCAACCTGAGCCTCACAGCTAGGCCCAGAAGACTGCTGTCCCTCCCACACTGAGAGGGAACAACTTGTCCACCCCCTTGGGGGTATATGCTTACCACTAAAAGGAAGGAAGGGGAACCGCTGGACGACTCGTATGTGCAATTTCACGTCTTCTCTCCTCAAGCTCTCAGTTTTCCATCAGCCTCACATCTTTGAAGTTGGCTTGACTTGGTGGACCGTATCCTAACTTTCCTGCTTATTCTGGGGGTGTTGGCCTGTAGAAAGCATTCTTCACTGGGGGTAGAACCATTGTACGAAACCTTCCTCAACTTCATGGTTATTTGTCTCTTTCCCAAATAATTGGACTAAACGCTTTCCATTTGCAGAGCTTTATGGAAGTTTAGTTTCGTGTTTTCTATGTCTACCGTAGAAGCACCCATGTGTTTTTTAATGCTTTTTGTTTTTACTGGTTATAAAAGTAATACATATTCATCGTAAAAGAAAAGAGAATGTGCAGAAAATGAAAAAGGGGAAAGGAAAGATCACAGCCTGAAGAGGTAAGTATCAAACGGTACTTAATGTCTCTCAATACCTTTCGTTTTTCAGCATCTTAGTTTCTGTCCTTATAGATTTTTTTTTTTTCTGTTTGTGCATGAGTATATAGATGTATGTGGGTGTATATAAACTTCTAAAACATTAGATTATTCTTTCTTGTAACAGACTTTTTAAAAAATTACATGTTGTGGACATGTCAATGAATATAGATTTCTATTATTTTTCACGACTGCTTTTTGGATGTTCCAATCAAGCAGCTCTCTCTTAGTGAACATTGATGGCATCCGTAGTGTTTCACTGTTATAAGCAATAATATGATAAACTGTCTTGCAAAGAAGCTTTTGTCCATTTATTTGATGCATTTATTAGGATGTATTCCTAGAATTGAAATTAAGGCTTTGGGTGTATCTTGCCAGATTGTCCTACAGACAATGCTATGCCTGCCTGTGTTCCCACCTGTGTGGTTGGAGGGGAACTATTTCCGCATTGTCCTCCCTAGTATTTGACTATTATTAGTCTTTTGGCCAACTATAGTATCTCAAGGTTTGTTTTGTTTTGTTTGTTTTTTTGTTTGTTTGTTTGTTTGTTTGGTTTTGAGACGCAGTTTCAGTCTTGTTGCCCAGGCTGGAGTGCAATAGCCCGATCTTGGCTCACTGCCACCTCCGCCTCCAGGGTTCAAGCAACTCTCCTGCCTCAGCCTCCTGAGTAGCTGGGATTACAGGCATCCACCACCACTCCCGGCTAATTTTTGTATTTTTAGTAGAGATGGGATTTCACCATGTTGGCCGGGATGGTCTCGAACTCCTGACCTCAGGTGATCTGCCCACCTCGGCCTCCCAAAGTGCTGGGATTGCAAGCATGAGCCACCGTGCCTGGCCTCAAGTTATTTTCTTTAATTACTCACTGTTTGGCACAGTGGGTCCCTCCGGCTCCTCATCTGTCCTGCACCAGGGTTTGAGGAAATTACACCATGTCACACAGAGCATGGGCTTGCCAAAACAGAGAGATGGCCCAGGTGCTGATCCCCATCCTCCCACAGAGAGGAATGTGGGTGTAGGCACTCTGCTGGACATGCTTGGAGGAGCCCTCCCCTTTTCCTTCCTTTCTGGAGTGTATCATAGGAACAGTCCTGGGGAGGAGGGACAGGCTAACTAGCACCAAGCTTCCTGACTTTGGGGTGCCAGCTGTTTGGAGGAATCAGCTGGGAGCATCGGCGACTCAGTACCTGGGGACTGTGGTGCCCAGGGTGTTTCAGCCTCCCCACTACTGTGGGAGAAAGTCAGTAGTTGCAAGAGAATTTGAGCTTGGTGCAGCCCCTCTCACTGGGAAAGGGCCCTGTTCCCATCTGGCTCATTGTCTGAGCACCCAGACTGAGCACCAGGGTCACTTTGATTGACTTCTGTGAAAGGTACTGTGTAGTTAAGTTGACCATCTTTTTACATGTGTATTAGCCATTTCTTCTTCATTTTTATTTTTTATTTTCATACATTGCCTGGTAATACTCTTTCCCCTTGTTTAAGTGTACTATTTCTTTTCTTGTCCCAACTTGCCTTTACTCTGGCCCCAGTGCCTACTACAGTGCTTCAAACTATAGTTAAGTGCTCAGTAAATGTTTGTGGATTGACTTACAGGCCTTTGTCTTGGGGTCAGGATAACTTAAAGTGAGGGTGATATGGATGGTATGGGCTACACCCCTTCCCTTTGGCCAGAGAACTCCTGAGTGATAAAGGGGAAAAGAAAGTATTAGAGCCCAACTGCAAAGCAACTGTGGGGTTCATGGACTTTCCAGAATCCTCCACTGTCGGCTCCAAGTGAATGAACCTGACACAGCAACATGGCACCAAGATGTTGGTCCCAGTTCTGATTTTTCAGAGTATTATGTTGTTGTTGTTCTACACCAGGCCAGGTAGAAAACAATGCCTCTTAATTTATACTCAGGCCAGGCGAAAGCAATCTTAAAAGGTTTGTGGGTGGGAGGAAATTATGATGGGTGAATTACTGATGCGTTACCATCAATAGATCCAAATGACAGAAGAAAGCCATAATAATAATAATAATAATGATAATAAAAGACCACTGTCTATAATTTTATAAATTACCAGCAACAAATTAAAGGGTTTCAGAAATATTTTGAATGCGTATTTAGTCTGTTTAACTAGGGATGTGTTGGTGGCATTGGTTGTACTTTTTTGGTCTTTACTCAGTTTCCCATATGGAGGTGAGGAGCAGCTGGTCCTGCAAACAGAGTGAGATTATTTACATTTTCTAAATTAGGTTATGAGGGGGGAAATGAAAAGATAGTTAGGAATTCATTGGCATTTCATTTACACTGCATTCAGTGGAGAGATGACAGCCCTTGCGAGTAATCAGAATCTTTGTTAAAAATCAGCTGGGATATCATTTATTGCACATCTCAGGCTTACTGGCAGCCTGAACAGATGAACATGCAAGGCTTTGTACTATCAGGGTTAAGTGGATTTTTTGTTCTTGTGTGCTTTTTAATTGATTTGTGTGTGTGTGTGTGTGTGTGTGTGTGTGTGTGTGTGTGTCACTTGGGAAGGAAAATCAAATCCTTGGGAATATACTTAGAGAGCCTCCCCTCACTGCACTCAGTGACTCTGGAGCATTTCGTGAGGCTGTTTGATGGGATTTATAGAGAACTTCTCTAGTACCTCTGCAGAGCCCTTGATGGATGTCAGAAAGCAGACTTCTCATCCAGGGTCACGGTTGGAGTTGCTCATAGACAGCCCCACTCCAGCCAATGAGCAGGAGTCTTCTTACCTCTAGCAGGTGTCTCTGCAGACACTTGAAGACTGCTAACCCTAATCCAGGTTGCGGCCCTGATTTGACTAATACAGGAGTTACCTTAGTAAAAATTCTAGGCTGGGCAAAGATCCTGACTCTTATCACTTTTAGCCAGCCATGAATAGATGGGTAGCAGCTGCACAGAGATGATGGAAGCAGCTCCAGTCCGACTGGAGCACAGTCAGACTCACAGGGGAGCGGAGCCCTGCAGGCAGCCTCTTGGCCAGCCAGTGGGTCGCCTCTGTTAGGATGCCTTTTGAGCCTGGCAGCCTGTCTCCAAGAGGACTTCCCTTCAAAGGGCTCAGTGGATCCGTTCCCTTGATGTGCTGGGAGTCTGTCATTGCAGTCACTGTGGCCATGGTCTGGGGACAGTGCATCAGCTTGCTGTGGTCCACACGGGGGAATTAGGGTTGGCCTCTGAGACCAGATTTGGTAGAGATGATTTTTATTCTAGGGAAGTATGTTCAGTACGCATGTGTTCATAATAGAGGAGATGGGCAGCAGTGTGGGGGTTGGAGGTTGACACGTGAGCATTCGTTTTCATGGGAATTTCATCATTGGAGATGGGGAAATAAAAAAGAATTAATCACATCAGAATTGTAAACCTGTGTCCCCCAGGCCAATCCTGGTTGTAGATACCTTTTAATTGGTCTGTATGGGCTTTAAGGGGGAAAAATGAAATCACATATAAAAATATGAAGTGATATGAAAATATCCAGATTTAAATCTTGGAAAATGGAGAAGTGTAGCCATCCTGGGCCTCCATGTCCATAGAACAGCAATCAGCATCAGCATGAATGTCTCCATTGGTTGATTTCCATGCAGCTCCCTAGTCGTTTATTTGCTACTCTGGCCGTAAGGAACATGGAGTTTGCAACCCCTGCATTAATCAGATTAGGGTTAGCAGAGTCTTTGTGTATGTGAAGTAGGCAGCATACTTATAGCTTTCATAATTCCCCCACAGAAAGCCAGCTGGAGTCATTGCCATTGTTTTCATCACTGATAACATCTCTGTTGTCATCATGATCATCACATTGCTGAATGCTTCTTGCTTGCCAAGACACTATGCTATGCTTTGCATATATTATCTCATTTAAGTGATACTTGTGAAGTTGGATTTAAAAAATTCTTGGCTAGGTGCAGGGGAAAGACCATTCAAAGGATTTAAGGTAAGAATGTGCACTATAATGGGATGTAGAATCTTTTTTAAAGTTCCTGAACTACCAAATGAGACTGAGATTTTCTTCACCTTTAAGATTTGAGGATGTTTAGCTGTAGTTCAGTGCTCACCTATAAAAAGTTCGATTTGTTTTGTTGTCTGTTTTCTCCCAATCTCAAAACGGTTTGATTCATGTGAATAATTCCCAGTCTAGTCCCATTCATAGAATCAGTAAATGAAAATCAGAGCTATCCCCTCCCTCCCTCAATCCACCCTGGTCCCCAGCATACACTTTCCTGTAGCATGGACTGAGACAGTATTGGTCACGTGGAGAAGGGGAAGAAAAATGCTCAGAGTGGCTACATTTGAATATGTGGCACTTATCTCTCTGCGCAGGCACCTTATAGAAAAAATAATTCATTAAACTTCGTTCTAGAAAAAAGCATTAAGCCTTCATCAACAACAACACAAAGAGCTCACCATGGCAGGAACGGGACAATAAAGGGGTTATTTTAGCAGAATTAACAGGAAGAAATTAGCCCCATGTATTCTTCCTTTTTATCACAGTGTGGTGCATTTACATATTTTGAAATTTCACATTTGCATAGTCAATGATTTTAAATTAGATTCTCACATCTCCTCTCTGATGTTTGTCATGTGTACAACTTGTCTTAATAACTGAGTTGTTAGCATTTAAAAAGCAGTTATTTAATTATTGGCACAACCTTGAAACATAGCACCCAGCTACCCTTGCAATTTTTAAGCAGCTTTACTGAGATGTAATTCACATATGTATAGGACACGTGAGCATGCATGTGTATTTACTTATGTGCCATTTTGAAACACATCCGATGTGTAAATCAAGTTCAGGTTCTCTGATTTATCTGGTAACCACAGCTGAGAATTGGATGGGAGAGTGATGCTTTGAACTAATGCCTTTTGGGAGTGGGATGAAGTGCTTATTTCTTTGAGAATTCCTGTCATTTCAAAGAGGAGAAAATAAAAGCTTGAGAGTAGGGTTGCAATTTATGTGTTTTCTCTTCCTGTCCTGAGCTACCTTCATTCGTCCAAGGCCTGTGTGTGGGTGGGGAAGCATGCTCACCTCACCTGCCCCATCTTTCCTTGACCACCTGTCTGCTTTGTGGGCTATAAGTTCTATCAGCCTGGGGTCTTTGGGTTGGCTACTGTTAAGATCTAGATTTACAGCTGGCTCCCTCCCCACATGGAGTTTATGTGCTATTAGGGGAGACAGGAAGGCTTTGAAATCGGGAGTCCTGGCCATGCCACCCAGGGAACCCAGGGAGTGAAGCCAAACATACACCAGGTCCTGGGAGGTGGCAGAAGCAGAAGGAACAGCACGTGTGAAGCTGGAGAGGAAGTAGAATGTGGGACCAGTTGAAGGCACTGAGAGGAGGATGGAGTGGAGAGAGGGTTTGGAGAGGAGAGAGCAAGACAAGGGTTTTTTTTCCCTGCTGTGAGGGGCCTGGTGTGGTGGAATAGAGGTGGTTGATTCGTGGGTTTATTTGAATGTCTTCCTCACCACCTCCCAGGCCAGTGGTTTGTCCATTTTACTCTGCTCCCCAAGTTTCCCCCAGCACTTCACACACCTGGCTTGGTGGGTGCTAGCCGTTCACTGGAAGAGTTCGGGTGTCATTTTAAGAATACAGGAAGTTGCGGCAGGGTTTGCATTTCTGTGTCTGCACTGCTCATTGGCCGCCTCCCTTTCCCTTTGTGTCTAGGGAAAAGCTGCCATGTTCCCCACTTTTCTCTGGGTATTGATTTATATGCACCTGTCCACCCTTAGAAAGTATGTCGCCTTCTCAGTGATCAGAGGCTGCGGTGCCCTGAGATGGTTCCTTTGTTGCCTGTTCCTCTCTTCCAGCCAGATGTGCTCTGGAGACTGGAGAGCACAAATCTTTTATACAGCCCACCTAGAGTGAAGCCCCCGGGCAGCACTCAGGAAGAGGGTGCTGGGAAGTGCAGCCGCTTCTATTGTGCTGAGAGAAAGCCCGAGAAGCCTGCGTTTAATGGAAGCAAAGAGCCTGCTTTTTAATTTTCAGCTACATTTAGCAGATGGACCAATTCAGGATTGTCCTGCTTAGGGAATCTCCCCCAACATTTGGGCGGTTCGTAGGTGGAGGGGACCTCGTAGGAGCCAGGCCAAGGGGGAAAGTCGCCTGTTAGTTTTCTGAGCTTGTGTCCCATTGGGTCTCACCTTTCTGAAGGCAGTTATAAGGAGACAGTGCATAATTTGCTCACTTTCAGCAACGGCTGTGGCTCTCCAAGCACGCTCTCTTCGCCTGCTTCATTGGCCCCAGCAATTTAAGAAGGCTAGCCTTGGGAATTACTTCCTCTTGTAGAAGTGGAAGTGCAGGGACTTTGCCCATGCCATTTGTTTTATGTGTAGACTTATTTTATTTTATTTTATTTTATTTTGAGACAGAGTCTCACTCTGCTAGCTGGAGTGCAGTAGTGCGATCTCGGCTCACTGCAACCTCTGCCTCCCGGGTTCAAGCAATTCTCATGCCTCAGCCTCCTAAGTAGCTGGGATTACAGGCACTCGCCACCATGCCCAGCTAATTTTTGTGTTTCCAGTAGAGACGGGATTTCACCATGTTGGGCCAGGCTGGTCTTGACTCCTGACCTCAAGTGATCCACCCACCTTGGCCTCTCAAAGTGCTGGGATTATAGGCTATTTTGTATGCAGACTTTGATTCACTTAGATGTTCAGTCATCTCTTGGGAAACAGGTTCACTTTGGAAGGAGTGAACTGGGCTTTGGAGCTAGTGAGACCTGAGGATAGCCATTATCCACTGACAGTGAGACCTGAACCTCCCTGAGTCTCAGTTTTCTTCTCTGTGAAATGGACGTGTTCTCATGTGGCAGGGATTGTGACTCTCTGGATATGGCAAGAATGGATTTGAGGCTGGTTCCATCAGACTAGCCCTGAGCCCAGGTCACACGCTCCCTCCTTGAGACAGAAGCAGTCACACAAGTGACCTCAAAACTAACGTGAGGATCAAATGAGCAAACATGGGCCTGGCATGAGCCCACGAGTTACATGGCAAACACTTTGTAAATGGTCATTTAATTTTATTTGTATATGTAAATAGTGCCTTTGACAACCAGCATAGCACCGAACTCGCTCAGCTCAGATCCTGTCACAGTCATTTAATAGCTGAATAGTCTTGCCCAATTTACTTAAACTCTCTAAACTTTAGGAACCTTAACTCTAAGATGAGGGTTAGAATACCTACTTAATGGAGTTACTTTGAGGGTCAGATGAGAACATTGATGTAAAGTGTTTTAGCCCAGTACCTGGCACATAGTTCTACTTCCTGAAGACTAGTTACTGTTATTCTTGGTCTGATTATTAATAGAATCATACAGAAAGTATGGATATGATAGAACACTTAATAGGAATATTTGAAGAGGTTTTAAAAATTCAGCTATGGCAAATACTACTATTACAGGACAGGGGTCCCAATCCAGACCCCAAGAGAGGGTTCTTGGATCTCGCTCAAGAAAGAATTCAGGGCGAGTCCATAAAGTAAAGTGAAAGCAAGTTTATTAAGAAAGTAAAGGAATAAAGAATGGCTACTCCATAGGCAGAGCAGCTCCAAGGGCTGCTGGTTGCTCATTTTTTTGTTATTTCTTGACGATATGGTAAACAAGAGGTGGATTATTCATGCATCCCCTTTTTAGACCATAAAGGGTAACTTCCTGACATTGCCATGGGATTTGTAAACTGTTATGGTGCTGGTGGGATTGTAGCAGTGAAGATGACCAGAGGTCACTCTCGTTGCCGTTTTGGTTTTGGTGGGTTTTGGTCGGCTTCTTTACTGTCACCTGTTTTATCAGCAAGGTCTTTATGACCTGTATCTTATGCCGACCTCCTATCTCATCCTGTGACTTAGAATGCCTGACTGTCTGGAAATGCAGCCCAATAGGTTTCAGCCTTATTTTACCCAGCCCCTATGTAAGATGGAGTTGCAGCCAGGCGCAGTGGCTCACGCCTGTAATCCTAACACTTTTGGGAGGCCGAGGTGGGCGGATCATGAGGTCAGGAGATCTAGACCATTCTGGCCAAAATGGTGAAACCCTGTCTCTACTAAAATAACCAAAAATTAACCAGCTGTGGTGGTGCACGTTTGTAGTCCCAGCTACTCAGGAGGCTGAGGCAGGGGAATCGCTTGAACCTGGGAGGCGGAGTTTGCAGTGAGCCGAGATCACGCCACTGTACTACACAGCCTGGCGACAGTAAGACTCCGTCTCAAAAAAAAAAAAAAAAAGATGGAGTTTTTCTGGTTTCAATGCTTCTGACACTACTATCTCAGAGAGGTAACCTAGAAGAAACTCTGCCTCCTCAGAATCCCAGGAGACTTGTCTGCAGGGCGGCCCCAGTGGCTTATGGAGGGCTCCCATCTGTATGGTCTTCTTGGGCATGGATGCCCTCCTGCTCTGCACAGCCTGACTTCCTCAGCTGGGCAGGGTCCCTGAGACGGACAAGGAGAGGAAAGTGAAAGTGGGACAGGCTCTGCATTGCAGTGTCTTCCTTGGGCACAGAGGGAGGGGCTCCAAGGCTCTGCTTGGTTCTCTCATTGCCCTTCCTTTTCTGAGAGAGGAAAAAGCTGCAGGTTAAACAGAATGTTTAGAGAGGAAAACTAAATTGGCAGCCTGAGCTCATTGGCCCCAGCCTATCAGTGGAACGCAGGATGGTGTCCAGTGTGAGTGAGCATCAGGCCGGTCCTTCCTGGAGTGATGTATCTGTGGGAGCCCAGGGGTCACATGCTCATAGCTGTCTGATAATTTTAATAGTTATATGAAATTTACATTATGACAAGTATAACTTCCCTTTAAAGCGGAAGTTATATGTTATGTACGTTGATTCAAAGAAACATAGTAAGTAAAGGTGAGGTGAGAAGGCCAGTTGTGGCCTGGTTTTGGAAGGCAGCTAGAGACTCCCTAGAACCCATCATTAGGGAAAGGGACAGTTCAAATGTGCTGGTTGTGGTTGCAAAAGCAGTGATCACATAGCAGCCCACACTGATCTTGAGCGAAACAATGCATAAGAAATAGCATAAGGTTTATAGTACAGTAGCATCTATATAAATTAAAAGTATATAAAACACCCGTGTGCATTTTCTATAAACACATGCCCCATTAAGGAGTCCATTGAATCTATTAGAGTGGGTGCAAGTCGGGGAGGGGAATAAGAGTAGAGGTCAGGGCTGAAGGAGAAGATATAAATCAAGATGGGGCCTTGCATGGACCAGTGATGATGATGTGCTAAGAGTATGAATAGCTCAAGTTTCTGTATGCACACAGACATAGAACGAGACATAGATAGATAGATAGACAGACAGACAGACAGACAAATCCGCACACACGGTGGTAGGCAGATACGGCAAATGGTGATGGTGGGATGCTGATGTCTGAGGTTGGAGCAGGAGTGCAAAGGTGGAAAGATAACATTTACAGTGAACTTTTCTTAACTGCTTTCCTTGTACCTGGCTTCCCAACTTGTGCCTAAGACACATCTTTCCATTCCATTTTCTCAACAACCTCACGAGTTAGGTGGTGTTATTACCTCCTTTTGACAGAGGAGGAAACTGAGCAAGTCCAACGTCACAGAGGGAAAGCTTGGCAGAGCAGATGCAGGTCTAGTCTGTCCAACTCCAGAGTCCAGATCCATCAGTGACATTGCTGCACAGCCTTCTTTGTCTTAGAATTCCTTTAAATTGGATGCACTTTTAACACCCTTATTAATACCTGCATTGCTTAAGTTCTGCTGTCTCTACATTAGTGGAAAACTGAGTTTTCCCACAGTAGTTGTAGGCCCTATTGAGAAGACTAGACTGGTCCTTTTCCAGTGGAGGGGGATTTATTGATGCCGCCCCTTTGCCACTCCTGATACTTGATTTCATGCCTCTAAAGTTCCATGTCTTTTTGCTTCCTTTCTTTCTTTGTGTCTTTCACTGCATTACCCCGATGCCATTCCCTCCTTCTCCCCATTAATAAGCCAGCTGGTCAAATAGTCTCATTTCAAACAGCATCTTCACCCTCCCTTCTTACAGTAGGTGGTTACATTGGCATTCCATGTATGTATCTTCAAAGTGATTTATCAGAAAGATGCACAACTCCAGGGGAGGCGGCTGAGTCACCTGGAATGTTTTATAGTTCATTTCATTGTCCACAGGGGTAGATCAAGCCATGGACACCTCTTTTTGGTTATTAAGACACAGGCTGACACTTGCATCCAAAATGTTTAGGTGCCTTAAGTGAGTGCCTTACTTTTCTGGCTCGATGGCTGTTGGCAGGGCTGTGTGAGTGCTCCCCGAGGACAGACAACACCAGTAAATCTTAATCACTATGCAGTACTGTAGAAGAAGTAAACAGTTCTGAAACTGTACTATAAATTGTCATCCAGTGATGATTCTATTTTATTATGGAGGTTAAATTACAGCAATCACTGGCTCACAAAGGCGCTGCAGTAAGAAAACATTTGGGAACAATGTTTTTCTCCTATGGCTTGGGTGATGGGTGCACAGGAATAAAACACCATAACTTGTTTACTGTGGGCCACAAAGGAAAATATGAACTCTAACCCACTGCCACATGTGTGCTCTTTTTCTTTTCTGAACTAGGCAGGTTGTGAGCATGTTGCTGTTGCCACAGGAAAAGGTGATAGATACACTTGACTTGAAAACAACTTTCAGCTATGTTTTTCTTCTTTTTATAGCTTCTCTTCATCTCCTCTCCCTGTGTGTGTGTGCATCTGTTTGGGTTAGGATGGGCTAGGAGAAGATGAGCCAGAGAATGACACCTGTCTTCAGCAATCAGTCGATTACAGATACTGTCTTTCTGGCATTCCCCAGCATGCCGTCCAAAGGGCTTGTCGTTTATGGGCCACTTGATTCATTGGTGAAGAAAATGGTCTGTGGGACTTCCTGGATCCAGGTTCAAGTCCTGATTCTGCCTCTTGATCGCTCTGTGACTTAGGGAAGGTCATTTCTGTCTCTGAGCTTCCAGATCATCCACTGTAAGATGAAAGCAGTGACTGCCCCAGCTCATGGGGCTTGAGGAAGGAACGGCCTGTAAAACATGTGTCCCAATTCTGAACACACACCAAAGCCCATTAATTGTTTTTTCTAGTTATCATTGTGTAGCCACAGCAGCTATTAGCAGCATCACCACAGACCTTCCAGCATCCCAGTAGCCAGGTTATTTTCTCTAACCCTGGGATTGTTTTGCAGTCTATAGAATGTATACATTAAAGCAACCGATATTAATCCTGGAAGTTCAGTTCGTTATTGCAGAGAACTTATCATCCTCCATGATTTCTGACTTTATTTACAATGAAATCAGAATTCATTGGCAAGGCCATTGAACGGTCCTGGCCACGCCTGACTCTCCCAGCCCCTCTTCTGCTGAGTTCCCTTGGGGACCTCCCTCAAGCTCCGTGAACGTGCCAACCTATTCTCTCTTCTAGAGTGCCCTTGCATGCAATGTTCTCTCTGAGTGGAATCTTCTTCATCAAAATCTGGTCTCTCCTTGGTATTCAGGGTTCCCCTTGGATTCTTCTCTTTGGGGAAAATTTCATTCCTTGGCCCTCTTGCCTAAGGTAGAACCGCTTTCACCCTACCCCAAATACCTCCTTCACTCCTCTAATACCTCCCAACACGACCCCTGTTACGCTATCATTTTCTCTCATGTTGTCTTGTTTATACCTTTTCTTCATAGAACTCATCAGTATCTAAAATTACCTTTTAAGGCATCTGGCTCTCATTTGCTCTCCCACTAGAACTTTAGCCCAGTAAGGAGAAGGACCATGTGTGTTTAGTTCACCCAGGATAGTGCCTCCTGTAGTGCAGACACCCAGGAAGTTCATGGAATGAGAGAACGATCAGAAGTTTTTCTGATGTGCCAGAGATCTGATCAGAATATGTTACCTACAACAATATTAGAAACTTGAGTAACTTAAATACGTTTTCTTTAACTAATAGCCTTTTAAAATATTAGGCAACAGCACTATTCTTTGTGAGTGAGTTACAGGATGCACTCTAGTGGGTAGAATTTAAACTACTAATGGTACCACTCACTCCTGTTAATTACAGGGTGGAAAGTCATAGGTTTAATCATCAGACCCTAATTTTCTTGTGACTTTAAAGAGTAAATATTTATTGAGTAACTAGTTTTGAATTTTACGTACATTTATTTAAAGAGGCTGGAGAGTTATTTCTTGGAGAAGAGATTTCTCCAAAGGTGATGAGTCATAGTGGTTATCTCACTTTTCAGGATTACAAAGGACAAAGAAACGTGACAGTACTCAAAGAGAAATGATTTTAGAAAACATAGGTTATGGGCAAGTTTATCCTATTGATTTTGAAAGAAATACTTAGAAAAATATTGCTTGTACCAATGCTATTTTTCAGGTTTGTGCTGATAGCGTTCCCTACCCACAACATTTTATTATGAAAACATCCAAACATGCAACATAATTGAAACAATTTTGCCACACAAACACCCATACACCCCCCATTCATTTCTGCCATTGATATTAAGTATCCTCATTTTATCGCTTATCTGTCCATCTCTCTATCCTTCTAGCCAATCCATTAATACATCTTATTTCTGGTTCATTTCAAAGTGAGTTGCAGACTTGTTATAGTATTTTTAACAATCCATTTGTCCGTGAAAAAGAAACATATTTTGTAAAGGTCAGGCTGATATAAAAGCTTAATATGTTTGAAAAGAAATGAATATAAAATAAAACAGAAAACGTACCTTCTTCCAGTATTTCAAAAGAATGGGAAGCAGAAAGGTTCATGGTGCTGTCCTGTTGAGCGGTGTTCCATGGTATGGATGTACCATAGTTTATCATTCACCTGCTAATGGACATTTAATGTAATGTGACTGGTGAAGTGGAGCTTGTTCCAAATGAAGTGAGCTTTTGGATTTCTGTGTTTCTCTGGTAATAGATCCTGTCCTTTTTTTCCCCTTTCTATGCAGCATCCACTATTCTACTTCCTGGTTTTCCATAGAGATCTGTCCCTTCCTGATCCCCAGTCTACAAGGCTTGGATGGGGCAGATTCCAGGTGTGAGCACAAGGCTGAAGTTTATCGAATCAGAGGGTCCCCACACTCCTCACCACAGAGGTATGAGGTCAGAGCTGCTCTGGTCTTGTCACTGACCTGATCTCGTCTGTTTCCATTTTCTCTTTTACTCACTGCTCCCCACTTCCCTGCTCTGAAGCTTCATGCCTGCTGTCCCCTCACCTAGACTGCTCTTCCTATAGATGGCCTTGTGGCTTGCCCTGGACTTCGTTCTGGTCTCTGTTCAAATGTCAGTTCTCAAAGAGACTTTCCATGGTCACTAAGATAACTCTCCAGCCCTTTTCATCACATGAGCTAATACTTCTCCCATGTTGCTTAAGTACCTTTGAGTTCCATTAAAGAAGTCCGGGTGAAAATGCTGCATTTGTTCAAACTGCCTTCAGTGTTTGTTCTCTTCATCTTCCAAGTTTCTCAACCCTTAGACTCTACCAGTGGCTGATCAGTCATCCTGATAGTAGAGCCTCCCAGAGTAGATCCTCTGAGCCAGTTGCTAGGTTCCAAGCTATAGTGCCCATCAACTCCCAGCTAGGTAACTTGGTGGAGATTTATCGGGAAGCTGTGCATAGAGACTATGTGACCCGGAGGTTTGGCATAGAGACAAACTCAGAATGGTAGCACTCCAGCGTTTCCTCTCACCTGAAGGGGTCAGGAAGGTTGGTTCACCCTGGCATCTGGTATACATAGGATAGCGTTACACAGATAATTTAAAGCCTGGGAGCGTGAGTTTGGCATTATTACTGCTACTAGCGTCCCCTTCTTTGAGAGTTCAAAACCCTGAGAGGTTGTCTGTCAAGTGTTAGTAGCATCTCCAGCAATTGATAGCTACTAGGTATTTAGAACCTTCCCCACTTCATCCATCTGCTGACTCTCACAGTAGATCCAAATCTTTATATTATCTTAGCTCCTGCTATGAGACTTCCATAGTGTATGTAACTAACTGCACTCCTTCAAGCTAGAGTGAGTTTTTTTTTTGTATTTTTGCATTCTAAGTACTTAGCGTAGTGCCTGCGTCAATAATGATAGTACTTGTTGAATTAGTAGAATAATATATAACATTTATTAAGTGTTTCCAATGATCAGGCATGGTTCTGATTTTATTACATGTACAAGTTTATTTAATCTTCACAACATTAAGGAGTAGATGTTGCTATCTCTCCATCTCGTCGGTGAGGAAACTGATTCACAGAGCTATTAAATTATTTGCTAAAGAATACACAGCTGGCAAGTAGGTGAGCTTGGACTTTAGCCCATCAATATCTATTTAATATTTATTTTAATCATATGTAAAAGTACTATAGCAGTAGTATAATGTTACTGTCTCACCTAAACATATATTAGAATGTTTATAATAGAATACGATAGGCCATTTATCCACTGGACATTTATTGGACCATGCTTGCATGTAAATAATAGGCATTAGAGGGATTTAAAGATGAGTAAGGCAGCTTGAGGATCAGAGAAACTCCTACTGTTGAGTTAGTAATAGAAATCTACACAAAAAGCAGTCCTATGAGGCAGTGGATCTGAGTATCATTCTAAAGGCATAAGATGCCGTTGAAATGGTGGAGATTGATGCTGGTGTGTGTGCATGGAGAGGGCACGTGCAGGCTGGTTGATAATGTCGGGAAGGATACGGTGGGGTGGATAGGAGTGGGGTAGATCACCCCAGGTACAGAGTGATCAGTGACTTAGGAGCAGGACATCTTCCTCTGTGAAGCTGATGCTTCAGAGCTTGGAGTCTTGTGTTCCCTCCAAACCGGTAGATTAGGTGACAAATCATTGATAAGAACGGCACTGTACAAATTACCTAATGGTTTAAACTTTGAAAACACCTCCTGAGTTTCAGGAGATAAAACTGACATCAATAACAAGAGTGTCTAAGGTGGTCAACAGCAACTGGTTTGAAGGTGACGAGATGTGTAATTTATCACTTACAGAGGTGGCGAGATGCTTCCCGAAGCCTGATCATGGCTGTAGCCACCCAGCCATAGCTCTCGGGCTGTGCAGGGCTTTGCAGGCAGCCTTCTCTGAGCAGGAAGCACCAGCCTCAGAGGAGCGTGGGGCCCGGCTGGGGGCCCGCCCTGGTTAGCCGCACAGAGTTTGCACGTTTGTGCCAAGACCCCTCCTTCGCATCACAGGCCAGTGTGTGGGCAGACACCCTCACACACTGAAAACAATTTACTGTCCTTGCTGCCCAAAGTGACCTTTCTTGAATAGTGAGCAGTTGAAACAGATTTATTGCATTAAGGAAGTTTTTAAACTTTTTTTCCCTCTTCGGAAAATTTGTTTAACCCAGAAAAGTGCTTCTAGGCCTTCAATGTGTTTAAGGCCCCCTTGAGGAGATTGTTAAATGCAGATTCCCGGGCCCTACCCTAGAGAGTTGATTCAGTAAACTTAGAGGAGGGCTGGAGAGTTGGAATTTTCTTTTTAAATTTTTTTTTTAAAAGACAGGGTCTAGATCTGTCATCCAAGCTGGAGTATAGTGGCACCATCATGGCTCACTGCAGCCTCGACCTCCTGGTTTCAAGGGATCCTCTCACCACAGCCTCCCAAGTAGTTGGGACTACAGGCATGTGCCCCCACGCCCAGCTAATTTTTTGTAGAGATGGGATTTCACCATGTGGCACAGGCTGGTCTCGAACTCCTGAGCTCAAGCCACTCTCCTGCCTCAGCCTCCCACAGTGCTGGGACTACAGGCATGCACCACCACACCCAGCTAATTTCTTCATTGTTTTGTCTTACTATGTTGCGCAGCCTGGTCTCGAACTTCTGGGCTCAAGAAAGCCTCTCGCCTCATCCTCTCAAAGTGCTAGGATTACAGGTATGAGCCACCCTCCCCGGCGGAGAGTTGGAATTTTAAACCCTCTACCCCCTACAGCCCAAGAATTCATGGGATCTCATTTAGAGAAGCCTTGAGCCAGAGTAGTGATTTCTAAAGAAGGACATAGGATACATCTCTGCAGTGCAGGGAGTAGATATTGAAAAATCTCTTTTAAAATGCCTATTTTTAAGTTTAGAGTATACATGGTAGAGCAATAGTATATTATGATAATGTCCATAATCATGATATTTATACAGTGTAATATTGTACATAAATATATCTATTTGTAGGCATATGCTGACTTTTTTTGCTGATAGAAATATGCATTTTTAAAAATTCAGAGACAGTTTAAAGGAAGTTTTTACGCGTTATTTTGCTGCAAATTATCTCACCATGTCACAGATAATTAGAGGAAGTAGTAATAGAATATTACAGTCTACTTATTATTAGGGACTAACAAGCATCATTATTAAAGGGCACTGCTGAGTTAGGTTCCCGCAGCCTCTTTCACCTCTCCCGTAGGCTCCCTCCTCTGTTCCAGGGCACCCTGCGGTTACAGCAGGGAGTGCTTCATCACCTGGTGTCTGGACTTCTGACTTGATTATGAGTTCTTTGAAGGCAGAGCAGTATGTCTTTGTGCCATTTTGTGTCTCTGCTCCCACCTCAGTGCCTGGCTCCCCAAATGTTTGGTGATTGAATGAGGGAGGGAGGGAGAAAGGGAGACCTATCCATTGCTTTCTAACATGTCCTTGGCATACTGGAAACCATAAAGTAAAGCAAATTGTGTTCTGGCAATGAGAAATCATTTATCCCCATAGAATTCTTTTCTGCCTCATATGCCATCTAACCAGAAGGTTTATATTCCTCAGGCAACTTTTCTCTGGATGGAGACAGACTCACAGGACCTGGCTTGAGTTCCAGCTTGGCTACTTATTAGCTCTGTGACGTCTATGTAGAAATTGAGTCTCCTCTTGGGTGGGGGAAGGGGAGTGTCTCAGTTTCCCCACTAGTACAGTAAATGAGTTGGAGTGACCCAGCTGTCAGAGGTGTGTGAACCAGAGCACTCCATCTTAATTAGGAGCTGGGTAAAATAAGGCTGAAACCTACTGGGCTGCATTCCTAGATGGCTAAGGCATTCTCAGTCACAGGATGAGATAGGAGGTCAGCACAAAATACAGGTCATAAAGACCTTGCTGATAAAAACAGATTACAGTAAAGGAGCCGGCCAAAACCCACCAAAACCAAAATGGCCACGAGAGTGACCTCTGGCCGTCCTCACTGCTGCTCTCCCACCAAGAGCGTCATGACAGTTTACAAATGCCATGGCAACCACAGGAAGTTACCCTATAGGGTCTAAAAAGGAGAGGCATGAATAATCCACCCCTTGTTTAGCATATTATCAAGAAATAACCATAAAAATGCGCAACCGGCAGCCCTTGGGGCTTCTCTGGCTGTGGAGTAGCCATTCTTTTTTTCCTTTACTTTTGTAATAAACTTGCTTTCACTTTGCCCTGCAGACTCACGCTGAATTCTTTCTTGAGCAGATCCAAGAACCCTCTCCTGGGGTCTAGATTGGGACCCCTTTCCTTAACACAGCCTCCCGCTATTTCTGTTTTTTCCTTCATAATTTTTGCCTTATCTGAGTAGTACCTGTAGAAATGTTTAACAGAATGTTTTTCTTTACATTTTCTTCTTTTATTCAATTTATTTTTTAAAGCAGGCTTTAAAACACTGCTGTTGAAGGGAAACCAGCTGGTCATAGAAGAAGATACCTAAGAAGGGAGAGTGAATCCAAATGGCCTTGCTCAATTCTAGCTCTTTTCCATGACCTGCAAGGCTTTCATCGGAGACCTGTGGTGAGAGGGCAGAGGAGCTGGGATTGGAGTTCCCGAGAGGCTGAGACATTGTTTTTCCTTGTCTCAATTAAGAGGCATCAAAGAGAACAGGAAAAGGAAGACTTTTTTTCTCTGTGAGGCTCAGTGTCACTTAATGGGGTGTCTAGCGACTACCTCCTGTCACTCCCCAAAGCACCTCTAAGCCTAACGTCATCTCCACTGGCCTCTACCTTTGACATGGAAGATTCTAAGTCTTTGCAATCTTAGATAGGACATGATTAGTTCCAGGTCTCTCTTGATGCTCTTTTTTTTTTTTTTTAATTGCATGTGTAGAATCTGAATCAAAGTTTTGCAGGAAATCAGGTGTCCTTTTCTGTTAAATAAATACAGGGAGCTGGAAATATCCCACTTGTGTCATGACATCTGTCCTCCCATGCCAGGATTTATAGGATGCTGCCCCTGAACCTCTGGACTGAGTGGACCTTTGGTGGGGGCTGGGGGTAAGGGAGGAGGGTTGAAAAAAAAAGTTCCCATCTTCAAGGAGGAGGAAGCCATATCCTGGCTCAAGATGTTTGATGCCCCTGCCTTGACGTTGGGGTGTTTTTAGTTCAGGCCTGATTCTTGGTGATTCATTTGTAAGTGTTACTTCTTGAGATGACCGTAAAACATGGCGTGGAGGTGAGGAGATGGATGACAGGATACAGCAGCCTCCATCAGAGCAACCTGGCCCACTGTTCTCATCCAGTGTCTGGTCCAACTCAGCACCAGGGAGCACAGCTGTGTGAAGAGATCCTTTTGGGCTGTTGGAGTAGCCAGCATCCACGAGAATGACATGGAATTGATTTCTCCTTTAGAATACCAAATAGCCTTTGCCATAGTTACCTGTTTCCTCTTCATGATATGTAGATGTTAATTGTATTTAGGATCTCTGTGAATTTGTTTGACATGGCATAATTGTTACCTGTTGTTCTTCTCATGTGGTCTTAAAAATTAATATACCTTCTTGGGGGAACAGTTTTAGGTTTACAGAAAAATTAAGCAGAAAGTACAGAGAACCCGCATTTACCTCCTTCCTGCCCCCTCCAGTTTCTTGCATTATTAACATCTTGCATTAGCCTGGTACATTTGTCGCAATCAAACAAACACTGATACAATACTATTAAGTAAAATCTATAATTTCCATTAGAGCTCACTCTTTGTGTTGTATAGTTCTAAGTGTTTTAACAAGTGTGTAATGTCCTGTATCCGTCATTACCGTATTGTACAGAATAGTTTGACTGCCCTAAAAATCTGCTGTGCTCTTGGCAACCTTTGATCCTTTTACTGTCTCTATAGTTTTGCTTTTTCCCTGTAATTTTAAATAATTGGAATAAAATGTACACAACATAAAGTTTACCATTTTAACCATATTCAATTTTTGAGTATACAATTGTAAGCATACAGTTTAAAATGTACATGCATTTTTAATGGGTTTAGATTTGGGCAAGTGGCTGACTGTGAACGTTACAGATGTGATGAGGAAAATGACAAAGCCAGCCATATTGTTCATGGCAGGGGCCACATTGCAATGTTGATGGAGCCTTGACCACAGGCAGCACTGTGCTGCATATTTTATATGCAAGGGCCTGGTTGGCACCTTATGCCTGCTGGACAGGCAGATGTTGTTATTACCCCCTTCATCCCTCACACATAGGAAGGAGCTGCAGGGAGGGAGTGGCTCAGGCCATAAATGGGAAAGCTATGATTAACCCCCCATCTGCCCAACCCCAAATTTCCATCTCTTAACCAGTGTACTTTCCTGCTGGCATGAAGGCTTGAAGAAGTGTTTTAAATGCTCTTTGGGAGTGTAGGGGAGCTGTAATATGAAATCCCTTTCATTTTGGAGACCAGCTGAAGTGGGGATCTTTACTCTGCCTCATTAATAAGTTCTTTAGACGGCAACTTAAGATGATGCCTCAGCTTTCTGCTGCTCATGTTTCTATCAGATTTGATGGATGCCTTGTAATAAACACCCTAAATGCAGAATCTACTCATTTCTGTATTAAACATCAGATGTTTGTGAGATACAGAGAAAAGAATGAGATTGTGCTGTGTCAGGACCAAAATAACTTATGTTGGTTGACTTAAAAAAACAAAAATAAACACCATGGGCTCCTTCTTCATAGAAGGCTCCTTTAGCGTCCAATTGCCAGGGACCCCATGGATCTGGTAAGATGATTCCAGGCTCCTGTCAGTCCTATCCCCAACAGAACTGGTGCTTCCTTGCCTGAGACCCACCGTGCATGTATAAATGACCTCAATTTCCTTCCACTTGCTGACATGTTTGTGGGCCCTAGAAGGCAGTACCCTCCCATGGGGCTTGGTACACTGTAGGCTCTTTATAAATGTTTATTTAATAAATGTAATTGTATAGGGCTACATGCTTTTCAAAGCAGGCCCATATACAGAAAGCCGTATCATCCATTTATTTGACTCCTACGTATGTATGTGAATACAAATAAGTTAATCTTCCTTAAAAAAAAATTCTGAGATTATTCAGCTCTTGGGTTCATTAGAGTGACGAGTTGATTGCATCATAGGTTTGATCAAGAACACCCAAGGTGTCAGCCAGGAATTAAACATTCACTTCTTGACAGTAATCCAGGTTTCTAACCACAGACCCCTTTGCTGCCCTTTGAATGGATTCAACATAGTCAATTATCATTCTTTTTGGAATTTGGCCCTTGTTGCTCTCAGCCTGAGTAAGTATTGATAGGTTTTGGTGGAGTTATTTTTTATTTCACTGGCTAGTATTGTAGCTGAAAGAGCTGTGACCCATGATTTACTGAAACATTTTAACTGCAAGATAAAATATTTTTTAATTGACAGAGTCTCCATACTCAAGTCAAAGTGGGTAATTTTCTTATAATTTTATTGCTGATGTGCTGTTATCTACAATATTGTGTTTCAAGTTAGAAAATGCATGATACTATGAACTCAGCAGAGACATCTATTTCTTTTTAAGTGGAAATTCGAAGCACACTATCAGGACTCTCTTGTTCGCAGAAGAAACACTGCTGTTTCTTTGGCTGTAACAGGTTTTTCTTATTCTGGGGATTATTGCAAATGGCACTAAAGTTATTTGCTCATCTTTCTTTTCTGTCAGGAAGAGAGATACTGTGTCAGAAACACACCTAATTGTGACTGTTGTTTTTTTATTTTTATTTTTTTGAGACGGAGTCTCACTCTGTCACCAGGCTGGAGTGCTGTGGCACAATCCCCACTCACTGCAACCTCTGCCTCCCAGTTCAAGCAATTCTCCTGCCTCGGTCTCCCCAGTAACTTGGATCACAGGTATGCGCCACCATGCCTGGCTAATTTTTGTATTTTTAGTAGAGACGGGGTTTCACTATGTTGGCCAGGCTGGTCTTGAACTCCTGACCTTAAGTTATCCTCCTGCCTCGGCCTCCCAAAGTGCTGGGATTACAGGCATGAGCCACTGTGCCCGTCCAACTGTTATTTTATTGATTAGCATCCTGCAGTAGGAAGTGAGAGACTCTTGGCTGTGTCCCAAGGAGGGAGTGAGAAAATGAGTCTGGGGTGGTGGGAAACTAAAGAAAGGCATTTTGGGAACGGGGTGCTGAGTTTCTGAGCTGTTTTTGCAATTGCAGCTCTCAGCTCCATGGTCACACTGTGGGATTCAAGAACAGGGACTTAGGAGGGTGGCATGAAGCGGAGCAAGAGGCGCCCACACACCCCGAGCCTGCTGAGACTGTGGATTGCATGCATCCTGGCCTGGCTTCCTGCAACCATTCGTTCTGAACGTTGCGCTTTCTCATTAGGAATCTCTCATTCGGAGGCATTCCTGAGAGGCGGCTCTTTTTAGGAATTCTGAAGCAAAGACTTCATGGAGCCCATCAGCAATACCAGCCCCATCTGTCACACCTCCTCACCACAGCCCTTAATGGCTCCCCTGACTCTGAGCCAAGCTGTTTGCTCCTTATCTTTTCGGAGCATTGCCGTGTTTATCTTTATTTCACTATGCTCCTTTAATTTTTGTCTGTCTAACTTTTCATTATTTGCTTCCTTATCTATACAATCACCCACAAGCTTCTTTTTTCTTTTTAATTAGGTTTAAGCCTCATTGTATACAAAGCTTGCTGAAAAATCACTCCCCCCTCCCCCAGGCATCCATCACGTCTTCCCATGATAGCAGGCCCATCTTGGCTTTCTCAGGGGATGTAGTGCCCATCTGTTCATGACTTCTGTAAGTTCTTACCTCAGTGTTTAACCTTAGTCCTCCGTCCTGTACCTGAGCATCAGGAATCTGGGTTCTTGTTCTCATTGTTCAGAGCGGTTGCTCATCTTCTATGTGTCTGCGTATGCTGGCTGCCATGACGTAAATTCTCTTTAACACATTTCTTGGACAGAGGGCCCATTGGTTCAGACATGGGTCATGCATTTGTCTTGTGTTTTGGCTACTGGTGCCTCTTTTGACATTTTATGTTCAAAGTAGCTAAATTCAATTATATCTTCAACTCTGGCTGCTGATCATGGAAGACATAGCTGATCTTCCAGTGGGCAGTGTTTCCTTCCCACTTGCAGTTGAAATTCTGTTCTTTCAGAACTTGTATTGTGAGGGCATTTGAATGGGGAGTGTCTCCTCCTTTTTTTTTTATTTATTAAAAGCTGTTAAAATAACTGTACTTTCTTGCTGAGAGCTCCAAATGGGTTTTCAGTTACACAGTGTCACTTTAGTTCTTATGTGTTTATTTAAATGGATATTTCAGATTAGTATATTTTCTAATGGAGATTAATCACTTTTTCGTTTTTTTTTTTTTTTTTTTAATGAAGCATCTATTGCATTTTAGGTTCTATGCCAGGTCCCAGGATAGAGAAGTGAAGAAGACAGATATGGCCTTTCTGTCTCTGGGCTTAAAGTCTGAGTGTCAGTGCAAGTGGAGGGGTACCACTGACTACTTTAGGATTAGCGTTCAGAGGCTTTACTGACAAAAGTATAGGCTATTTTAGGTTCTTCTAAGCTAACTGCAAAATAGTTTACGCTTTCACATTTTGCGCATGCTTTATTGGAGCATACTTAGAAACATCTAGAAGTTTCAAGATGATGGGCTCAACTCTTCTGTTATCAACACCAGCCACATTGTATCCTCTTGCTCACAACCCAGGCAAATGTTCCACAAGAGTGAGCTTTCCAGATACTCGAAGCATCAACCTTGTAAAATATTGTGAATTTTGTGGGACATATGTCTTCAATGTGTTCTCTACCTGTCTGCTTACCTGGATGGTATTATAACTTATCATTTCTTTTGTGGCCCTGTCTCACGGCTTTTTAACATCCATGTATGTGTGACACAGTCACTTGGTAAGGGCATATAGAAGCTGTTTACTTCTGGGTCAGATGTTTCCATACTGCTTGGATTTTGAGATCTTGAGTCTGCTTTTTTTTTTTTTTTTGAGACAGAGTCTCACTGTGTCGCCCAGGCTGGAGGCGCGATCTCGGCTGACTGCAACCTCCACTTCCTGGGCTCAAGCAATTCTCCTGCCTCAGCTTCTCAAGTAGCTGGGATTACAGGTACCGACCACCATGCCCAGCTAGTTTTTGTATTTTTACTAGAGAGGGGGTTACCGCATGTTGGCCAGGCTGGTCTCGAACTCCTGACCCCGAGTGATCTGCCTGCCTTGGCCTCCCAAAGTGCCGGGATTACAGGCATGAGCTACCGCGCCCGGCCTTGAGTCTTATTTTTAAACATTTTTCTGTCTCTTTTTTTCCTTGTCAGCCATTGGTGGCTTCCTGCTGCTGCTTGCTGCCATTTTTAATTTCACTGCATCTAAATGTGTTGTGACTTGGGAAGTCATATAAACAAGATTGTTGGAATGGTGTTCAAACTAATAAAGTGTTTGTGTTCTCTGCCCAGAGCCCTTCATATAACTCTTGTTCTCAGCTTTGTCTCCATGTCTGAAGGTTCTTAGTAACTAAGGGTAGTTGTGTTGTAATAACTTTAAAGCGTGCTTCATTTCAGCAGTTTATATGGTTCCACTTTGTGTTAATAAGGTGAGAAAGTCCCTTTCTACAAGCCAGTTGGTAACCTCCTCTTTAGACTCACTGCACCACCAAGCACATTACTCTTTGCCAAGACAGTTCTTGGAACCTCTGCACTAGCCTCTCTGCCTGCCACCCTGTATAATAGCAGGGCTGTGCCCTGTTGCCAGGTAACTTTTATAAAGCACATCCTAGTTTTATCATTCCTTGCTCAGCTCTCTTTTGGCCTCCTGGTGCCTTATGCGATAAAATGCAGATGCCTAATCTTAGCATTCAAAGATCTCTGCAGAGTGGTCTGAAGCTACTCATCAGATTCATCTAAACCCATGTTGGATACCTCCTCTGCAGAGTCTGATTTCTCCTTTGCAGCACTTCTCTCAGAGTCTGCAGCAAATTCTCCCTCCTGGTCTTCATGGCTGTTGGTGCTTTGCTTTTGATGACCTGTACTGCATGGATATGTGGATACATATGCTTGTGTTATTTCCCCAGGTGATGATAGGCCAGGGCATTCTTATTTGTTCTTATAATCCACTTGGACTTGGCGCAATGGAAAGTCAGACAGCAAAAGGGTCAGAGGATAGCAGGTGTACCTGATTTCTAATCCTGGGTCTCCCTCTCTGCCCATCACTGTGCAAGCTAACTTTATTCCTGGGAGCCTCTACTGAGTCGTTTATAAAATAAAGGTGGTAGTAGCACCTACTTCGTAGGATTTGTGCGAGGACAGAGTCCTAGTACTGGTACTTTAATTGTACTGGTACAATTAAAGACAGTGGTGTGGTGTTGATAGTTGTGTATTATTACTCCTCCTTGGAGTAGTATTATTATTACCCCTACCAGATATTCAATAAATGCTTGTTAAAGTGAACTGAACCTTAACAGTTTGTTCTGTGCCAATCACAGACATCAACCTGGGAAAAGTCAGTTGTAACTCAGGAGGTCACAGCAAATAAATCAGTGTGTGGAAAAGTCACAGACATAACAGCAGCAGCTCCTGAGGTTTGGAAAAACCCTTCCCAATCAGATCAGGCACTTCTGGTCCCCCGGGGAGCAGTAGAGCCCACGCTGGATGGCACAAAGCCCCCACAGTTTGGGGTACTTCCACACATTGCAGCATGCTCCCAAATGTCACCTTCCACTGTGAGTAGAAAGGCAGTGGTGCTTACTTTATTCAAGGAAAATACACACCAATGTTAGCAACAATTAACTTCCAGAAGTCTTGGGATACAGTCGTGGTCATAAATCTTGGTAAGTTCTGACCAATAAATTTGGTGGTTTTCTTAAACAATTTTTTTTAAATTTTTAATTCTTGTGGGTACATAGTAGGTGTAAATATTTATGAGGCACATGAGATGTTTTCATATAGGCGTGCAGTGTGAAATAGGACATCATGAAGAATGGGGTATCCATCCCTGCAGGCATTTATCCATTGAGTTGCAGACAATTCATTTATACTCTTTAAGTTGTTTTAAAATGTATAATCATTATTGACCATAGTCAGCCTGATGTGCTATCAAATAATAGATCTTACCCATTCTCTCTGTTTTCTTTTTTGTACCCATTAACCATCCCCACCTCCCCCACTAGCCAATTTGGTGGTTTTCTTGTCACCTTAGTCAGTGTCATGCAGTCTTACTGATAGAGCTATTCCCTCAAAGTCAGAAATAGCAGTATAGTTAGGGAAGCAGAATTTCTTTGTAGCTCTGAAAGAAATGCGGTGACGGAAACGTGAAATCCTTGGGAATGGTTGATGTCTTCTTATGGTTCGTAACCAGCAGCTGAGTGCGGAATCTCTGAGCCGGACTAACATGGGTTTGAATCTCACCTTTGCCCCCTGCCAGCAGTGTGGCCCTGGTTCAGCAGATATGGGTATAAGAAGGTCCAGGAATAGCATTTTTTTTTATAAAGGTACCCCCCTCCCTGTATTTTCCAGGTGGTTTCGATTGTCATTGGGTTTGGGAACCACATCTCTAAAGCAAGGCATTCTGATGAGTTATCTAGCAGTTCCCACCCCCCCGCCCCCCCTCCCCCCCACTGCCCAACTCTTTCCCAGCCATGCAGTAGCACAGAGTAATGTTTCAAAATGCTAGCCTCAGCTCTGCATCCTGAAATGACCTTGTGGAAGCATTCCCTTGTCTCCCAGTGGGCTTTAGGGAAGGCAGTAGAGTAGGGAGATGAAATGCCAGAGAAATTGGCCAAGCCACCTCCCTGCAGACTTGGGCTTCTTGCCACCTGGTCTTGGTCTGAAAGTTAGGCCAGTCAGCCTTGCTCCAGGAGAGGTGCAGAAGCCTCAGGAAAGGCCCCTCAGGGTGATGCTTGGTCCTGTACTAAGGAGAACTATTCTTCCATCTAGAAGTTCTTCCTGGCAGGATGGCTTTTTATCATGTTTGCCTGAGATTCTCATTACTCTTAATTGCCTTCTTCGTGTAGCTTTGGCCATTATTTTCTTTCCCCTTTAGTGTTTACTCTGTCAAATATTTAAGGACAGTTATCATGTCTCTTTAGCCAAGCTACACACATTCAAGGTCCTTTCAACTTCTCCCATAAATCTCAGTCTTCCAGCCCCTCAGCACCTACCCGTACGTGCTGTGCAGTGTTTGCTTTGGATCAGATCATGGAAGCAGAGGAATTTTTCTCCTTAGAGTTATTGGCGTCAGTGTGCACTTTATGAGTCTGCTGCAAACACCCTCACACAGGGAATTAAGGAGACACGATCCAGTTTGCTATTGTTTTAAGGACAGCCCAGGGCCTTTTTGCCCTTCTGATGATATCTCTTTAAATTGAATTTGAGACATGGGCAAAAGTCAACAAGGACTAGTGTTTCAGTTACTTTAAAGCTTATAAAGTATGAAAGATTTTTTTAAGGCCTAAAACCAAAAAAGGAAAAAATGCAAGTACAATTTAAAAAAATGACAAACAATGCTGTGGTGAGCTGCAAGTTAAATGAGGTTCTGGTGGTTTTCATCCAAGGGCCCCTCCTGAGTGTCTCTGGGTCTCTTTCTTGTGCAGTCAGAGTTTTCTGTCAGTGCTCTTACTTCTAAGCAAAGCCAATTGAATGAATGCAAAATTAGCCAAAAGGGGGAAAAAAACAGGCAAAATGATTTAACTATTCAATTTAATTCCTCTTGTCATTCTACCTCGAGGCTGGAGTGTGGGATCTAAGACCGTGTCTGCTGGACCCCTTGGGCTACTTGGTTCTCACGTGTCTCTCCCTGAGCTTGAGTGGGATTCCAGCGTTTACTGATACATATCTTTTGTACAGCACAGTCTCTAAATGTAAGCCAACGACTACAGCTTTTGCTCAACAACAATCATAAAAACCAAAATCTTTTGCAACACCAGAGAGGAAAATGACTGCGTTGGATGTATTGAAGGATGGCTTATGCATTTTTATTCCTTCAACAAAATATTTATTGTGGATTTTCTCTGTCCTGTTTATATATCTGGGCACTTGAGATACCATTGTAAACAAACTTTATAGTCGTGGCATGTGTGTGTGTATGAAAAATAGTAAGTATGCTTCAGAGAATGGAAATGATATGAGAGAGTGATTGGGGTAGCCTCTTTAGAGGGGGAGATCGGGGCAGTCTCTCTGCAGATGTGACAGTTTGACACTGGGATCTGTATGGCTTGAAGGACGAGGCTGACGAGATGGACAGAGGCTGGGTTATGTACAGCTTTGAGGCTAAGATTAGGAATGTAGGTCGTACTTGAAGTGCAACTGGAGGCCATTGAAGTGTTTCCAGCAGGAGGAGATGTGATCTGATTTCTGATCCGGGCACTCGGGCTGCTGTGTAGAGACTAGTCTGCAGGAGCTAGAGTGGAAATAAAGGCCAGCGAAGGGGCTCTGGCACTCATCAGTGAAGTGATCTGGAAATGGGGTTGTATCAGTAGAGATGCAGAGAGGTATGGTCAGGATATATTTGAAGTTAGAGTCATCAGGAATTGTTCATAGGTTGGCCATGGGGGAGCATGTGTGGGAAAGAGAGAAACAAATGATGCTCCTTGGCATTGCTCTACAGCCTTCAGTTCTGCTCTGGCCATGTTAAGTTTGAGATGTCAATTACACATGTACCTGAAGATGTAAAAGATGCCATTAGATCTGTGAGGCCTAAGCCCAGGGCAGGAGTCAAGGTAGGAGATGGAGGCCTTGGAGGATTGACATATGGATGGTATATTAAGTCATGTGTCTAGGAAGAGGCTACAAACAGGAAGAGAGAAGAAGAGCCCATTTGGACTATGTGCCCATTTTACAGCATAAACTCGAGTTAGTCTGGAGACTCCACAGTGCAAGTGCATGTGTAGCCAAGCTCTTCACTGCTGTGATTTCACTGATTGCTCTGAAGGCTGGTCATGGGGCCAGTGACCACGGAACTGCTAAGTCCTTGGTCAGTAGGGTATTTGGAGGTCCCCAGGACTGTCTGGACCAACCACATCCTGGATTGATTTTCTTACAAATTGCAGACTTCCCAGCTGATGTAATCCATGATGACAATCCCACAATGTCCTGATTGGGTGGGGGGGCGGGGAGAGTGGGGGCAGCTCCCACAGTGAAATTTGGACAGCTTTTGACAGGGCCGGGGTCAACAATATAGGTTGTCATTCACCAGAGAGAGAACTTATGGGGTAAAACTGAGTTGAGCTTATGGGCTGGTGTTTCAAAATTATCCTTTTTGGCCTTCTCTGTGTGGGCTGCTATTGTCCATCTGAAACACATCGTTGTTGTGTTATATATGAATTAAAAACTGTCTTTCAGCTTTGCTTTTTCTCTTTGCTGAAAACTTCCAAAGTTCGGTGCCAACAGGAGGCCTCAGGTCACTGCAAAGACACTGCTGACTCAGTTTTTTGTACCTAATGAATCTTTTTTGGCACCGAGGTCTAACCTTGACACAGTGTGGTGAGTTATGCCTTGGCAGCCACTCTTAGGCACTGCATTCCTGTCCATGTGAAACCCTTTATAAATAATGTGGGCTGGCTCACAGATGCTGCCAGCACACAGAGCCTTCGAGTAGTCTTAAAAAATGGGAAGTAGATGGGATAGTGGCCTTAAAATACAAGGAGCATTCAGCATTAAGTGTTGATGAATATCACTCTAAAAATACTGAACAATTTTTGTCAGTGCAGTTTACTGAAAATGGGCCATATGAGTCTATACAGTCTGTAACAGTGGTATTAATTTTAAAAATTTGCATTCCTCCATCATCAATGTTTTTTAAAAAACACTTTCAGGAATGATAAACATTCTTGATTCAGACTCTATACCAGCACTTCCTCATTTTAGCTTCTATGTCACTTTTCTCCCTAGGTTTTCTGGCAGGGAAAATTCTTCCTGGTACTTTGCAAAAATACAGTTGCATGAAGCTTACTTAGGGCCTTTGTTTTGTCATTTAAGAGACATATGTAGGACCCCCTACTTGTGGGCTGCCATGATTGGGGGCTCACCATGAAAGGTGACCACACATGGCTCCTCCCTTAGCTTTGGTTCCTCTTGGTGTGATGTGATCATGGTTATTGACACCCTAGTCTGTGCCACACTGTGAGCTCTGCGAATGCATCTTGTTTGCCACTCTGTTCTCCATGGCACCATGTTGCCCAAAGCATGGGAGGGACTTAATGCATATCTATTAAATGAATGAGGCATGGTCAGTGGGTACAATTAGCTCTGTACAAACTTAGAGTAAACAAGTCATTATTACATGGACTCGAGCATATTGAATATCAAATCTTGCCTCTTGGAACACAACAAATGCATTCCCAAAAAGCTGTCATAAATTGATGTGATCACATTCACATCTTTTATTGAAATATAAAGTGCTCAACACCAATTGCTGTTGAGGATGTGAAGCAATAAGAACTCTTGTTCATTGCTGGCAGGAATGCAAAACGGTAACAGCCACTTTGGAAGACAACTTGGCAGTTTCTTATAGGACTACACATATTCTTACCATATGATCCAGCAATTCAGCTCTTTTGTATTTACCCAAATGAGTTGAAAACGTATGTCCAAAACCTGCAAGCAAATGTTTATAGCAGACTTACTCACAATTGCCAAAACTTAGAAGCAACCAAAATATTATTTAATAGGTGAATGGATAGGCAAACTGTGGTACTCCAGACGATGGAATATTATTCAGCAATAAAAAGAAGTGGCCTATCAAACTACGAGAAGACATGGAGGAAATTTGAATGCATACTGCTAAGTGAAAGAAGCCAATGTGAAAAGGCTACATGATGCATGATTCCAACTATATGCCATTCTGGAGAAAGAAAAACTGTGGAGACAGAGAAAAGATCAATGGTTTCCAGGGGTAGGGGAGAAGCAGAGACGAATAGATAGAGCACAGGGAAGTTTTAGGGCAATGAAACTGCTTTGTATGATACTGTAATGTTGGACACATGTCAAAACCCATAGAAAGTACAACACCAAGAGTTAGCCCTAATGTAAACTATGGGCTTTAATTAATAATGATGGCTCATCAGTTGTAACATATGTGCTACATTAATGCAAGATGTGAAGAATAGGGGAAATTGTGTGGGTGAGGTGGAGGTGGATGAGACGAGGTGATACATGGGAGTTCTATTCTCAATTTTTCTGTAAACTTAAAATCACTCCAAAATATAAAATTAATTAAAGAAAAGTAAAGTGCTTTAGAAACAGCCTGTTTTGTTTTAACCACTGGATTTATTTAAAAGGTATTATTTATGTCTTAATGCAGAATTCATCCAGTTGTTTCTTTGTGAAGAAGAATATATAATTTTGTTTAAGGAAAGGACACCTCCTCCCCTCTGACTGCAAGGAGGTCCGGATGTGACATTTTGGCATTAACATTCAGCGTTCAAGTGAGTCACTTTGGCAGGCCACTCGATGTCTCCGTGCCCAGGTTTCATCATCTGTAAAATTAGGATGATAATGCCTGAGGATACTTAAAATCAGAGGCCTGCAGAGGGAGAACAGGGGCGCCTCAAGGCCCTTGAGCAATCTCCCAGGATGAGAGACGTCCTAGGGGCAGCTGCCTGGGCAAGGCATCTCCCTGCTGGCTGTGGCTTCTTCTCTGAAAAATGGTCATGTTGTTCTCTCCAGCCCTGGAGCTTTGTAATTCCTATTCTGGTACTTAGCTTGGGAAATTGTCTATGAATCAAAAACACAGCAAACTGGATATCAACCAGATGTAAGCTAGAAGGCCAGTATTCAGTTATTAAAAGTCAAAAGGTAGAGGGAAAAGTCTGGGAAGGAAATAGGGTAAGTAATTTTAATGGTTTATATTTGGTATTTGTTTTTTTTTTTTATTTTTTAAATTCATCTTTTATTTTATTTATTTATTTTTTTATTATACTTTAGGTTTTAGGGTACATGTGCACAATGTGCAGGTTTGTTACATATGTATCTATGTGCCATGTTGATTTCCTGCACCCATTAACTCGTCATTTAGCATTAGGTATATCTCCTAATGCTGTCCCTCCCCCCTCCCCCCACCCCACAACAGTCCCTGGAATGTGATGTTCCCCTTCCTGTGTCCATGAGTTCTCATTGTTCAATTCCCACCTATGAGTGAGAACATGCGGTGTTTGGTTTTTTGTCCTTGCGATAGTTTACTGAGAATGATGTTTTCCAATTTCATCCATGTCCCTACAAAGGACACGAACTCATCATTTTTTATGGCTGCATGGTATTCCATGGTGTATATGTGCCACATTTTCTAAAATGTGGTATATTTGGTATTTGTTGGCTGTGTTCTAGACAATTTTTTTTTTCCTCCCACCTTCCTTTACTTCCTCCCATAAACACTTCCCATGTCCTTCCACTCAACCACCCTTTTATGTTGCAGGATATGTGTATTATTTACTGGATCTCCAGTAAATAATATAAGGTACGGGGAGAGATGAGGTAGTATATTTAGTATTTCATAACTATGCATTGTGGGAGAAACGACCTCTTATTAAACGAATGTATTACACTAGCTTAGAGAAACAAATAGAACATGGCTTCAGGGCCTATCCTCAAAATAGGTCTGTGCAAGCTCCCAAGTTCAAATGGGAAGTAACACTTACCCTAGGATCATGTTGCTCACCTTCGAATAGGAATAAATTAAACTCTATGAGATAATTGAGTTATTATTTCAAATATTCTCTGAAAACAAAGGTCTGGGAGATAAACTTCTGGGAGAGCCTGCTTAAATGTTGAACTGGCCCCTGCAGTATGAATTTGTCAGGCATGTGTAGAGGTCAGAGTGCATGTTTTGGCATAGAGATAGAAAAGTCCCTGGCATGTTGACAGTGTGATGCCCAGCTCAAGTGAGTGAGCTGGCAGGTGTCCTAGGCTCATGCTAGGAACTCCACATAGCTTAGGCCTGGATGACAAAGGGTAATCTATGTCACGCAAGAAACCAATGTATCATATGGGAGTTATGCAAGATATTTCCTCTGGAACACAAGTTCCAAGCGACACTCAGTGGAAATCAAGGGTTCTATGGTCAAACGTATTTGAGAAGTGATTCTTGCTCCTTCATTATAGTTGCATGACATCTATTAGTGTATAATTCTCAGATGTCTTGCAGTAAAGGAATCTGCTTTAACTTTGTTGAAGCTGAAGCTGGCACTTCCCAAGCACTTGGTATTTGAAGGTAGTATATATACCTTTCATTTGATGTGAATCATCCATGATTTTCTGGACTAGTGAATTTCCCTGAAGTAGATTTTGGGGCACTTCTCCACTCCATGGGGCCATCTAAGGTTTGGCAAAGAGAGTCATGCTCAGACCTCTATTTTAGAGATTCTGTTGGCAGGTGGAGGATGTACTAGGTGAAGGACATGTATCAGGATGCCATTATAAGAATAAAAGGCAATGACAACAAATGATGAAGATGCTGGGTGTGTTTTCAGCATCCTAGGCCAGGAGTTAGCAAACTATGGCCCATGGGCCAAATGTGGTTGGTCCCCCACCTTTTTTTTTAAATAATTTTTATTGGAACGCAGCCATACCTTTTCTTTTATGTATCATCTTTGCACTGAAATTGCAGAGTTGGCTGGCAAAGCCAAAAATATTTACTATTTGGCTTTTTATAGAAATATTTGCTGACCCCTGCTCCAGGTAGTTGGTGGATTGATTTCGGTCAGGCCAGAGTAAGAGAATTATCTGTGTTTTTCAGTTCTAGTTTCTTCAAACAGATGAATGAAAAACTATATACACAAACAAAATCACAAATACTAAATTCTGGGAATCAGTTCTGACTTGAATTTTTAATAAAAGTGACAGAGACTGGGATTGTCAATCTGCCTTTTCAGCTCTGAACATTGCAGAGAATGGATGAAGACCTGTTTTCATTCCTGGTAGGCTCTGATATCCCTCCTGTGGCAGGACTCAGGCTGCAGGGGTATCGAGAGGCCACCTTGTCCTGAGTTTTGGGCACTTAAGCTATCAGTCATTACCTTTGGTCTGACCCTGGGCTGTGTCATGACCCAATAGGAATCTGGCTGCAGTTCTTGGCTCCTCTGTGCTCAGTTTCCTCTAGACATGTTGATACTGGCAGATGGTGTCTGCCCTGTCCCTCAGAGAGTAACTTTCTACACATATTTCTTGGGGCACATGTATTTATATATCATTCATAATGTAAAGTCTTGTGATGATAAAATATGTGGTTGCCCTGAAAAGTAGGGAGGGGCCATTCAACTCCATCACTCCCAGAAGACAGATTTATATGGTCCAATCAAGACCTGGACTGCCTAACACCCACAGTGTGTTTTATTTGTTTTTTCTATGTCTCATCCATATGGCTTTAAAAAATTCAAAAATGTAGCATTTCAGTGGTGTTAGAGTGTTTGAGAGTCTATAAAGTAAAAATTTCAAAAAAGAAGAAGACCTTAAGAATGGTTAATATTTGTCACTGCATTTGTGGTAGCAAGTGTTAAAAAAATTCCGTATTTTCAGATAGCTGCACACAAAACATAAAAATGTAATGTTTCTTAGCTGTGAAACATGCCAGTGGAAATGTTTACCATCCAATCATGAGTTGACTGTTGTTTTTATGGAAGGTTAAGTACCAAGCGAAGAATTCCACAGCATACCAAATAGGTGGTCATAAATGAAGTGGGCAGGTTGGTGTGGAACCTGTCAAGTGGATTGAAGACACTGCATACCTGACTAGGAGCTCTGGGTATCATGCCCAGCTCAAACAAAGCAGGCTAGGCTGGTGGGCTGTGTGTCCTAACATCCCCAGCATGATCTGCCTGGTTTTTGATTCTCATTGCAAAGGAAGTATCTAAGAATGACGAATTTTAGGCCCAGTTCAGCTTCTCAGGTTTTGCTTGTGAGCATATCCACTTTAGTTTTCTCATTTGAGGATCAGAAAATACCATTTACTTTGTGATTTTATGATGGGCGGATACCTGCATTACAATCAGTGACATCCATGATGTTTGCAAAACTTGATTTTTTAAACAGTGTGAGGCATCTATTGCTGCTAAAGAAAACTTTAAATTTAAAAATGAGGCAGCTGTAGATGATTTTTAAAGACTAGGCTTGTGGTTGACTGTGAACTGACAGGTTTGGTGACCTTGGGTGGGGTCTGAGCCTCAGGTTTTTGTCTGGTATAATGGGAATGATAGTAGCTGCCTTACCAGCCTCCTAGGCTTGTGAAAGTTATCCAAAGAGAGAGCCAGGAGAGGATCTAAGAGATGCAGGCTAGTTTTTGAAGTGACAGGCAGCTCCTCTGAAGAAGACTCATGAAGTCTGGTGGAATTTTATGCATATGCGTGTGTGTTTGTACATGCATACACTTTACTCAGCATGCAGATAGGCCTGTGTGGGTTATGAAAACTAACCATCAACATGAGCGTAACAGCTCCTGGGAGCTGAGAGATTATGTTATGCTCAGCGCTTCCCATTACTGATTTCTCATCTTTGCAACACCACCACAATTAGTAGGCATGGCACCCACCATAACAAATCACCACACATTTAGTAGCATAAGACAATGACAGTTTATTATCATCATCTCTAGGTCAGAGGTACAGGCACAGCAGAGCTGATTTTCCTGCTCAGTGTCTCACAAGGCAGAAAACAAAGTGTTGGCAAGGACAAAGATCTTGTTTGAGGCTCAGGGTCTTCTTCCAAGCTCCTTCAGGTTGTTGGCAGGATTCATTCCGTTGAGGTCATAGGACTAGGGTCTCCATTTTCTTGCTGGCTTTTGGCCAGGGTTTTGTCTCAGCCCTCAGAGGCCGCCTTCAAGTCCTGGTCATGGGGCTCTCTCACCATGTGGCAGGGAATCAATGGCTCCCATTTCTGCTTATGTAACATCTTATATAATATCACCTAATCGAGGGGGTAGCTATCCCATCATATTCACGGGCCCTGCCCACACTCCCAGGAGGGCAGTGTGTAACACATATTGACCAGGGCCATGGGGATCTTGGCAGACCCTGTAAGAGAATTCTGCCTACCATACATCCTCATTCTGCATATGGGGGAAAATTCAGAGAGGTTATATTTCTAGCCTAGAGTCACAAATGCAGTGCTGACAAAGCAGGGATTTGATTACTACCAGTCTTCCAGGCATGGTACACCCCCATTTTATAGTATCAAAAGCATTGAGTGGGGACAGCTGAACGGCGGTGTGTGTCAAGCCTTGAGTCAACTGCAGCAGAGACCAGAACTCCCCAAAGTATGGACCATGTACAAATGTCAGTTCAGGAACTGTTGATATCACAATGAGATGGGAACAGAAATTGAGTGTAAGTGTTAAATATTTATAACAATATTACAATGTGCAGCTAGGCACGGTGGCTCATGCCTGTAATCCCAGCACTTTGGGAGGCTGAGGCAAGTGGATCATGAGGTCAGGAGATTGAGACCATCATGGTCAACATGATGAAACATCGTCTCTATTAAAATACAAAAAATTAGCCGGGTGTGGTGGCGTACACCTGTAGTCCCAGCTACTTGGGAGGCTGAGGCAGGGGAATCACTTGAACCCGGGAGGCAGAGATTGCAGTGAGCTGAGATTGCACCACTGCATTCCAGCCTGGCGACAGAGCGAGACTCCATCTCAAAAAAAAAAAAAAAAATGACAATGTGGGACATCAATCACTTTTGCATTTTGTGAAAGTATTGTACTACAGAGTGTTGCAAAACACACATACACAATAGGACAAAACAAAACAAAAAAACCAAAAGCTGGCCCTTAACCAGTTATAGAGGTGTCCTGATGTCAAGCAGTTTTTCAGTGCTACTGTCATTTATATGGGCCCCCAGTTCCTTGCACTCTAGAGTGAGTATAGGATCCACCTGGAGAATATTAGAATATTGTCACATTGGCCTCCTGGGTTAAAATAATAGCTGAGGTCTTTAATAACTTTTTCTGCTTAGTTGATCTTGCACGTTTTTTCTTGCTAGGCCAAGCCTGAAAGCACTCCAACCTAATTTCCCCAGGATTTTGGGCACCCTCTGAATCTGAATATTCAGAAACCCCCAATGAGCATGCCTGTGTCATTGTTTATTGAGTTTATGAAGAAGCTGTCTTGCTGGCCTGCCAAGCAGTCAAGGTTGCTTTTGGCAAAGTCGTCTCAAGGTTCTTTGGGTGGCAGGTCACCAAAACCCACAGGAAGCAGCATTATGACAATGAGAATTGGATAGTGAAGTAGCAGAGGTGCATGATCGAGTGAGGTTGGGTCCAGGGAGTGACCAGGATCTGAGGAAGTAGCCCTACCCACTGGCTTCCTTCTCCTCTTAGCACACTGGCTTTCTCTGGGCCTCTGTGCACCACCATCACCAATGGCTGCCACTGTCTCCCGTTACCGATGGCTGTCCTTACTTCAGATATCCCACAGAGACCGATGGACATCTCTAACCTCCAATTCTAGATAGAGAAGAGTATCTGAAGAGACCGACTCGGTTAGATGTCCACTTTTGAGAACATGGTTGATTAGAACATTATGGCGCCTGAGCCCCTGCAGGTGGGTTTTTAGCCAGCTCTCAGAGAGGGGTTGGTATGGGCTGGGCAGACCCCAGAATATCCATTAAACCAACTGATGTGTAGAGGATACATTAATATTCTCTCCATGTAGGGTGTGTTGATTAGCTTCCTAAAAAAATAATTAGTAAAGACCTTTTTGACACTTTCGTAGCTCAAACATTGCCTGAAACATGGCCCTGTTTTCATTAAGACCAAATATGAAAACAACAGGGACATACAATTTTATCTTTCTGAAAAATCTCTCCCTTCAGAATAGAAAGACCTTGAGCAATATCTAATTATTCTTGTGCCTCTTAATTTGATAGTTTGAAAAATGTTTTGTAGGCTTTAAGAACATTTATGGAAATTTCCTGTCCTTGCCACAGATCAAATTGTTTAAATGATGGACGGCAATTTTATATTGAGCTGTGATAATAGTATCTCATTTGCTGCTGCTTAAATGATTTCCTTTCCTCTTAACACATGTAGGTCAAGTTACTCCTTCAGCTTAAAAAAACAGTGAACAAAAAAGGGTGGCAAATGGAAGAAAGCCAATTATACAACAATTTTAGACGTTTGAAGTAAGCCCGTTGCATTTCCCATATTGATTACTTTTTCTCTTGATTATAGTGACTGTCTTCAGCTGTTTATTGCAATATAGCCCGTAACTCACAGACTGCACTTGTTCCAAACTAAATATAAGTGCAAAGAAGCGGAAAGAGGAAGGAGGTGAATGAAAAGTAGCATTTTTGACATCAATGAATAACCATCAAGTAAATAATCATATTTAGCTTTTTGAAGCATTGTATTTGACTAATAATATATTGAACTCCTCTTGTCAGAGAAACTCAGATTTCTTAGTATGTACCATCTCATGCATTCTCTTTATTTTCCATGGTAGATTGAAGACAAATTTTATGCTATTTCTGTCTGATAGGAGATAAATGGGGAAATGAAATGGTTGGCAGCAATTGCTGAGTTTTGTCATCTGAAATTGGATAGTAAAACTTGTGTTTCCTCAAACCTGGCTCAATTCACCAATTCACTTTGTTGAACCATTGACATGACTCACAAATTAGACCTTCTGCTTCAGATGAAGTGGGGACCACTTCAAACATCCTGCAGTCCTCTGTCATCTTTGCTGAATCTTTAGTCAACAGACAATTCAGTGACTTCTGGGCTCAAGACGCTCCACTCTGTGGCCTAGACAAACAAGTTCTGGACTTCAGAGGGCTTCTATTCCAGCAGATAAGATGTGTCTATAAACCTCTCAAACTCAAGGTAGAAAATGTGTCGTGACAGGAGGAATACACAAGTAAAGAAGTCATGAGGAGGAAACCATTCAGTAAATGTGTTGAATGCGTGATGGAGATGGGGCACCACTGGCTTTTTCCTTTCCTCCTTCCCTTTCTTCTTCCCTGCCTCTTTCTCTCCTACATTCATCCTATTTTCACTGAGTAATGACTGTATGCCGGGGCTGAAGAAACCCAGGTGGATAATACAGGCTATTCAGCCGGTCACAGTGGCTCACGCCTGTAATTCCAGCACTTTGGGAGGCCAAGGTGGGCAGATTACCTGAGAGTGGGAGTTTGAGACCAGCCTGACCAAAATGGAGAAACCCTGTCTCTACTAAAAATACAAAATTAGCTGGGCATGGTGGCACATGCCTGTAATCGCAGCTACTCGGGAAGCTGAGGCAGGAGAATCGCTTGAACCTGGGAGGCGGAGGTTGCAATGAGCCAAGATCATGCCACTGCACTCCAGCCTGGTGACAGAGCGAGACTCCATCTCAAAAAAATAAATAAAATAAAATAAAATGCAGCTTATCCTCCCAGAGTTCACCACAATAAGAGAGGGATGTACCATGGAAAGATGGGAAGATGCATTCATTGTTGAACAGACATTGATGGAGCACCAGTATGCCTGGAGTACTCTTCTAAGCCCAAGGTATCCAGGGATAGAAGGAGGGAAGGGTCTGTTTTGCAGCTGATGTTTACAGTGTAATACAGATGAAGCATTGCTCTGAGCTCAATACAGATTTGTCAAATGTTGCAGAGCAAGAGGTTCAGAACCCCAGAATAAGGAGGCATTTTTCTGCTTTGGAGTTTTCTGCAAAGTTTTCATGGAGCAGGGGATATTTGATTAGGGTGTTGAAGGAGGAGTAAGAGCTTTCCAGGCAGGGATGAAATGAGTCTAGTCAGAGACACCACATGTGGAAAAGACGTACATGCTTATTGTTGGTTTGAATAACACGCAATATTCAATGATGATGGCATGGGACTAACTTTTCCCATTACTCTACACTTCATCTTGAAAACTTCTTGAAATGAAAGAGAAGTTAGGCTTTCTTTTTGAGAATTAATATCCCCAGGGCTAGAAAATAGTTTGCTCTGAAACTTGGAAAGCAAATGTAAAATACATTTTTCCTCTGATCAGAAAATGTTTAAACCCATTAGGATGCAAAGATTAGGAGCTTAAATTGGATTCACAGGAGATGTGCCAGCTCCATATATGTACTAGATTATTTTTTTGAAATGATGTAGGCACTGTGCCCGTAAAGTAGAGTAGGGTTTCTTTATACAACTGAAAAACCAGGAGAGAAATCTTTGAGAAGGGCCTATGCATTTCACTTTGGAAATCACTGGCTTAAATATTCAGTAGGACATGGTTCTTGAATTTTGAAATCAGTTTTTCTTTACTTTCCTCTTTTTCCTCCTTTGCCCAGATGCCTCTTGATGAGAAAAAGGCAGCTGTTTGCTTAACTCCATGTATATTTGCATTATCCCAAATGATTCTGCAATAATGGTTAAAATTTTTAGAAATGGCTACAATGCTCATAAAGAGAAAAGCAACCTTCAGTGGGAAGGGTGTTCCAAATTCAAAGCAGAGAGCAAAGAAAACAAGGGAGACAAAGCAAACACATTTTGCACATAAATGTTGTGGCGGGAATCCAGGCACCTGCCAGGTGGAAGTTATTAGGAGTGATAAAGTGATTATTGACTTCGAATCTATCCATCGTTGCCTTCTCACATTTGATAAACTGCCAAGTCTAATTCTCTTAGTACCAACTTACCTTTTCTAATAATTTTCTACTCCCAACAGCTGTCCAATCATATTTCTTAGAGATTTGTTTTTTAAACTACGGGATTAACCAATATTTCTGTGTGCTAAATTTTGTTCACTGGACTCACTTGATCCTCCACTAAGGAAGACTTTTCAGTTAAGTTACAAAAAGGCAGACCACTCTTGTGAATGGCAGTTCTGCTCCTAGCCCCGTTATGAGTATAGGGATCCTCTGGCCATCGGCACTTAAATGTCCCTGTCTTGTTTCAGATGCCCTCCACCGTATGAGATGAGAGAAGAAAGCCCGCATTTAGAGAAAGGGAAACTGAAGGGTCTAGTTCTGACCACCCATTATTTAATCTCAAGAAGCAGTTGTCAAATGTCCCTAGTTCAAAGGGAGTGCAGGGCTCATGAGGAATGAAACCCATCAGAGTGGTAAAAACACCATGGGGGAGTTAAGGCAAGAGAGAAGCACAGGCTTACAGGGGCTTGAAAGACCCCTGGCTGCAAACTCTGCCTGTTAACTTAGTGCCCAGTAGAGCTCATCCCAGATTTTTGGTAGTCCTCCTTGCCTTCTCACATGAACTTATTTTAAACTGGGGCAGGACCTTGCCACACCATCATGTTTTCCCAGAGTTTTTTGGGTTATGTTCCTTCCTCCTGCCCCTTTGGACTTTTTAACACTCGTTTGCTCTTTCTTGGCCCCTGACCTTGTGAAACATTATCTGCCATCCGCATGGCCTAGAGCCTTGCCCACCTTGACCTCTGGTATTTTGTGTGTCTGTCCTGTGATTCACCACCACTGTCTGCCTGTGGCTTATAATATTAGTTATCAGCAAAGAAAAATGCACTGTTGGTGGCTTTCATTGAGTAGCTGCACCTTAGCAGCTGTGACTTAGCATAGATTAGGTGGTTTGTCTTAATGAAGTATTGGTAAATGAGAGTAATTATATGAAGAACAAGATTTTATTGGAATACATAGCTTGTTTTGACTTATTTTTTAAAAGAGTTATTATTTTAATGCTTATTTAAAACCACATCTGAGTTACCTGTAACATTCATCATACCAAGTACGCCTGTAATCTCAGCACTTTGGAAGGCCGAGGTGGGAGGATCGCTTGAGCCCAGGAGTTCTAGACCAGCCTAGGTAATGTAGGGACTTGTCTCTACAAAAACAAACAAACAAAACCGCAAAACAAATAGTAGTTATTTGATTACCTATTTGTCTCCTTTACTATTTTGTGCAGTCTTCAAAGGGAGATCTTACTAGTCTTTGCTTAATAAATAATGGTTGGACTTCTGAGGGAGAGAAAGAAAGAGAAGGGGAAAGGGGGAGAGAGAGAGTGAGAGAGCAAAGAGAGTGAGCACAGAAAGGAGGAGAGAGAGTGAGTGAGCACAGAACAGAGACAGAGAGGGAGAGAAAACCCAGGCAAGTCACTGATCTTTTCTGCTTCATGTAAACTTGAATTTCCATTATATAACTGGCATATATAGTATAATCAGTTTAATAATCAGCATACGTGTCCTGCTCCAAGGTAATAATTGGGGGTAGGGTTCTTTTTTTTTTTTTTTTTTTTTTTTTTTGAGGCGGAGTCTCGCTCTGTCACCCAGGCTGTAGTGCAGTGGCGCGATCTCGGCTCACTGCAAGCTCCGCCTTCCGGGTTCATGCCATTCTCCTGCCTCAGCCTCCTGAGTAGCTGGGACTATAGGCGCCTGCCACCACGCCTGGCTAATTTTTTGTATTTTTAGTAGAGACGGGGTTTTATTGTGTTAGCCAGAATGGTCTCTATCTCCTGACCTTGTGATCCTCCCGCCTCGGCCTCCCAAAGTGCTGGGATTACAGGTGTGCGCCACCGCGTCCGGCCAGCGGTAGGGTTCTCTTACAGCTATCCTTCTTGCTATGTTAATTACCTTGCTTACAATCCCCCCAAATAGTGAAAGCTTAATCAATAGAATTGAAGTAATAACAATAAGTATACATATGTCAGTGTCTCAGGGATCTGACAGGTCACCAGAAGAGTTGTTGAGTTTCATTTGTTTGTTTCAGGCTTGAGACTTTACAAAGGAGCATTGTCCTCTTAAAAAAAAAAAAAACTTGTAAAATAATTTAATGACACAAACCTTAAAAAAAAAAAACGGTCGTATAGAATAGAACTAAGTTCATTCTGCTGGTGGGTGGGATTCGCCTTGACAGTGATAGGGAGCCGTGGTCGTGCAGGCAAGTCACGTGCATGTGCTCAGTGGTGTGGACACTGCTTTAAGTGACTGCTGGCAGGCCTGAAGAACTGGACAAGTCAGGGCCTTGACTTCGTCATAATCTCTTTCCCATTGTCCAGCTGCTGTCCCCACTGGACCCCAGCCTCTGACCACCCTGGATCACCTTTCCTCTGACACCTCTTTTATTTAGAATGAATCTCAGCCCTTAGACTGATGGTCCAGGCTGGTCCTAGGTCTCCTCTGCACCCTTATCTCATTCTCTGCCCAGACAGGTGTGCCCTCCATTCCCCAAGGGCGTGTCAGCCTTTCCCACCTAGGACATCTGCCTTCTTTCTTCCGAACCTGCGTCTGACAGTTCACTCAGATTCTGTCTCCTCTGTGAAGTCTTCCTAGCCTCAGGAGTGGCAAGTCACCACTTTCTTGTTCAACCCTTATACCCCTATAACTCAGACCTCTCATTTGAAGTCTGGCAAATTGCATTAGGCATAGTTATTATATTTATTATTACTAGATGTGACAACAAATTCCTACAGTGCAGACTGCGATAAATAATTTGTAGCTCCCTTCAGTCTGTGGCTGTGTTTCTTCCATATAGTAGATGCTTAATAAATATTTTCTGACTAATTAGCTTCATGCCCCTTAAGATTAGATGTTCTTAATTAAACTTGTATCTTCATGTAGCATATGAGCAATGGGAAAATCATTTTTGGAATGAGGTGGGCTATAAACAAACAGTAATAAATTATTATAAGCCTTTCAAAATGTTGTTGCAAATCTATGATCTTTTTCTCCGTTTGATATTTACTCACCCTAGAAGTGAGAACCCTTTTAATTAGCAGTATTCATATTTTAGCTTTGGATTGAGCTAGAATTCTGCTAGATGCCATCAGACTTACAATTCTTAGATGCCAGTAGTTGAATATTCACAATGTAACACACTTCCAAGGATTTAAAAAATATGTTTAACTTACTTTTATCTCAATAATATTTATTTAGCGTTTCTTGTTCACAGTTACTGCAAATGACAGTAATTCATCTAGTTAATCTGAAATGGGTCATTGTGCTAAAGACACATAAAAGATGCTGATTAAGAATCCAATCCATATATAAGGAATGCTTAAAGGAGATTTCAGTCTCTCCACAGATTTGCCTAATCCCCTAGTGAGCGGATGAGAACTTTTCTTCTGTTCATGTTGACCGGCTGTCACATTGGCACATTCTGTGGAGGTGCATTGTACCCACTAAGTTACTGGTGGCCAAGGACTCATTGTACCCATTAAAGAACACCAAACAACATTCCACTCTAATATACTAGAGACACTTTTTTGGTAACGGTTTTATTGAAATATTCACATAGCATATAATTTTTCCATTTAGAGTATATAATTCAGTGGGTTTATTTTTTTGTATATTCACAGTTGTACAGCCATTACCACAATCAGTTTTAGAATATTTTTCTCACCCCTGACTCCAGAAAAAAAAACAAAAACCAATACACTTTAACCTTTTTCTTTCAATCTCAGCATTCCTCCCAGCCCTAGGCATCCACAAATCTTTCTGTTTCTATGGATTTGCCTTTTTTGGACATTTCATGTAAATGAAATAATACAATATATGGTCTTTTATGTTCTTTGATTTCTTTCACTGAGCCTACGGTTTTCAAGAGTCATCTGCTACATCTCAGTACTCCTTTTATTGCTGAATAATATTCCATTGTATGGATACATTCCATTTTGTTGATCCATTCATCAGTTCTTGGACATTTGGGTTGTTTCCACCTTTTGGCTGTAGTGATTGATGCTGCTTTGAACATTTGTGTGTATGTTTTTGTGTGGACATAGGTTCTCATTTTCCTTGGGTGTATATCTAGGAGTCGAACTGCTGAGTCATATGGTAACTCTTGTATTTAACCTTTTGAATAACTTTCCAAAGTGACCATACCATTTTACATTACTAGGAACACTTTACTATGATAAAATAGGGTGATATTGTACATCAGTGGGTTTCTACCTTTGAAAACTACTATACTAACTCACATTTCTGAATGTCTTCCATTGTTATTTTTTTCTTTTTTTATTTTTATTTTTTTATTATTATACTTTAGGTTTTAGGGTACATGTGCACAATGTGCAGGTTTGTTACATATGTATCCATGTGCCATGTTGATTTCCTGCACCCATTAACTCGTCATTTAGCATTAGGTATATCTCCTAATCCTGTCCCTCCCCCTCCCCCCACCCCACAACAGTCCCCGGAGTGTGATGTTCCCCTTCCTGTGTCCATGAGTTCTCATTGTTCAGTTCCCACCTATGAGTGAGAACATGCGGTGTTTGGTTTTTTGTCCTTGCGATAGTTTACTGAGAATGATGTTTTCCAGTTTCATCCATGTCCCTACAAAGGACATGAACTCATCATTTTTTATGGCTGCATGGTATTCCATGGTGTATATGTGCCACATTTTCTTAATCTAGTCTATCGTTATTGGACATTTGGGTTGGTTCCAAGTCTTTGCTATTGTGAATAGTGCCGCAGTAAACATACGTGTGCATGTGTCTTTATAGCAGCATGATTTATAGTCCTTTGGGTATGTACCCAGTAATGGGATGGCTGGGTGAAATGGTATTTCTAGTTCTAGATCCCTGAGGAATCACCACACTGACTTCCACAATGGTTGAACTAGTTTACAGTCCCACCAAGAGTGTAAAAGTGTTCCTGTTTCTCCACATCCTCTCCAGCACCTGTTGTTTCCTGACTTTTTAATGATGGCCATTCTAACTGGTGTGAGATGGTATCTCACTGTGGTTTTGATTTGCATTTCTCTGATGGCCAGTGATGATGAGCATTTTTGCATGTGTTTTTTGGCTGCATAAATGTCTTCTTTTGAGAAGTGTCTGTTCATGTCCTTCGCCCACTTTTTGATGGGGTTATTTGTTTTTTTCTTGTAAATTTGTTTGAGTTCATTGTAGATTCTGGATATTAGCCCTTTGTCAGATGAGTAGATTGCAAAAATTTTCTCCCATTCTGTAGGTTGCCTGTTCACTCTGATGGTAGTTTCTTTTGCTGTGCAGAAGCTCTTTAGTTTAATTAGATCCCATTCATCAATCAATTTTGGCTTTTGTTGCCATTGCTTTTGGTGTTTTAGACATGAAGTCCTTGCCCGTGCCTATGTCCTGAATGGTAATGCCTAGGTTTTCTTCTAGGGTTTTTATGGTTTTAGGTCTAACATATAAGTCTTTAATCCATCTTGAATTAAGTTTTATATAAGGTGTAAGGAAGGGATCCAGTTTCAGCTTTCTAGATATGGCTAGCCAGTTTTCCCAGCACCATTTATTAAATAGGGAATCCTTTCCCCATTGCTTGTTTTGGTCAGGTTTGTCAAAGATCAGATAGTTGTAGATATGCGGCGTTATTTCTGAGGGCTCTGTTCTGTTCCATTGGTCTATATCCCTGTTTTGGTACCAGTACCATGCTGTTTTGGTACCAGTACCATGCTGTTTTGGTTACTGTAGCCTTGTAGTATAGTTTAAAGTCAGGTAGCGTGATGCCTCCAGCTTTGTTCTTTTGTCTTAGGATTGACTTGGTGATGCGGGCTCTTTTTTGGTTCCATATGAACTTCAAAGTAGTTTTTTCCAATTCTGTGAAGAAAGTCATTGGTAGCTTGATGGGGATGGCATTGAATCTATAAATTACCTTGGGCAGTATGGCCATTTTCATGATACTGATTCTTCCAACCCATGAGTGTAGAATGTTCTTCCATTTGTTTGTATCCTCTTTTATTTCATTGAGCAGTAGTTTGTAGTTCTCCTTGAAGAGGTCCTTCACATCCCTTGTAAGTTGGATTCCTAGGTATTTTATTCTCTTTGAAGCAATTGTGAATGGTAGTTCACTCATGATTTGGCTCTCTGTTTGTCTGTGTTTGGTGTACAAGAATGCTTGTGATTTTTGTATATTGATTTTGTATCCTGAGACTTTGCTGAAGTTGCTAATCAGCTTGAGATTTTGGGCTGAGATGATGGGGTTTTCTAGATATACAATCAGGTCATCTGCAAACAGGGACAATTTGACTTCCTCTTTTCCTAATTGAATACCCTTTATTTCCTTCTCCTGCCTCATTGCCCTGGCCAGAACTTCCAATACTATGTTGAATAGGAGTGGTGAGAGAGGGCATCCCTGTCTTGTGCCAGTTTTCAAAGGGAATGCTTCCAGTTTTTGCCCATTCAGTATGATATTGGCTGTGGGTTTGTCATAGATAGCTCTTATTATTTTGAGATACGTCCCATCAATACCTAATTTATTGAGAGTTTTTAGCATGAAGGGTTGTTGAATTTTGTCAAAGGCCTTTTCTGCATCTATTGAGATAATCATGTGGTTTTTGTCTTTGGTTCTGTTTATATGCTGGATTACGTTTATTGATTTGCATATGTTGAACCAGCCTTGCATCCCAGGGATGAAGCCCACTTGATCATGGTGTATAAGCTTTTTGATGTGCTGCTGGATTCGGTTTGCCAGTATTTTATTGAGGATTTTTGCATCAATGTTCATCAAGGATATTGGTCTGAAATTCTCTTTTTTGGTTATGTCTCTGCCAGGCTTTGGTATCAGGACGATGCTGGCCTCATAAAATGTGTTAGGGAGGGTTCCCTCTTTTTCTATCGATTGGAATAGTTTAAGAAGAATGGTACCAGTTCCTCCTTGTACCTCTGGTAGAATTCGGCTGTGAATCCATCTGGTCCTGGACTCTTTTTGGTTGGTAAGCTATTGATTATTGCCACAATTTCAGAGCCTGTTATTGGTCTATTCAGATATTCAACTTCTTCCTGGTTTAGTCTTGGGAGGGTGTATGTGTCAAGGAATTTTCCATTTCTTCTAGATTTTCTAGTTTATTTGCGTAGAGGTGTTTGTAGTATTCTCTGATGGTAGATTGTATTTCTGTGGGATCGGTGGTGATATCCCCTATTTCATTCCATTTTTTATTGCATCTATTTGATTCTTCTCTCTTTTCTTCTTTATTAGTCTTGCTAGCGGTCTATCAATTTTGTTGATCTTTTCAAAAAACCAGCTCCTGGATTCATTAACTTTTTGAAGGGTTTTTTGTGTCTCTATTTCCTTCAGTTCTGCTCTGATTTTAGTTATTTCTAGCCTTCTGCTAGCTTTTGAATGTGTTTGCTCTTGCTTCTCTAGTTCTTTTAATTGTGATGTTAGGGTGTCAATTTTAGATCTTTCCTGCTTTCTCTTGTGGGCATTTAGTGCTATAAATTTCCCTCTACACACTGCTTTGAATGTGTCCCAGAGATTCTGGTATGTTGTGTCTTTGTTCTTGTTGGTTTCATAGAACATCTTTATTTCTGCCTTCATTTCATTATGTACCCAATAGTCATTCCAGAGCAGGTTGTTCAGTTTCCATGTAGTTGAGCGGTTTTGGGTGAGTTTCTTAATCCTGAGTTCTAGTTTGATTGTACTGTGGTCTGAGAGACAGTTTGTTATAATTTCTGTTCTTTTACATTTGCTGAGGAGAGCTTTACTTCCAACTATGTGGTCAATTTTGGAATAGGTGTGGTGTGGTGCTGAAAAAAATGTATATTCTGTTGATTTGGGGTGGAGAGTCCTGTAGATGTCTATTAGGTCCACTTTGTGCAGAGCTGAGTTCAATTCCTGGATATCCTTGTTAACTTTCTGTCTCGTTGATCTGTCTAATGTTGACAGTGGGGTGTTAAAAATCTCCCATTATTATTGTGTGGGAGTTTAAGTCCCTTTGTAGGTCACTCAGGACTTGGTTTATGAACCTGGGTGCTCCTGTGTTGGGTGCATATATATTTAGGATAGTTAGCTCTTCTTGTTGAATTGATCCCTTTACCATTATGTAATGGCCTTCTTTGTCTCTTTTGATCTTTGTTGGTTTAAAGTCTATTTTATCAGAGACTAGGATTGCAACCCCTGCCTTTTTTTGTTTTCCATTTGCTTGATAGATCTTCCTCCATCCCTTTATTTTGAGTCTATGTGTGTCTCTGCACGTGAGATGGGTTTCCTGAATACAGCACACTGATGGGTCTTGACTCCTTATCCAGTTTGCCAGTCTGTGTCTTTTAATTGGAGCATTTAGCCCATTTACATTTAAAGTTAATATTGTTATGTGTGAATTTGATCCTGTCATTATAATGTTAATTGGTTATTTTGCTCGTTAGTTGATGCAGTTTATTCCTAGTCTTGATGGTCTTTACAATTTGGCATGTTTTTGCAGGGGCTGGTACTGGTTGTTCCTTTCCATGTTTAGTGCTTCCTTCAGGAGCTCTTTTAGGGCAGGCCTGGTGGTGACAAAATCTCTCAGCATTTGCTTGTCTGTAAAGTATTTTATTTCTCCTTCACTTATGAAGCTTAGTTTGGCTGGATATGAAATTCCAGGTTGAAAATTCTTTTCTTTAAGAATGTTGAATATCGGCCCCCACTCTCTTCTGGCTTGTAGAGTTTCTGCCAAGAGATCAGCTGTTAGTCCGATGGGCTTCCCTTTCTGGGTAACCCGACCTTTCTCTCTGGCTGCCCTTAACATTTTTTCCTTCATTTCAACTTTGGTGAATCTGACAATTATGTGTCTTGGAGTTGCTCTTCTCGAAGAGTATCTTTGTGGCATTCTCTGTATTTCCTGAATGTGAATGTTGGCCTGCCTTGCTAGATTGGGGAGGTTCTCCTGGATAATATCTTGCAGAGTGTTTTCCAACTTGGTTCCATTCTCCCCATCATTTTCAGGTACACCAATCAGACGTAGGTTTGGTCTCTTCACATAGTCCCGAATTTCTTGGAGTCTTTGTTCATTTCTTTTTATTCTTTTTTCTCTAAACTTCCCTTCTCGCTTCATTTCATTCATTTCATCTTCCATCACTGATACCGTTTCTTCCAGTTGATCGCATCGGCTAGCGAGGCTTCTGCAATCTTCGTGTAGTTCTCGATACTTGGCTTTCAGCTCCATCAGCTCCTTTAAGCCCTTCTCTCCATTGGTTATTCTAGTTATCCATTCATCTAATTTTTTTTCAAAGTTTTTAACTTCTTTGCTATTGTTTTGAATTTCCTCCCGAAGCTCGGAGTAGTTTGATCGTCTCAAGCCTTCTTCTCTCAACTCGTCAAAGTTATTCTCTGTCCAGCTTTGTTCCGTTGCTGGTGAGGAACTGCATTCCTTTGGAGGAGGAGAGGTGCTCTGCTTTTTAGAGTTTCCAGTTTTTCTGTTCTCTTTTTTCCCCATCTTTGTGGTTTTATCTACTTTTGGTCTTTGATAATGGTGATGTACAGTTGGGTTTTTGGTGTGGATGTCCTTTCTGTTTGTTAGTTTTCCTTCTACCAGACAGGACCCTCAGCTGCAGGTCTGTTGGAGTTTGCTAGAGGTCCACTCCAGACCCTGTTTGGCTGAGTGTCAGCAACGGTGGCTGCAGAACAGCAGATTTTCGTGAGACCACAAATTCAGCTGTCTGATAGTTCCTCTGGAAGTTTTGTCTCAGAGGAGTACCCAGCCGATTGAGGTGTCAGTCTGTCCATACTGGGGGGTGCCTCCGAGTTAGGCTGCTCAGGGTTCAGGGACCCACTTTAGGAGGCAGTCTGTCTGTTCTCAGATCTCCAGCTGCGTGCTGGGAGAACCACTACTCTCTTCAAAGCTGTCAGTCAGACAGGGACTTTTAAGTCTGCAGAGGTTCCTGCTGAATTTTTGTTTGTCTGTGGCCTGCCCCCAGAGGTGGAGCCTACAGAGGCAGGCAAGCCTCCTTGAGCTGTGGTGGGCTCCACCCAGTTCGAGCTTCCTGGCTGCTTTGTTTACCTAAGCAAGCCTGGGCAATGGCGGGCATCCCCTCCCCCAGCCTCGCTGCCGCCTTGCAGTTTGATCTCAGACTGCTGTGCTAGCAATCAGCGAGACTCCGTGGGCGTAGGACCCTCTGAGCCAGGTGCGGGACACAATCTCCTGGTGTGCCGTTTTCCAGGCCCGTTGGAAAAGCACAGTATTAGGGTGGGACTGACCCGATTTTCCAGGTGCCGTCTGTTACCCCTTTCTTTGACTAGGAAAGGGAACTCCCTGACCCCTTGCGCTTCCCAAGTGAGGCAATGCCTCGCCCTGCTTCGACTTGCGCACAGTGCACTGCACCAACTGTGCTACACCCACTGTTTGGCACTCTCTAGTGAGATGAACCCGGTACCTCAAACGGAAATGCAGAAATCACCCGTCTTCTGTGTCGCTCAGGATGGGAGCTGTAGACTGGAGCTGTTCCTATTCGGCCATCTTGGCTCCACCCCCATTGTTATTTTTTTCTAACAACTTCATCGAGATACAACTTACATGTAATACAATTTGCTTATTTTAAGTACATAATTCATTGATTTTAGTAAATTTACCAAATTATATATGATTTTAGTAAATTTACCAAGTTGTTTTATACGGTGGTCATGGATGTGCATCACATTGTGTGCATTTTCCTCTCTCCCATTTCCATCACTGCAGTAAGATCTCTTCTCCCATTGACATTTATTTGATCTGTTCGTACCCATTTAACTTTGTGATTTATTAGCCCAAGTAGAAGCTGAGCCAGAGGGCTCAGAAAACTTTGTGGTCATCAAACACAAAATCAAGAAACTTCTGTCACTTTATTTTTTGTTCAAGTATCATGAGGTTCACACTCTGATATCTTCAATTTTGAAATCAAGAAATCTCCAAGAAGTTGAAAGGTTTTTAATAACATGTTTGGTGGAAAAACGTGGCCTGAACTGACATGTGGATATGTTTAATGTTTATTTATTCTATTTAATATGAATAATTATTTGTCTACTGTAGAAATGTTAATATTTGATTATGGGGTGCTGGCCCAGACCTCTCTGTGTATGAGTTATAACAAATACCATTTTACCTTTCTAAAATCCAAATAATCCTGACCTACGGTAGCATGCCTGGATCCAAGGGCGTCAGAGATGGCTTTGCGGGCCTGGTTTTGTTTTCTTAGCCAGCACCTCAGAGTGAACAAGCCATCAACTCCCTTGGACTGTTAAAGGGAAGCTTAAAAACTTAAAAGCCACTAAAGTTCAAATATATTTTATGATTTAACTTCAGCTCTGTGGAATTGCTGGTATTCAACTGTTTAACTCACAAAGTGGCATTTTTGTTGGGTTTACCATTTCTCTGTGTGTCTATTTCACAGTGAAAGAAAAGGGTGGATGGCAGAGAGGGGAGCATGGAGTATTGTGCTGGAACCAAGACTCTCCACTCTGGTCATGTCAGAGCCTTGGAGAGTTGCCAGAGTCCCTGCTGCAGGATGTAGGGTGAGGAGGGGAAAATATGAGCAAAACACGATGGGCCTCTAGAGCCATGCACGGGGTACAGGTGAGCATTGCATAGACACCAGGGAATTTCAGTTTCTACTGTCAGTTTACTTCTGTGTAAAATGGGTTTAGTCCTTCTTCATTAGCTGTCTTTTCTTTAAAAAAAAAAAAATCCTCAAATCTTTTATCACTTGCATGTGTTCATACATCTGCTTATTTCTTTGTTATTTTGAAATAAAGTTATAATTAGGGTTGACAAAGGAGAAAGAGTTGAAGCTGAGGGAGTCAAGTGTATGAATAACGTTCCATAAAAATTCAAACCCTGTGTGTAATTTCAGTTCATTACCTGGGCATTAAAAATGGGAGAGCCAGCTTATCCTTTAAGCTAGCTTCTCATCCTTGGAAATTTAAAATGCTGTTTGGTTCCAGAGGGTGAAAATGTCATTCCTTGAATTCAAGAGGAATGTATGAGAATTAGAATGGAAAAATAACAAAAGTGAATTTCAGGCACATACATTTCATTCATAACCCAGGCCCTTTTTTGACCCAGCCCTCTGGGACTCAGAAGTTCACATGTGTCCTATCATGCCAGCGCTGGTTCCCTCACTGTCCCATGTTTCAAGTTGGAGCAGTCATCTCTTGAAATTCTTGGGCAAAGTTTAGAGTCTTTGCCTCAGGATTTTATTTCTGCACCTGGGGGAGGAAGGCTTTTTCTGAGGACCCTGAAGCCACCAGTGTGGTATTAATCGAAACCAGGAACTTGTGTAAAATGTTCAGGGACCAGAGTCAGGGGAATAGTCTTACTTTTCATTATTTGTTCTTGATTTCATTTGGAATAAGCTTCACATATAAGCGCATGTGGTTGACTTTCCCTTAGAGAAGTAAAAGCTCGCTTGGTCCTGTTACACAGGGTCCTTCAGAAGTTGAGTGACTCAGGTAATTTGGATTTTGTTTTCAAGGCCCCTGGTATAGTATGAATGAACAAATGAGAAAACAGTTGAAAACTGTGGTATGTTTTAAATATATAGATTTCACAAATTGCTGCTTTTTAACAAAGCATGCCTATAGTATATATGTAATTAGTCTCTTCCAAAGCAAATTAAAGATACAGTAGAAAGAAATTGTAATGCTCTGTAGGCTGTGTGGTCCAGGAAAGGGATGCAACTTTAAAAAACTTCTCCTTCTAGTGCCATGGTGTATTTATGACTATATCTGTAATCCCTTCAGGAAATAAGGTGGAAAGTCTAAGTTTAAGCCTCCTTTGAATTGGAGGCTTCCTCAATAGCTTTCTCATCCCTGGGGAGGATCCTGATGTTGCCCTGAGCTGGGTCTTCCGGGAGCTTCCTAGGGCAGTTCTTATTACTACCTTCATTGCTATGAGCATGTTTTCATCTTGAAGCCTTCCTTCACCTTGCATTTTCTTCCTGCTATGGCCCAAATCAGTTTCTCAATATAGGCATCTGGATGTTTTGTCCCAAACTTCCATCCCTCCCACTTTCACAGCTGTCTGCACTTTGGCCGCTGCGCCTTCCTGTGCTCTGAAGTGGTTCTTACACAGGTACCCTGTGGATTGCTCAGTCATGTTTGATTAGAAAACAAAAACCCTTTATTTTTATTTTTTAAGGAATATTAGTTTTATCTTAAGTTTTATTTTTTAAGGAATATCTTTAGGCATTTCAAGTCCGCAGGGGTTTAATAAATGGAATTAAAGGCTTATTTGATAGTTAGAAAAACTGAGGGAGTGAGGGTCAGAGAAGCTGCTGTCTGAGTTGACAGATCTAGGAGGTGCTGCAGTTGCAGGAAGCCACCACCAGTGATCTCCGGTGTCTGCAGCATGAGTGGGTAATTCGTGGGAGTGTGTCTGAATGACCAAAGATACCTGCCATCTGCAGATGCCCACATACATGCCCATCACTTCAGCTGGAGAATACTGGTTTCTTCTCTTTCAGTTTGCAGACCTCTCAAGAATCTGACCTGGAGCCCTGCTCAGGGCAAGGGAGTCAAGAGCATGTGGTGGTAGGCCTCCAGCCCTACCATAGAAGGCACAGCTTAGATGGTGCTGAGAGTCAGCAGGCACTCTCCAACACACACCCTTAGTCACAAGATTGGACTTCACTTTTAAAAACATTCTGTGCTTGTATTGCCTGGTCTTACTATGAGATTTTATCATACCTGCTAGCCCTTCTTTCGTTCAGTCTTCCTCCTGAGCTCAGCTCCTTCTCTGGTTGTTGCTGGACCCCCCCGGAGGCAGTACCAGGTAGTGAGTAAGGGCACCAAGCTATAGGTTGGTGCAAAAGTAATTACCTTTGCACCCACCTAATAGTTCCATCACTCTGCCTTTTCCCTTATTCTCTGTTTCCTGCTGGTCTCCAAGTCCTGTAGATTCCTCTTCCTAAATAACTTTCAGATGCTTTGTCTTCAGTCTTTCTCGTTATTGTCTTGGATCACCTTTTGCTCATTTGAGAACATCTAGATAACATCAATAATCAATAATATTTTGCTCTCCAGCCTCCTTTCTCACTAGCTCCCTGCCCCCGACACAGGCTCCCCTCCACATAACCTTCATACGCCAAGCCACTCGTAATTGCCTGAACATGTCATGCCCTCTTTTGCCTTCTTTTGCCACTGCACTTGCAGTTCCCTCATCCTGGAAGGCCCTTCCTTTGTTTTCTGGGCTGGCTGTTGTCTTTCAGGTCTCAGTGTAGATGAGAAGCCTTCTTGTACCATATGTGAAGAGCCTCCTTGTACCCCGTAAGCCTGGTCTAGTTGCTCCCTTGGTGGTCTGTAGGATTCCTTGCTTAGCTCCTGTTAGAGCCTTTATCATGTTGTGTTGCAGTTGCCAACTCGTTTCTTTCCCATCCTGGACTTTAATGTCCTTGAGGACAACAGCTGTGTCTTATAAACCTTATATTCCCAGACAAACACAGTGCCTGGCACCCAGTAGGGTGAGTAATAGATATTTTTTAATTTGTCCAATTGCATTTTGAGCACTAGCCATATTCTCAGTGCTGCTTTGAGCACAAAGTGCTCAATCCTTTGTTAGGGGGTGGGGTGGGGGTGACATCCTTGAGGAGGAGTCATTTGAGCTGCAGAGTGACCAATGAGGGGCAGCCAAACATACAAGGATCTAGGACAAGAATATCCTTGGTCAAGAGAACAGCAGGATGACAGAGACAAGTTGGTAGTGGTCTGGGGCCAGAAAGCTGGCTGGGAGTCAGGATCTGAGGGTACTGGGCCAGATCAAAGGACCTTATGGGTCATAGTCATGATTAGTGGGAAGTCACTGGTGGGTTTCAAACAGGGAGCGCTGCCATCAGAATTGTTCTTAAAAGGCTTTTTCTGGCAACCATGTGGGATTGCCAGAAAAAGAATGGGATCCAGGGCACTGAGTGCCAACTGGACACTTGTTAGGATGCTGAGGGTTTCCAGAGAAGAGATGGCCGTGGCTTTGCTAGGGATATAACAGGGGAGAGGATGACGAAAGTAGTGAAACATGGGATGTATTTTGGAGGGAGAGGCCACAGGAATTGCTCATGGATTAAGGTATTTGTGGAATAAATGGCATTAAAGCAAGTGGTCTCTCTGCCTCAGTCTCTGTTTCAGGTTTATCCTCTTCTAATTTTTTTCAGCACTGCCACCAGATTACTTTTAAAGATGAATTAAAGTTCAGGTTTGATCATGTGGGTCTTATGGCCCATGAGACCTCCCGCTGCACACAGGCCACAGTACTCCTTAGCCTAGCTCAACATCCTTGCTTATCTGAGCCCCACTTGCCTGCCCTTTTGCACTCTCCCCTCTTCCCATTCCACACCTGCAGCTCTGCAGACAGGAGAGACAAGGCAAAGGAGGCTCCCACCCTGGAGCCTTTGCTGCTCCTTTGCCGTCACCTCTCTCGGTCACCTGGCTGACTTCCACTCATCCTTTAACCCCAGCTTACTGTTGCATCATTTATGAGCATTCCTGCACTGGTGCTCTGTGCCCTTGGTTTTCACAGCGCTATAGCCTCTCTTCCCTTTGGTTTCCCTTTGGTGTAAAGTTAGGATGGTATCTGTGCCTTCTTTTATAGAGCAGTTGTGAGGATTTGCTGGATTCAATGGCTAAAGCACTTAGGACAGCTTGGCACATAGGCCAGTCAGTGTGAAGCTCAATAATTGCTGTTATCATCTTGTGTGGCCCTCCTATTCTAGCCCACGCCACATTATCTAGTTATTTGCCTCCTCTCCCAACTGAACTGTGTGAGAGTGCCATTATCTTCATAGCGTCAGCCCTTAGAGTAATTCTTCCCACATAATTAATCATCATCATCAGCAGCAGCAAGATAACATTAGTGGACATTTACTCAATGCCAAGAACATTGGCTCAGAGAGGTATTATAAAGTTGCTGGAGGCAGGATTTGAATTCAAGCTGTCAAACCTCGGGGCTGTTCCCTGGACCAACACGATATGTTTCTTCCCAAACTGAAGTTGCCTGGTAAACATTTGGATGGATAGTTGGAAGGAAAGAACAACAAGGGAATTGGAACAGATTTTTCTCTGCATCAAATTTATATAAAAATCCATCTTGAGAAGGTAAAGTCTGAATGGACATGGAAATTGTTAGTGTTATTTCATTTTCAAGGAGAAAGAAAAATTTTCTTCCCTGGCCATAGTGGGCCTGGGGGCAAGGAGCTGCCTGCCACACTCACCATCCTGTCCAGTGTCTCACAGGTGCCATCTGTCAAAGGAGCTTGCTTTGGCAAACAGCTTAATTTCCGTGTTTTTGCCATTCTGAGGACATCAGTCAAACCCTTCCATAAAGGCCTTTGCCTCATTCCATTTTCAGCCTCACTGATCACAGATTTTACCTCTGGAACTGAAAGAGTGGTGGATTCTGAAAACCCGCCCTTAAGGAGCAGATGCACAGCCTCGTGTTTTCGAACACAAGATTTGGAGTCCTTTTCTTGGCAGCAGAATTAACGTTCACATAACCTCCATGTAACTGTGAACTTGGGGAGTTGTTCCAAGTTCTCCCCATATGAGAGCCAACCGTGGGAGGCAGTGACTCTGGGAAGTTTCCTTGTTTCAGTCAAGCTGTTTTATGCTGGAAAATCTTGTCTCTTCCTCTACCCTGTCTTAATAATATTTTACACTTGTGTGGAATCCTTTGGGAAATTTTTGTATGTATATTCTCACCAGATTCACACACTGAGGTACAGACTAAAGGTTTTATTATTTGAGTTCATCAGATTAGAAAACCAGGACTCAGAGAAGTTAAGACTTGCCCAGAGTCAGTGAGTAGGAAGACCTGGATTCAAACTCTTGTCTTTGATTTCTTGAGACCTGTTCTGACTCTACTGTAACAAAATGTATCCCAAACTTCTTGAGGCCTAAGCCTCAGTTATCTATTTATTGGGGTTCAGTTCTTGGTGATGTTCTTGTTACCTAATAGGTTCTCAACAAGTACTTGCTAAATTAAACAGAAGTGACGGAAAAGTGATACAACCAGGAATGGAAACTCTCTGCAGGACAGACTTCCTTATCAGTACCAACACCTTGTTATGTTGGCTGTGACTTATCTGGGGCAGATGTCCCTGTCTTCCTTGGCCAGTTGGGCAATACCTTCAATACTCTGCCATTGTGAGTTCTAGTCAACACCTTCTGAGTAAGCCCTGGAAAGGTATAATTAAGGGCTGGAACAGAATTTTATTCACCACAATCGGAGGCCTTGGTGATAGGAAATTTCCTTTCATTTTGGAGAGCAAATGTTCATCCTTCGGGTCAGCAGTCCCCAACCTTTTTGGCATCAGGGATCGGTTTCATGAAAGACAATTTTTGCATGGGGGAGTGAGGGATGGCTTGGGGATGCGGCTGTTCCACCTCAGATAATCAGGCATTAGTTAGATTATCTTAAGGACCATGCAGCCTGGATCCCTTGCATGCACAGTTCACAATCGGGTTCATGCTCCTATGAGAATCTAATGCTGATGATCTGACAGGAGGCTGAGCTCAGGCAGTGATGCTCGCAGGCCCTTCACTCACCTCCTGCTGTGCGGCCCAGTTCCCAACAGGCCACCGACCAGTACTGGTCCATGCTGGGGGTTGGGGACTCATGCCTCAGATGATGTAATGTCATAGTCCCCATTCATTGTGGACTATCCTCTTGGGAAGTTAAAGACAGTTCCATTGCCCACAAAGGAAATAGTGCAGTTACCTCAGAACTGAAGGGTCCTGCGGGGACTTTTTAAGTTTCCTGGTTAAATAGCCTTGATTTTGATAATCAACTCTAAAACATTCCCAGGAGAGCTATGTAAGCAGAAGAACATCATTTAAAATACTGGGTCATTTGGAAAAATTACTTGGGCTGAAATCGAAGGTTGTCTCTTCTTCCTACCTCTGCCTGAGCTGCCTTGGTCCTTGGGCAGCCCTTTGAAGAAAGTTTGGCTGTTTCCATCTTCAGCGGCTTTGCAAATGTTGCACTTTGGCAAATGCAGGCTTAGATGTAGAATGTGATGGCTTTGGTTTGGAAATTGGCCATTCACACTGATAACGGGTATTAATTTAATCAGCCTCAAATTGATAACAGGTATCTCTTGTGGAAACAAAGATAATTTGTTATTGATTGTGATCATGTCTTCTGATGTAAACTCTAGGCTTATTTTGTCTTGTAAAAGGCCAGTGCAGCCTCATACAATCTGAAGGAGACAGGAAAGGGGAGGACTGAAGGGAGGGAAGAAAGTTCCCCACATACACGCACGATGTGTTTTCTCTATTGTTCTGTTACCTGCTTTCTCTAGAAACTTTATAGATTAGCTTTTATAATCCACTTTGAAATGTTTGCCATTTTTAAAGCAGAAGCAATTTTTGCAGCTTTCAGGCAGAAGGTCATTTTATACAAAATGTTCATTCGTGTGCAACAAAGCGTATTTCTTCTACAGGAACAAAGAAATAATGAAGGCTCCTTAAAAGCTGTGTTTCTCCAAAGAAATGATCATCCTGATAGTTGGTGATTTATATGTGCCATTTCTATTGGAATCGAACAGTAAAAAACATTTGTATCAATAAGGATTACTGAATATTATTAAGGCTTCAGCTATGACTCTAACTGCAGTTGCAGCATTGCAGGGTGGCAGGGAAAGGTGTGTTGGCTTTCTTCTTGTCTAATTGTGTCCTTTTCTGCAGGTTATTCATTTTGCCTTGGTTTATTACCTGATGGTCATCCAGTCACTGATGTGGCCTCTGTGTAGGTCCCAGAGCACTAACTGTTTCCAGAATATTTCTCTTAATTGCTGTTTCCAGAACATTTTCTTACCTCCAAAACTTTCTGTGAAATGTTCCTATTGGCTGGAACGTTCTTTCAGCACTTCTCTTTCTCCTGCATCCTTCCTGTTCTCCTTCAGAGCTCAGCTTAAATGTCATGTCTTCTGGGAAGCTTCCTTGGCTTCCTGACAGCATTCTTTGTCACTTGTCCCTTCTCATTGAAATAGCTATTTTCCTTGTGCGTCCCTCACCTTTCTGTGAACCATCTTACGTTTTATTCATGGATCACTGGTCGTACCCGTCCCACACTTTGGGAAATATTCATCTAATTGAGCTAGCTACAAAGCAGCAAAGATTAATCTACACTGTTATGGAGTGATAAACAACTCTATCCCAAGGACAGAGGGGAAGGAATCTCAACACCAGAAGGAATGAAAATGTAAATCTGAACAACTTACTTTATTTCTCCAATGTAACAGTTCTTAAATGGATGATTTCTGACCCTTGGTACAAGACAAGAGTTTGAAATAAGTCTGGGAAACAAATCAATCTCATTTTGCCTGGGTTCCTGGAAACATCTTTTGATGTGCTAAGTGCCCTTAATGAGGGTAGAGATTTTTCATTTTAATCCGTGATTGATTGAGTTTGAAATCTGTGACTGCAGAGAAGACTTAGATCTCCTCTGTCTTCACTTCTGTAGACTGTCAGCATGTCAAGTTCAAGCCCTGCTGTGTAACACACTGCTAGGATCACATTAGTCCCAGGTACACACTGAAGGACAAATGGTGTAACTCAAACTCTTGCCCTTAAAACAAAAGCCAGCCTGGTGTGGTGGCTCACACCTGTAATCCCAGCACTTTGGAAGGCCAAGGCAGGCGGATCACGAGGTCAGGAGATCGAGACCATTCTGGCTAACACAGTGAAATCCCGTCTCTACTAAAAATACAAAAAATTAGCCGGGCATGGTAGCGGGCACCTGTAGTCCCAGCCACTCGGGAGGCTGAGGCAGGAGAATGGCGTGAACCCAGGAGGCGGAGCTTGCAGTGAGCTGAGATCGCCTGGGCAATAGAGTGAGATTCCGTCTCAAAAAAAAAAAAAACAACAAAAACAAAAAACAAAAGCCACTGAATCTAGGGTAACAGTTCAACCATGCCGCTCTGGGTATGGTTGTGATAGTAATTACTACTATTTTTTGATTCCTCTGTTTGGCCATTTTTCTACACATTGAACTCTTGTTGATTCAAAGGAAGAGTCATGTGATCTCTAACTCTGGTATTAATGACAATTCAATAACTAACTCCAAGTTTAACACTTTGTGTAGCCTAAATCCATGTTCATGATTATGGATTTGAGTTCCCCCCATTTGAGCTTAAACCTTATTTGAGAAAGAATTATGTATTCATTCCAGAAAAAAGGCAGTAAAAAGCCAGCCTGGTATGAGTATTAAATGTGTGGTTGCAAAACATTACATGAAAACCACTAAATATATTAAGTGCTTTGAAATCTTTATTAAATTCCAACACCCCATTTTAACAGCATTTTACAACCCAAAGCGTTTTAGCTTTAACGTAAGAAATAAAAATAACTTTTTACATTTCTGTTCCGTATGGTTTTTATATTTCTGTTTTTTTGGGGGGATTTTCATCCATAATTGTCCCTACCGCCCATTTTAGGGATTTTTATTTGAAATTTTCTTTATTTGTACACAATTTCTTCATTGTGATAAAATCAGGAGTCCAGCAGTTAAGTTACACTGGTAGTGTAGTAACATTTTCCATTACCTTCCCGCCTCTCACTGCACAATTCTTTCTCTCTTTTCTCCCCTTGTTAAGCCAAAATGGCCAGGAACAAAAACATAAAATACATGAAGACAAAAAAATCATTTTCTTTTTCTGATCCAGTTTTTACTTAGACATGGTGTCCGGTTTTCCGCTTCTGGCCCATGATGGAAAGTTTGACCTCTACCATGTCTTTAATGCTAGTCCTGATTTACGTGTTGCAGGGAGGAAACGGGACACTGTGCATTCTGTAATGTTGTGCGGATATACATAGGGTCATTGTAACAAGAAATAAGATGTGATTTTAAATGAAATGCTTTAATATCCCCGCTATTCCCCTTGGCAACTTTGCCTTCACCAAAGCTGTAAATACTATCTGTGGTCTATGGCTTCTAGTATTGTCTATTTATAAAGATGGCTCTTGTTTGTATTTATTTCACTAAAAGGGATGAGTTATATAGAAATATAAAAAGCCAGTGAAATGTGCATCAACTCATGAAGTACAACCTTTTATCTTACAGGTGCTTTGTTCCAAGTCCAGGATGTATATTCCAGTATATTGTTATCATTTTTATTGAGTCAGGAAAAGCTTTGGCATTAAACAAGGGATAAAAGATTTGTGGGCAAAACTGCTGTTTTCTCTTACCTCACAGCTCAGTTCCGAAGGCTGGAGTCTTCAAAGCCATTTTTGTTTCCAGTATTCACGTTTAATTAAAAACCACATTCACAATTCTATAATCCCATTTGTTGACCTAAAAAAGGAATTCATATAAAAGAAAATTAACATTATTAAAAGTACACTGCCTTTATAATAGGTATAAAAGAGTAACAGTTTTCCCCAGGCTCAGTGGCAGTTTCTTATATAATAACTAAAATATTAGCAAATTTAATGGATTTTTCTTACCTGCAAATTTGTTTTAAAAACATATTTCATTGGACTTAGATGATTATAATGACATTTGCTAAGAAAAGAGATGTCAATAATAAGCTGTTATTTTCTATTGGCAAGCATCAGAATTTGAAGTTCTCTGGTCTTGACTCTGTTAGATGACTAATCAATGTATTTTAATTTTATTAACTGGGGAAACTTGGCCAGGTGCAGTGACTCACGCCTGTAATCCCAGCACTTTGGGAGGCCCAGGTGGGCAGATCACCTGAGGTCAGGAGTTCGAGACCAGCCTAGCCAACATGGTGAAACCCCATCTCTGCTAAAAAATACAAAAATTAGCTGGAAGTGATGGCGCGTGCCTGTAATCCCAGCTACTCTGGAGGCTGCGGCAGGAGAATCGCTTGAACCCAGGAGGCGGAGCTTGCAGTGAGCCGAGATCACGCCACTGCACTCCAGCCTGGGCGACAGAGCGAGACTCCGTCTCAAAAACAAAACAAAACACAGGAGAAAATTCTGTCCCCATGACTCAGTTTTTTTTTTTATTTTTTTGAGATAGGGTCTTGTTCTGTTGCCCAGGCTGGAGTGCAGTAGTGCAATCTTGGCTCATTGCAGCCTCTGCCTCCTGGGCTCAAGTGATCCTCCCACCTGAGTTTCACCACTAGCTGGGGACTATAGGTGGGTGCCACCATGCCTCGCTAATTTGTACTTTTTGTAGAGATGGGGATTTGCCATGTTGCCCAGGCTGATTTTGAAGTCCTGGGCTCATACAATCTACCTGCCTTGGCCTCCCAAAGTGCTGGGATTACACCACGCCCAGCCTGTTTTAGGTAAATCTATGGAAGATGGTTTCCTTGTTAAATAACATTTCTTTTAATTTGTTTACCTTTATAAGAGTACTTTCAGAGGAAAGATTACTGTCCTTTGTTCTTTCCACAAGACACATAGTTCTTGATGATGTGCCATTTTTCTTGACTGTTGTACACAACAGCTGAGCCTGTTTTGGAAGGGCATCTCCTGAGTTCTCCCAGAAAATGTAGGCCTGTCTCCCATTGGTATCAGAGGGCAGGTTGGGACAACCTGGTGGGTGCTGCTTGCAGGGTGTATCCATTCAAAGAGCCCTCTTCTGGGATACCTATTTGCTTCATAAGAAACAACTATTACATGTAGCTGCTGGTTGATTATCATTTCTTGAATCATGTTTCCTAAAGCTTTCTAGTGAGAATGATGGAAAAAACATCTTCGTGGATGGAGAAGGAAATATGTGGGGTAAATTAAGTTTAAAAAAAGACATGCAGTGCTTGCTTTGGCAGCACATATATTAAAATGAGAGCAATCCAGAGGAGATTAGCAAGGAAGACATGCAAATTTGCGAAGAGTTCCCTGTTAGAAAAAAAAAAAAGGCATGCGGCAAATTTAACTTGAACAGGAACATAAAAACTTGCTAGCAGGTCAAATTCTCATGTATTTACTTCACTCAGCACAGAGTGCAGTGTTCTGGCTGCTCTTAGTAGTTAATACAATATTATCAGATGCTTTCCAGTGTTACCTTCTTGTATTGTTACCTGCTTTGTATTGCAGGGTTTATGGTTTAAATATACTTTATGTTTTGTTACATAGGAATATGTTACATAGTTTGCATGACTGTATAGTATACATATACATACACACACATATACATACACACATATGTAAATAAAATATATATGAAATACATTTCATGGATACTGTTTCATGATGATTTCAACTTGCCTATTATTTTCATCCTGTTCTCTTTTTTGTTGGTCCTACATGACTTTATTATTATTATTTTTTCCTTTCCAATTCTTTACTTTTTTTCAGTATTATCTGTCTTGGTAATTGTGTAGTTCTACTTTATCTTTTGATCATTTAAACATTTTATCAACTTTTTTTCTCCAGATTCTCAGTGCTTAGACACCATTAAAAATCCATTTTTTATGTGTTGAAGTAAATAAATGCTCAAATGCATGAATTGTTTTGATAATGTAAGTATTCAGACATGCATAATATTTAATACACATTCTGTAAAGCTCAGTATGTAACTGATTTCATGATACATGCATAGAAATTCTAAATCTATTACAAAGATTAAGAGAATATGCTCTCAGAAACACATAGTTTTCTTTCTTTTTATATATCACTGCCTGTCACTCATCTGTCAGGATCCACAGTGTTTTTGCAGATTGTACCATGTGATCCCAGAACGCTTTCAAGCTTCATTGACTAGGATGATTCTAGGAAGACAGTGACCCAGTGAACGCTTGGGGCCCACTTACCTGATCTTTGTAGATTGTTCCTCTTCTTACTTTTCTGTTTCTCATTCCCTCCATCTTACGTCTTTTTTTCTGTAAAGATTTTATGTCTTAAAGTGACAGTATTTTAGGTAGGAATACGTAAGTTTTGTTTTTTGTTTTTGAGACAGAGTCTCACTCTGTCGCCCAGGCTGGAATGCAGTGGTGTGATCTCGGCTCACTGCAGCCTCTGCCTCCTGGGTTCAAGCGATTCTCCCGCCTCAGCCTCTTGAATAGCTGAGACTACAGGCATGTGCCACCACGCCTGGCTAATTTTTGTGTTTTTTGGTTGAGATGGGGTTTTTGCCACGTTGACCAGGCTGGTCTCTTAATTCCTGACCTCAGGTGATCTGCCCGCCTCTGCCTCCCAAAGTGCTGGGATTACTAGTGTGAACCCACCATGCCTGGCCTAGGTACATAGATTTTACAAAGTTAAATAAGAGTTGAGAAACCTTGGAGGTTTAATCAGGCATCAGGAGTGAGGTGAGGAATGGGATGAATGCTGTTTTTAGCCAGTGGTTCTCAAACTTTAGTGGCATCAGAACTGCCTGCAGGGCTTGTGAGACCAGATTGCTGGTCCTCACCTACAGAACTTTTGATTCGATGGGACTGGGATGGGCATTGCTACAATTTCCCAGGTGAAACTGATCCTGCCAATGTGGGACCGCACTCTGAGAAGCACTGCTCTAGGGTCACCACTTTTTGTATTTTCAGGTGAGGAAACTGAGGCTCAGACAAGGGAAGGGTCCTGCTCAAGATTTCACACCTGTAGACCTGTAGTGAGTTAGCATCCGGGCTAGAATGAGGACCAGGTCTCATGGCTCTGGCCTCTGATGTTCTCTGGGGATTGTTCTTTGACCAGTGAAGGAAAAAACCCTTCCTGACCTTCTGATCAACTGAAGATAGTCTGGGAAATCACATTTCCACCCTTCCCAAATTCCTGTCTGTGGGCAGCACTGTCTCTGGCTGGCCTGTCTCTTTCTTCGTATGTCCTGTGGCGAAAGTGGGCTTTGGTGCTCTATACTGCTGCTTAAAGTTACCCAAATATATTTCAGCCTCTTCACTTCCATATCCAATTTAATAATTATTCATGGGACATTTGTCTGTCAATTTGTGACCGTTTAGAGATTAATATTAATGCCATCATTTTTCACACGTGGCCTGTTAAACTCAGACCTATATTATGTCAAGAAAAAGCAAGTTAAAGACAGCATAGGATACAAGAGTGACCATAGGAAAAATAGAAGTGGTTAAATTTTTGCTTGGATCTAAGATTTTGCTTTTAGTTTGATGTAATTTCAGTGAAATATTATTTCACCAAATGAGAGTTTTCTGTAATATCCTCTAGCCTATATTTTCAAGGTAGGAAATATTGTTGGCAAAATCAAATTAAATTAAAATGATTTTGATTGTTGAATAATTGTCTAAATGAAGGCATCATGAAATGGGTTTCATAAGAATATTAATGTGTTGAATTTCACTGGCCGAGAAAAATAACAAGAATTGTGTTCTTGTGGGTCCTGAGTATTTGTTTAATTTAAGTGATTGCTTTATTGGGTTGCAGATTGTCACAGTGGCATTGATGGACCATAAAATGCAAATAACTGTCACTTGATAATTACATATTAGAACTTGGTACAGAAAGAATTGACCTTGAATGATTGAGGGAATTAAAATAAGTACTCTTTTCCAAAATATTGGGGCAGAACGCTAGCCCACTTAAAGTTGGACTCAATTCAAGGCAATAAATCTTGACTAAGGGCGTTCTATACCTAAGGAATGCACCATGCTAGGTGGGTTTTGGATCTGCATTGGGCCTCAAGGGCCAGTGTCTGAATTGTTATGTAAATGAATGCAGAACACATGTGCATTTATAAATGTGTGCATAACAATAAATATTTATTGGAAGAATTATTGATTGAATGATGAAGGCAGAATCCAAATGTTGACATTGATGTGATTATTTTCAGTTTCATGGGAGCAAAGGCATCAGATCACAATGTATGAGCTATGATATAATCTGTCACTTTTGGTCAATGGAGAAATGGGGTTCAGGCCACAATTCTGATCCTTAATGCTGTCTTCTGTTTTTTTTTTTTTCTTTTAGCGTCTGGTGGAGGCTGCAGAAGAAGCACACCTGAAACATGAATTTGATGCAGACTTACAGGTAACTGATTATAGTTTGAGTTAAATTGTTTTGTGTGTTTCCTGCCAAAGAGAAGTACCAGGTATACCAGGAATACTGATTTTTCAGTGATTGGGAGGGAGAGGCTTTTGAGAGGATGGTACTGAGTTGGAATAAATTGCCTATCTTTGACAGGATTCTTAAGCAATCCGCAACCACTTTCTAACAATGACAGTTATAATGGGTAATGCCAAACAGTCACATGTGTGTAATCAGATTTCAATAAACTATTCCCCAATATAGGGGGAGTTAAATTGGTCAACTGGCAATAATCACCAGATCTCTCAATGGTGAATTGACAAGATAGCAGAATATATCCAAATCCCACTTGGCTGGCTGCATTTTGGAATGCAAGTGACTGAAAGCAATACTGTGATGGATCTATCCTTGAGTTGATTGTTAATAAAATTAAAAAATTAAATCATTCACTGATTTGAGATTCAAACACCCATTTCATCAATTTCTTGCGTAGATCTTGCACCTGATCATGACATGACTATGTCTGATTGAGAAGGATTTTGATGTCGATGTGTATAGAAAACATAGTAAAGGGTTGTTTGTTTTTTTCTTGTAAATTTGTTTGAGTTCATTGTAGATTCTGGATATTAGCCCTTTGTCAGATGAGTAGGTTGCAAAACTTTTCTCCCATTTTGTAGGTTGCCTGTTCACTCTGATGGTAGTTTCTTTTGCTGTGCAGAAGCTCTTTAGTTTAATTAGATTCCATTTGTCAATTTTGGCTTCTGTTGCCATTGCTTTTGGTGTTTTAGACATGAAGTCCTTGCCCACGCCTATGTCCTGAATGGTATTGCCTAGGTTTTCTTGTAGGATTTTAATGGTTTTAGGTCTAACATTTAAGTCTTTAATCCATCTTGAATTAATTTTTGTATAAGGTGTAAGGAAGGGATCCAGTTTCAGCTTTCTACATATGGCTAGCCAGTTTTCCCAGCACCATTTATTAAATAGGGAATCCTTTCCCCATTTCTTGTTTTTGTCAGGTTTGTCAAAGATCAGATAGTTGTAGATATGCGGCATCATTTCTGAGGGCTCTGTTCTGTTCCATTGATTTATATCTCTGTTGTGGTACCAGTACCATGCTGTTTTGGTTACTGTAGCCTTGTAGTATAGTTTAAAGTCAGGTAGCGTGATGCCTCCAGCTTTGTTCTTTTGGCTTAGGATTGACTTGGCGATGCGGGCCCTTTTTTGGTTCCATATGAACTTTAAAGTAGTTTTTTCCAATTCTTTGAAGAAAGTCATTGGTAGCTTGATGGGGATGGCATTGAATCTATAAATTACCTTGGGCAGTATGGCCATTTGCACGATATTGATTCTTCCAACCCATGAGCATGGAATGTTCTTCCATTTGTTTGTATCCTCTTTTATTTCATTGAGCAGTGGTTTGTAGTTCTCCTTGAAGAGGTCCTTCACATCCCTTGTAAGTTGGATTCCTAGGTATTTTATTCTCTTTGAAGCAATTGTGAATGGTAGTTCACTCATGATTTGGCTCTCTGTTTGTCTGTTATTGGTGTATAAGAATGCTTGTGATTTTTGTACATTGATTTTGTATCCTGAGACTTTGCTGAAGTTGCTAATCAGCTTAAGGAGATTTTGGGCTGAGACAATGGGGTTTTCTAGATATACAATCATGTCATCTGCAAACAGGGACAATTTGACTTCCTCTTTTCCTAATTGAATACCCTTTATTTCCTTCTCCTGCCTGATTGCTCTGGCCAGAACTTCCAGCACTATGTTGAATAGGAGTGGTGAGAGAGGGCATCCCTGTCTTGTGCCAGTTTTCAGAGGGAATGCTTCCAGTTTTTGCCCATTCAGTATGATACTGGCTGTGGGTTTGTCGTAGATAGCTCTTATTATTTTGAGATACGTCCCATCAATACCTAATTTATTGAGAGTTTTTAGCATGAAGGGTTGTTGAATTTTGTCAAAGGCCTTTTCTGCATCTATTGAGATAATCATGTGGTTTTTGTCTTTGGTTCTGTTTATATGCTGGATTACATTTATTGATTTGCGTATGTTGAACCAGCCTTGCGTCCCAGGGATGAAGCCCACTTGATCATGGTGGATAAGCTTTTTGATGTGCTGCTGGATTCGGTTTGCCAGTATTTTATTGAGGATTTTTGCATCAATGTTCATCAAGGATATTGGTCTGAAATTCTCTTTTTTGGTTATGTCTCTGCCAGGCTTTGGTATCAGGACGATGCTGGCTTCATAAAATACTATGCAGCCATAAAAAATGTTGAGTTCGTGTCCTTTGTAGGGACATGGATGAAACTGGAAAACATCATTCTCAGTAAACTATTGCAAGGACAAAAAACCAAACACCGCATGTTCTCACTCATAGGTGGGAATTGAACAATGAGAACTCATGGACACTGGAAGGGGAACATCACACTCCGGGGACTGTTGTGGGGTAGGGGGGGGGGGGAGAGACAGCATTAGGAGATATACCTAATGCTAAATGATGAGTTAATGGGTGCAGGAAATCAACATGGCACATGGATACATATGTAACAAACCTGCACATTGTGCACATGTACCCTAAAACCTAAAGTATAATAATTAAAAAAAAAAAAAAAGAAGAAAACATAGTAAAGGGCAACAAGTGAATTAAATAATACTTGGAGGTTCCAGCTGGGTGTGGTGGCTCACACCTGTTATCCCAGCACTTTGGGAGGCTGAGGCAGGTGCATCGCTTGAGGCCAGAAGTTCGAGACCAGCCTGGCCAACATGGTGAAACCCTGTCTCTACTAAAATTACAAAAATTAGCTGGGCGTGGTGGCGCACGCCTGCCATCCTAGCTACTTGGGAAACTGAGGTAGGAGAATTGCTTGAACCTGGGCAGCAGACATTGCAGTGAGCTGAGATTGAGCCACTGCACTCCAGTCTGGGTGACAGAGTGAGAGTCTGTCTCAAATAAGTAAGTAAGTAAGTAAGTAAGTAAGTAAAACTTGGAGATTCCTTTGGGTCTTCCTGAAAGAACTTTTATCTAAATTGGCACTTTGAGTTTTGTGACCTTTCCTCACTGCTAGGAAAACAGAAGGAGCAAACCTTAAAGTTTGAGCTTTGCTAGACGTATTTCTTTTAGTGGCTTGTGGTCACAATTCGGAAATAGTGTTGACTTTCCTATATTACCATTTATATGGGAAATAGAAAGGCAGACATAAATCATTAGGCACAAAAAAAAGATGGCAATACCAAAGCTGACCACCGGCTGCATGTCTCTCTGGAAGGTGTGTCCTTGTCATCACCCTCATCTGTGTCTTTTGCTTTGTGGGTAAAACAATGCATATTCAAGTGGGGTGATCAAAGAAAGTTTAATTAAGGAAATATTTTCAAATGTGTAGTCGGGGTTAAGTGAAACCAACATGCAGTGGTGTTCAGATAAACCAACAGGCAATGGTGGCATATCCCAGAGCTAGCCATACTTCTGGCCTGAAGAGAGGAAAACTAGGGTTTCCAGAACTCAAGGAAGATGGCTACGTGGAAAAAGGATTTGATAGAGGAGTATAGCCATCCATGGTGAGCTGGAAAGGGTGAAATTTGGGATAATGATACCCCAGTACTCTCTTGCTTTCTTATTTCTTGCCAGTACTCACTGTTGGCTGAATCCAGCTGTTGGTATGGTTGATGTAGTTCAGTTCAGTCATTGAGCTGGGGGAGGAAGGTTGAAGAATGGTTCTGGAGGGGCAAACAGAAAATATCAAGTCCATTATCAGCAGTCTTTTTAGGCATAATACTCAACATTTGAAACAAATAGAGCCAGAGGTGTAGCTAAGCATAAGAGGGAAATGAGGAGAAGCTCTGAGGATGGTTGGAAACATTGGAAGAGGAGTTGGCAGCTGGCCCAGCTCTTTGAGTGAAGCTGCTGAGAAGGGACAGAAGATAGTGAGAAGAACCTTGAATATAGCAAGAAGCACCTCACCTTCCTAAAGCCATACTCAGTTCTCACATGATTGCTCCACAAAGATCTAGGGGCCATTTACTGGCCACATTTGTCTTCATTGAACCAGATCTTCAGAGAGTTTGGACTTGTAGAGTGGGCCAGAAGGGATTTAATGGCAGCATCAGGAAGCACTTTGGCAGGTGTGAAGATTATAAGGACCTCTTGAGTGCATTGCCCAAGGAAGCTGTCTCACTTTTCTCAGAAGTTCCTGAAGGCTTTTCAGGAATATTCTGATTTTAAGTGACAGAAACTCAACTCATATCAACTTAGTTTGTAACAATGAATGAAATAAGAATCCATGAGTCCACTTAATAATAAATAAACAGATAGATAGATTAAAAAATAGACAAATGGGCCAGGCTGGGTGGCTCACACCTGTAATCCCAGCACTTTGGAAAGCCAAGGCGGGAGGATCAGGAGTTTGAGACCAGCTTGGCCAACATGGTGAAACCCTGTCTCTACTAAAAATACAAAAATTAGCTGGGCATGGTGGCAGGCACCTGTAATCCCAGCTACTCAGGAGGCTGAGACAGGAGAATCGCTTGAAGCTGGGAGTTGGATGTTGGAGTCAGCCAAGATCATGCCAGTGCACTCCAGCCTGGGCAACAAAGAGAGAAACTCCATCTAAAAAAAAAAAAAAAAAAAAAAAAGATAAATGAGGGGGAACGTCTTAGAAGGCAACTAATGCATATAGAAAAATGATTGAGTTAGAAAATTATGGTAATTAACTGAGGCAAGAATCTTCAGTGGATGCTAAAATTAGTTGGCAAAAGTTTGGTGAAGAACAGGACACTTATAGTCTCAAACTATTTGCCCACAAGTTACTCATCAATTACAAAGGGAAAAATAGCAATCTTATTGTGGAGAAACCTGATAGACACCACCTAAAACAAATAATTGAGGTTATTGTCACCAATAGTGAGACAAAGTGACATCAAGTGCCTCTAGATGTGATGACTCAGAAAAATATAACACAGTTACGTAGAATCCTTGCCCAAAATGTGTAGCCTGACTGTAATCATGATAAAACATCACACAAATCTAGATTGAGGAACATTCTACAAAGTAACTGTCTGGACTCGTCTTCAAAAATGCCAAGATCAAGAAGGAGAAAGAAATGTTGAGGATTTGCTCCTAATTCAAAGAGGATGAGGACACATGACTGCTACATGCAATGTGCGATCCTGAACTGGACCCTGAACTAGAAAACAAAGTTTTAATATGGACTGTGCATTAGAAAACAATGCTGTATTAATGTTGGATTGTCGGATTTTCATCCCTGTACTGTGATTATATTAAGGAATGCCCTTATTCTTTGATTTTTTCTGGCTTCATTGGTTCAACAGGAAGGAGTGATTGTGCAGGAGAGAGTGAGAAACATTATTGGAAGTGATGACTGCTTTGTAAAATCTGTTATTTATGGCTCATATGGTCAATTTTACTGAGAGATAAGGGTTAGTGGGATGGGGCATGGGAGGGGATGATGTGGTTGACTTTTGGGGATTACTTACCCTTCAGCAGATAAAAAATGTTCTGTGGTTTTAGTTCAGCCAACATAGAGACATTCTTGTTTGTCCATCTGAAGCTATTATTATTTTCCAAGAGTGTTCTGATTTCCTATTACCGAAGTTTTACAATAAAATTCTGGTGTAGCACAAGTGATTCCCTCTGTCAAAGGGGGTGCTGTGATTGTGAATGCAGCATTGGCATCTCTCTTGAAAAAACGAGGCACCAAGAAAATAAGTCTCTAGTTTTTGTTCTCTTGGGAACAAGGAAAGGGAGCTAAAGTTTTCCTCCCTAGTCACCTGTTCTGGATGTGTACAACAAAAGCATCAGAGGGTACCATTGTGGTCTGAACATAAGAGTAGATGTTGAAATACTCTGTCAATATGACAATGCCATTCACACTGGTGCTCCGACCTCAGTGAACTCCTCTATGGGTCAAAGTAAATCACATACACTTTGGTGGAGACCTGTGAAAGAGAGGCCTTTGATAAGCTGGATGTGCATGGAAGAATTTGTCTTGGCTTAGATGAAGGTTTTGAAGCTACTGAAGCTTCTATGCTATTAAGTGCAAGTCTGTTAACAGCTCGGGTGTCAGCCCCATTGCTATTACTGAGGTAGCAGGTCTGTGTACTGGCTCTGAATTTATTACTATGATGGTCCATTAGAGCTGATCAATTGTTAATCTGGGTTCTGCTGACCTCTCAGCAACCCCTGGCAGATAATTGTTTTTATCAAAAAAAAATTTCAGACTACCATCTGCTTCCTGTGAAATAACACTGAGAAGGAACCTACCCTATTAGCTCAGGAGTAGAGGGAGCTGGAAGTCTGTTTTCATACAGAAAAAGAAAGTGATTTTGCAAAATTTCCTAACCTGTGTAGTTTTAATTCATATATATCTTAGCTTCCGTCTTCCCAAAACAGAAAAGAGATGATGCATCTGCCCCTTCTCTCACACTTTAGACTGGAGACGTTGCATCATTGCAACATTCATATGCTTCAAAGTGAAGAATTTGCTTTTCATTGGTAAAATAATCAAAAGTTACAAAAAGAAAGTTATAACTCCTTTATTATCACGATTTTATTTTCCATTTAAATTCCCCTTGCAGTCTCTTCAGAGGTTTAACTTTTCCCCCATGACCTTATGGCTTTGACATCTACAGCCCCCTCTGTAAAGTCCTTACTATGGCATTAGATTGTTAGTTGTTAACAAAAACTGTATCGGGGCAAGAGGCAAAATGCAGCTCCTGAAGGATAGCATGTGTGAACAAACCAAAATGCAGAATCCTCCATAGAAAACAGATGTGCTTGGCCTTCATTGGCGGGGTGGCTTTCTTTCTTTCTTTCTTTTTTTTTTTTTTTTTTTTTTGAGACAGAGTCTCGATCTGTCACCCAGACTGGAGTACAGTGGTGCGATCTCAGCTCACTACAACCTCTGCCTCCCAGCTTCAAGTGATTCTCGTGCCTCAGCCCCCCGAGTAGCTGGGATTACAGGTATGCACCATGACACCCAGCTACTTCTTGTATTTTTTGTGGATACCAGGTTTCACCATGTTGACTAGGCTGGTCTCAAGCTCCTGGGCTCAAGTGACCTGCCTGCCTTGGCCTCCCAAAGTGCTGAGATTACAGGTATGAGCCACCGTGCCCAGCCTGGCAGGGTAAGTTTCTTGTGGACACTGGTGTCAGTTCAGCCCTCTGGCTTGTCCCTCTTTCTGGTGGCCTGTGGGTCCTAGATTGGCCTTCTCTTGGTATAGTTCTTTATTCCCTGATATCTTCATTGGGTCAATTTTCAGTCATAATTGATAATAGAGGCCTTGTTATAATAGCATCTCTCTCCTTTTTTACTTTATGCTGTGAATTAACATAGGCTTTTCTTAAAAGATTGGTAGTTCCAATGAGAACAGAGTTTTAAAAAATACTACCCTGTGTCTCAGTTATTACATGTGATTATTTTAGTGTTTCACCCTCATTATTTTGATGGCAAAACCCAATTCCAGGCGGAGAAGCAGGAGACCTTAGCTTTGAATACCAAGCCATTGATGAATTTCCAGAAAATTAAGTCTATACATGTTCTAGTACAGTTCAGAATGCCTTCCCCGTCTTACATACTCTTTCTTTTTGAGTTTTTCCACTGGCAGTAAAGAAAAAGAAAAAAAGTCCTTTTGACAGTTTACTAAAAACCTGCTTATCTTTGAACCACAAACATATTTTCTTCGAAAGCTGTCTCAAATAAGTGCCAATTGCACAGAGCGGGTGCACAGAGAGAGAAAAAAGTATGGTTTTGAATTGTGTATCCTGCAGAAGCTTTTTCTATTACAAAGTTTTCTATGATAGTTTTTCTTTGTTGTTTTGTAAGTAATAGGGAAAAAGAAAAGTGTGGTGACATTCAGAGGGATAACAAATTTGGGAAGGGAAAGGAGCTGGCAGCACACTTCCTTCTGGTCCTCACCAAGCTGGAAGAGCCTACCTTGCAAATGTAGTGGCCTGATTTCAAAGGTAGGGTGGGGGCTTTGGAGTGGAGGGGGAATAAAGACTGTTTTGGGAAACCTCTGAGTTAAGATGACTTCTGATACTTCCTAGAGCAGCTTACTCTACCTCCTTACCTGTTACAATGGGAGCTTTGTGTTGAAGGAAACCCAAGAAAGGAGAGAAAGGGCAGCTCAGGAGCCCCAGCACTCAATGTAGAACTTCTTTCACCATCCACTAGGAAAAGGAAGCCTTTCTAAGAAAAAGGATTAGCAAGGACAATGGGAGAGTGATGTCAACAAGATGGCTGGCTAGAAGAAGCCCTTAGTGCTTGTTCCCCGCCGCCCTGCAAAGACAGCCAAAACAATGAATAAACTGCTGGATTTTGATGAAAATAACTAAACAGGGCTGAAGTGCATCAAAGGAGTAACAGAAGCCCTGTAGACCACAGAAGCCCAGGATGGATGCATAGAGAAGGGAAGCACCTTGCTTCTGCTACCCCATCCCCAAGGTGGGGTCAATTCAAAACCAGGAGTTACTTCTCCCTGTGGAAAAAAGGTGAGCAAGAAGACTGCCGGAAGCACCCATCATCGATGTGGACACTTGTAGTGCTCTCCGCTGGGGACTCCTACTGACCTCACAGGTGCTCACGTCAGCTGAGGGAGCTGGCTGGTGTCCACATGGCTGCACTCTCCCCAGAGAAGCAGCTGACACTGTGTCCTGTCCCCTGTGACCCATGTGGGTACTGCACCGTCTTTGAACTTGAACCACTGCTGGAGTGTGTCTGGTCCTGGTGCAGTTAGCCACAACACCCTTTCGTCCCTGAGGCTTTGTTGCCACTGAACCACCCTTGCCTGCTGGCCCACCATCCCTAAGCTGAGCTGCTGCTACACCCTACCCCAGGGGCCAAGCTGGTGTGTAGCTGCTCTACCTACCCCTCCCAGTCACTATCGTGCTTTGCCCCTCAGAGCCTAAGCTGAAGCAGCACCCTGCATCCTGGGGAATTGGTGCCTTGTCTGCCCAGAGCAGTAAGGCTCCCTGTGCCCGAGCTAAAGAGGTACATCAACTTGTGGAGAAATGGAGCCATAGCCAGACTGAGCAGCCACACATCCCTGGGCTGATCTGACGTGGTATCCCACATCCCAGGGAAACAGGGCGTTGGTTGAGCTGGGACACCTTGCCCTACTGGCTGAAGAACTGTAGTACCCTGCTTCCCTAGAACTGGACTAGCCTTGCAGAGTATGAGAAGCCCCTCTTCTTGGGGAGTGGAGTCATCACTGTGCTGTTCCCTGCCTTCCAAGGTGCAAGCAGCAGTTAGGCTTTGTCATTTTGGGTACCTTGTTGCTGCTGCACGTGTCCATACAGGGTCTAGGATGCTTCCGTGTCTCACCATCTGGGAGTCCAGAGTTATATGAGGTAGGCATCTCATTCACTGGGGCCTGAATTGCCACTGTGCCTGTTGGCACTGGTTCCCAAATTGCAGCTTTACCTTGCTCCCCGGGCTCAAATCATCAGAGCACCCCTTCTTCCTCAGAGAAAGGCCAGTTCTGTGTCCCGTCCCCTGGGGTCAGAGTCACAACTACATCCCAGCTCCCTGGGCCGGCCTCAGCTGCTTGTTTGTGCCCCAGAGTCACAGATCCTGGTGTGTAGGCAATCTGCCTCCAACCCTGCCTCGGAGAGTGAACCTTCACCTTAGAACTCAGGTGCCAAACTTAAGCTCATGAAACCCTGAGCCCAGGACTCCTCTTCCATGGATATTCTGAGCACCTGTTTCCTGGAACTCAGTACTGCTGCAGCTGCTTGAGGGCTGTGTCAGACCTGACATCAAGAGAGATCTTCCCATCTAAGACTCACCATTGCATGGAAAGAAAGAAGAGGAGGACATCAAAAGCCCTGTCACCAAGGACCCTGACAACCTTTGCTACCACCACCACTGCCCCAAACTCCTACAGCCTAGTCTACCAGACACCCAAAGTCATTTCTGACATTGATCACAGCTAAAGAAGCTTCACAGAGGATATATAACTGCTTCTACTAGGAACTTAGAGTCACCATGCCCTACCCAATTGGCACAGGAAGACCCATCTGCAAGTGAAAGTCTTTCCCTATAAAAGCCACTCTGTAAAGTTTGGAAGAGGTGATTGTTTCACCAGATGTGCAGACATCAATGCAAGGAACAAGAAACATGAAAAAGCAAGGAAACAGTACATTGCCAAAGTAACACAATAATTCTCTAGTAACTTACTCCAAGAAAAGGAAATTTATGAATTTTCTAAAAAGGAGTTCAAAATAATGATTGTGAGGAAACTCTGTGAGATTTGAGATAAGATAGATAGGCAATTCAGTGAAATCAGAAAAAAATTTGTGATCTGAATGATAACCTCAACAGAGATAAATATCATTAAAAAGAACCAAATAAAAATCTTGGAGCTGAAGAATTCAATGAATGAAGTAAAAAATATAATAGAAAACTTCAACATCAGACTAGATGAAGCAGAAGAAAGAATCTCTGAACTTGATGATAGGTCTTTTGAAATTACCTAGTCAATGGAAAAATAAGAAAAATGAATGAAAGAATGAAGACAGTCTGCAGAACTTATGAAATGTCATCAAGTGAACAAAGATTCATATTAGGAGAATTGCAGAAGGATAAGGGACAAAGGTAGGAAGAGGAAGCTTATGAAATAATGAAATAATTGCAGAAAACCTCCATATTCTTGGAAGAGATTTGGACATCCAGATCTGTGAAACTCAAAAGTCCACAGACGGATTCAACCCAAAGTGGTTCTCTCTGAGGTACATTATAATTAAACTATCAAAAGTCAATGGCAAAGAGATAATTTTAAAAGAACAAGAGAAAAGTGTCAAGTCACATATAAGGGAAATCATCATTAGAATGTCAGTGAATTTCTTAAGAGAAACGTTACAAGCCAGGAGAGAATGGGATGAAAATTTTAAAGTGCTGAAAGGAAAAAGAATGTCAGCCAAGAATACTATACCCATTAAAGGCGTCCTTCAGGAATAAAGGAGAAACAAAAGTCTTTCCTAGGCAAGCAAAAGTTGAGAGAATTTATCACTACTGAACCTGTCTTACAAGAAATACTTAAGAGAGTTCTTCAAGCAGAAACGAAAGGATGCGAATTACTCATATATCAACATATGAAAGTATAAAATTCAATGGTAAAGGTCAAGTCCAGAATACTTCATTATTGATATGATACTCTGTAAATCATGTATATCTTTAGTATAAAGGTCATAAGTCAAAACAGTCAAAAATAATGACAGCCACCATTAATTAAGAAATGCTTAATATAAAAAGATGTAAATTCTGCCATCAAAAATATAAATTGTTGGCAGAGGGCAAAAGTTAAGAGTTTTTGTATGAGAATGAAATTAAGTTGTTATCAGTGTAAAATATCCTATTATAACTGTATGATGTTTTGCATAAACCTTATGGTAACTACAAAGCAAAACCTATAGCATGTATACCAATGGTAAAGAGAAAAGAATAAAAACTTAGCACTATAGAAACTTACCAGATTACAAAGATAAAAAACAGGAGAGGGAGAAGGGAACAAAGGATCTGTGAAACAACCAGAATACAGTTAATAAAATGGCAGTAATAATTCTTTACCTATCAATAATTACAATGAATATAAATGGATTAAATTCTCCAATCAAAAGACATAGAGTGGCTAAATTGATTTAAAAAACAAGGTCCAACTATATGCTACCCACAAGAGACCCGCTTTAGCCTTAAGGACACACATAGGCTGAAAGTAAAGGAATGGAAGAAGATATTCCATGCAAATGGTAACCAAAAAAAAGAGCAGGAGTGGTTATACTTATTTCTAATAAAATAGGTTTTAAGTATGGAACCGTCACAAAAGACAAACAGAGTCACTATTTAATGATAAAGGGCTCAGTTCATCAAGAGGACGTAAGATCTGTAAATATATATGCACCCAATCTGAGAGCACCTAAGACAAATATTAATTGACATTAAGGGAGAAATAGATAGCAATACGATAGTAGTAAGGGACTTTGATATCCCACTTTCAACAATGGACAGATCAGATGAAAATTAATAAGGAAATACTGTAATTGAACTGCACTTCAGAAAAAAAATGGACCTAACAAATATATATAGAACTTTCCATCCAATAGCAGCAGAATATACATTCTTCCCTAGTGCACATGGAACATTCTCCAGGGCAGACCACATGGTAAGCCACAAAATAAGTCTTAACAAACTTAAGAAGATTGGAATCATATCAAGTATTGTTTATGACCACAATTATATGAAACTACGAATCAACAATAGGAAGATTTTTGGAAAAGTCAATAATATGTGGAAATTAAACAACATGCTCCTGAACAACCCAGTGGATCAAAGAAGAAATCAAGAGGAAAATATAGCAATATCTTGGCCAGGCACAGTGGCTCACACCTATAATCCCAGCACTTTGGGAGATGGAGGTAGACAGATCACTTGAAGAGTTCGAGACCAGCTTGGGCAACAAGTGAGACCTGTCTCTGCAAAAAATAAAAAAAAAAAATTAGCCAGTCTTGGTGGCGTGTGCCTGTAGTTCCAGCTATTCAGAAGGCCGAGGTGGAAGGGTGGCTTAAACCTGGGAGGCAGAGGGTTCAGTGAGCCAAGATTGTGTCACTGCACTCCAGCCTGGGTGACAGAGCCAGACCGTATCTCTCTCTCTCTCTCTCTCTCTCTCACACACACACACACCACACACACCACACACACACACACACAAAATATCTTGAGGCAAAAGATAGTGAAGACATAAAATACCAAAACCTATGGGATACAACAAAAGTGGTTCTGGGAGGGAAGTTCACAGCTGTAAATGCCTACATTAAAAAATAAGAAATATTTCAAATAATAAGAAGAAAGATTTTAAATAAGTAGCCCAACATTACACCTCAAGGAACTAGGAAAGGAAGAACAAGTTAAACCCAAAGTTAGCAGAAGGAAGGAAATAATAAAAATCAGAACAGAAATAAATCAAATTGGGGATAGAAAAACCATAGAAAAAATTAACTGAGTTGTTTTTTTCTTGAAAACATAAAATTAACAAACCCTTAGCTAGACTAAGAAAAAAAAAAGACTCAAATATATGAAATCAGAAATGAAAGTGGAGACATTATAACAGAAGCCTCAGAAATAAAAAGCTTCGTAAGTAACTATTATGAACAATTATATGCCAAGAAATTTGATAACCTAGGGGAAATGGATAAATTCTTTGTAAAACCAAGGTTTTGCCAAGGTTGAATCAGGAAGAAATAGAAAGCCCGCATAGAGCAATAACAAAGAGAATGAAGTAGTAATTAAAAACCTCCTAAAAAATAAAAGCCAGATGGCTTTATGGCTGAATTATACTACATTTTCAAACAAGAATTACTACCCAAACTTCTTAAACTCATCCAAAAAATAGAGCTGGAGGGAATACTTCCTAACATGTTTTCCGAAGCCAGCATCACCTTGGTACCTAAACCAAAGACACCACGGTAAAGAAAACTACAGGTCAGGTCAGTATCAATATCTCTGATGAATATTCATGTAAAAATCATCAATAATATTTTAGCAACTCAAATTCAACAACAAATCAAGATTATACATCATGATCAAGAGAGATGTATCCCTGGCCATGTAAGACTAGCATATGCAAATTAATCAATGTGATACTTTCATTAACAGACAAAAACCACACGATCATATAAACTGATGAAGAAAAAGCATTCAACAAAGTTCAATATCCTTTCTTGATAAAAACTCTTAACAGTTTAGGTATAGATGGAAGGTTTCTCAGCATAATAAAGTTCATTTATGAAACACCCACAGCTAGCATCATAATCAGTGAGGAGAAACTGAAAGCTTTTCTTTTAAGATCTGCTGTAAGGTAAGAATGCCCACACTTGCCACTTCTATTCAACATAGTACTGGAAGTATTAGCAAGAGCAATTAGACAAAAAAGAAATAAAAAGCGTTCAGATTGGAACAAAAGAAGTAAAATTATCACTAATTACAGATGACATGATCCTTTATGTAGAAAACCCCAAAGACTCCACCAGAAAGCTGTTAGATCTCAGTAAAGTTGCAGGATGTAAAATAAAGATACAAAAATCTCTTGTATTTCTATACACAAATAACAACATAGATGAAAAATTCAAGAAAATAATTTCATTTCTAATAGCATCAAAAATAAAACAAGATGAAATACTTAAGAATAAATTTTACCAAGGAAGTAAAAGACATACACTGAAAACTATAAAACATTGATGAAAGAAATTGAAGAGGACACAAATAGATATTTCATGCTCATGAATTGGAAGAATTAATATTGTTAAAATGTCTATACTACCTAAAGCAGTATGTATAGATCCAATGCAATCCCTATCAAAATCCCAATGGCATTCTTCACATAAATGTAAAAACCCTAAAATTTATGTGGAACCACATTAAACCCTGAATAGCCAAAGTACTACTCAGTAAAAAAAAAAAAAAAAAAAAAAAAAAACAAAAGTTGGAGGCTTCACATTTCCTGTTAAAATTATATTATGAAGCTATAATAATCAAAACAACATGGTACTGGCAAAAAGCAGACACATAGACTTGTAGAATAGTATAGAGAGCCCAGAAATAAATCCAAACATAGGTGGTCAACTAGTTTTTGAGAAGGGCAACAAAAAGACACAATGGAGGAAAGAATAGTCTCATTAATAAATGGTTCTGGGAAAACTGGATTTCCATGTGCAAAAGAATGAAATTGGACCCTTATCTTATATACAAAAATCAACTCAAAATGGATAAAAGACCTAAATGTAAAACCTGAAACCATGAAACTCCTAGAAGAAAATATAGGGGATAAACTCCTTGACAGTGACCTTGACAGTGATTTCTTGGATGTCACACCAAAAGCTCAGGCTACAAAAGCAAAAATAAATAAATGGGACTACATCAAACTAAAAAGCTTCTGCACAGCAATGGAAACAATAAAAATATTGGGAAAAATATTCACAAATCATGTATCTGCTAAGGGTTAATATCCAAAATTTATAAAGAACTCATACAACTCAATAGCGAAAAAACACGTGACCCAATTAGCAGTGTGCAAAGGACATTAGTATACATTTCTCCAAAGATGACATAAAAATGGCCCACAAGTACACAGAAAGGGGCTCGGCATCACTAATCATCAGAGAAATACAAATTAAAACTGCAATATCACTTCACACCTGTTAGGATAACTGTTGTCAAAAAGACAACTGTTGGCGAGGGTGTGGAGAAAAGGAAACTTGTACACTGCTGGTGGGAATATGGATTGGTGTAGCCATTATGAAAAACAGTATGGAGGTTACTAAACAAATTGAAAATAGAACTACTGTATGACCCAGAAGTTGTTCTTCTGGGTATATACTCAAAGGAAATGAAATCATCTCCTCATAAAGATACCTGCAGTCACATGTTCATTGCACCATTTTCCACAATAGCCAAGATAGAGAAACAACCTAGGTGCCCATCAATGGACTAATGGGTAAAGAAACTGTGTGCATATATATATGTATATAGTGTGTATGTGTGTATATATATATATACACTATATATATTTCAGATTGAAGAATACTCCAGTGTGTATATACACACACATTGTGTGTACACATATATACAATGGAATATTATTCAACCTTAAAAAAGGAGGAGGTCTTAACATTTGCTACAACATGGATAAATGGGGAGGACATTATGCTAAGTGAAATAAGCCAGACACAGAAAGAAAAATATTTCATGATCTCACTTATGTGTGGAATTTAAAAAAACCAAAAAAGGTTAGATATATAGAGATAGAGAATAAAATATTCATTACCACGTTCACAGTGGGAGAGAGGAAATGGGAGTTGTAGGTCAAAGAATGCAAAGTAGCAAATATGTAGAATGTACAAGTTGATCTAATGTGCAACATGAGAACTATAGTTAATAATAGTGTATTGTATTCAGGACTTTTGTTAAGTAAGTAGATAGATTATAGCTGCTTTTGTCACTGGGAAGGGGGATAGGTAACTATGTGAACTGATAGATATATTAATTTGTTCCACTATAGTAACCATTTTACTGTATGTATATTATACTCTAAATATATGCAATAACATTTATTTTTTAAAAAAGAAAGGACAATGGAACAGCAAACAGCAGAGCAGAGCTCTCACCTACCTCTACAGCATTTTTCTGCTGGAAAGTGGGGCTTTTGCCTTGGGGAAAACTGTATATTGTAAACAAGAGCAGTGGAAGGGTTTAGCAGAACTACTTCTTGCGTGGAGGAAATGACTATTCTCACGGGGGGTTTTCCTGGGTTCTTACCAAGCTCCAATCCGTCATTCTCCACTTTGACTGAGTAAGGTGTTGAGCTCCTAGCTGTGGGGTGATGGGAAAAAGCAAGGAAAACCTAGGCCCAGAATTAGAATTGGTGTTTTTCATAGAGATAGGAAATTGGCTTTTGTGCAGTAAACAAAATATGGGTCACATCTGTAGGAGAAATAAATGAAAACAGAAGGAATTTTCGTATTTTTATGTTAAAATAACCACCCCCACAATCATCTAACTGATGAAAGCGTGCCTATTGCTTTTGTTTTTTAATGTGTATCAGCTTGGCAGGTGGTCACAGTGTCTTCTTCATCTTAAGATCTTAGATTAGATGTTTCTTAGTTAGGACTTGCCACATGTCATTTATTCATAAGACTGATGTATAAATAGTTTCCAAGGAATCTTTAAGTGTGATAATTTAAAAATCAAAGCTACTTCTCAGTTGTTAAACACACACACATCTGATCCAAACACACACTATCATTTCATTTGAGTAGGCATTATAACTTGTGAATAAGGCCAGTGTTATGACTTTGAGCTTTGTGTTAACCAGTTATTTGGTGGTCACATGTTATGCTCATGACCTTGACTATTGGTCAAATGAGAGTGGAAGAAGGGGCAGTGGGCGGAACCTCAGCTTGATCCAATACGGAGAGCCTTGGCCTGGAGGTTGAGAAATTTAGGATCTAGTAGTTTCAATCCCAGCTGGACCATTTACGTGCTCAAAGATCTGCTGCTGTGGCTTCTTTGCTCATCCGTAAAAGTATGCACTTACAATATCTAGGTGATTTCTAAGATCTCATCCATCTGTCACATACTATGATTCATTCAGTCAATAGTTATTAATGGCCTCCTGTGTATCAGGCACTGTACTGAATGTGGCCCTGAGCTGTACTGTGAATGTGGCCCTAGCCAATAGTTATTAATGGCCTCCTGTGTATCAGGCACTGTACTATGAATGTGGCCCTGAGCTGGACAGAGAGGTGTGATCTTTCTTCTCCTAGAACTTACCGTCTAATGTGAGGGACAGATATTAAAGACATGATGATGTCAGTAATCATTTAAATAATTTAAATCAAATTTCAATTGTGATAAGTGACATGAAAGAGAAGTACAGGGTATTATCACAGTGCATGACAAGGAGACCTCACCTAGGAGTTCAGGGTACCTTGGAGAAAATCCCCAAAGGGCAAGTATGGATTGAGTGGAGCTTCTAAGAGCTCCACTCAATATCTTGAAGCACAGAGAACACATAATATCTTAATTTGCCACAAATGCAAAATTAAAATTGCCTAACAGACCAGGCAAAACCAAAATGGAGTCAGTCATGCTAAATGCCATGTAATTAAACTGAAACTTTAAGGAAGCAGACAGATACCCTGAAAGACCAGTTTTTTCTCTGAAAACAGAACATTCCAGTCTACCTGAGTCAGCATAAATAGGAAGACCCAGCTGCTTTCACTTTTACCAAAAAAGTAACCTGTAGTAATCAGATGTTAACCAGTTGCCTTTTTTCCTATTGTTCTGTCTCCTTTTTCTCATCTTACAAAACCTACTGTTCTGCCATTGCCCAGTGAGAGCTCTCATTCTATTTTGTAGAATGGAGACTAGCCTGATCCATGAATTATTAATAAAAGCCAAGTGAATCTGTAACCAAATTTGTTGTAATTTTGTCTTTTGGCAACTCTAATGACACTTTATTTTTGCTTCTTTAATGGTGCTTATGACTTCCTATCTTGTTAATTTTTTTCACATAAGTGTCCATTTGTTGCTTAATTTAACATTGATTCAGAACTAAGTCCAGTTGTAGGTTATGGGACTCCCACAAACTGAGAGGGGACCCTAACTCTCCAGGAAAGTTCTGTCTATTAGATAGGCACGTAAGCAAATGGCTATAATATAACATGAACAGGAGCTAATCAGTTAAGAGCATCATGTGAGCTCCATGAGGGTAGGATTGATTGTTCCGCAACCTTTATTCATTTATGTATTTTTCCAACAAATACGGATATGCTTCATTTTATTGTGCTTTGCTCTATTGCCCATCACAGATACTGTGTTTTTACAATTAAAGCTTTATAGCAACCCTGAGTTGAACAAGTTTACTGGTGCCGTTTTTTCCAACAGCACATGCTCACGTCATGTCTTTGTGTCACACTTTGATAATTCTCACAATATTTCAGACTTTTTCACTATTGCTATATGTGTTATGGTGATCTGTGATCAGTGATCTTTGGACGTTACTGTTGTAATTACTTTGGGGCATCATCAACCACACCCATATAAGATGGCACACTTAATTGATAAATATTGCATGTGTTGGACTGTCCCACCAACCAGCCACTCCCTCATCTCTCTCCCTCTCTTCATACCTATTTGCTGAGACACAAGAATATTGAAATTAGGCCAATTAATAACCCTACAGTGGCCTCTAAGTGTTCAAGCGAAAGGAAGAGTCACGTGTCTCTCACTTTAAATCAAAAGCTGGAAGTGATTAAGCTTAATGAGGAAGACATGTTGAAAGCAGAGATGGGCCAAAAGCTAGGCCTCTTGGACCAAGCAGTTAGCTAAGTTGTGAAAGCAAAGGAAAAGTCTTGAAGGAAATTACAAGTGCTGCTTCAGTGAACACAACCTTATTGCTGATATGGAGAAATTTTAGTGGTCTAGATAGATCAGACCTGTCACAATACTTCCTTAAGCCAAAGCCTAATTTGGAGCAAGGCCCTTACTCTTTTCAGTTCTATGAAGGCTGAGAGAAGTGAGAAAGCTACCAAGGAAAAGCTTGAAGCTAGCAGAGTTGGTTCATGAGGTTTAAGGAAGGAAGCCATCTCTACAACATAAAACTGCAAGGTGAAGCAGCAAGTGCTGATGTAGAAAGTACAGCAAGTTATTCAGAAGGTTTAAGATCTAAGGTAATTGATGAAGGTGGCTATAGAAAACATATAAGGCTGATGCAACAACCTTATATTGGAAGAAGATACTATCTAGGATTCTCCTAGTTAAAGAGGAGAAGTCGGCTTGGCGTGGTGGCTCACTCCTGTAATCCTCGCACTTTGGGAGGCCAAGGTGGATCAATCACAAGGTCAGGAGTTTGAGACGAGCCTGGCCAACATGGTGAAACCCCATCTCTACTAAAAATACACACAAAAAAAACAGCCAGGCATGGTGGCTTGCACCTGTAATCCCAGCTACTCAGGAGGCTGAGGCAGGAGAATTGCTTGAACCCGGGAGGTGGAGGATGCAGTGAGCCAAGATTGCACCACTGCACTCCAGCCTGGGCAACAGAGCAAGACTCTGTCCCAGGAAAAAGAAAAAAAAGAGAGGAGAATTCAGTGCCTGGATTCAGAGCTTCAAAGCTCGGGCTGACTCTCTTATTAGGGGCTAATGCAACTGGTGACCTTAAGTTGAAGCCAATGCTTACTTACCATTCCAAGAACCCTAGGGCCCTTAAGAATTATGCTAAATCTACTGTACCTGTGCTCTATAAATGGAACAACAAAGCCTGGATGACCGCACATCTGTTTGCCGCATGGTTTACTGAATATTTTAAGCCTATTGTTGAGACATACTGCTCAGAAAAAGGATTCCTTTCAAAATGTTACATCTCGTTGACAATGCACATGGCAACAGAAGAGCTTTGCTGGGGATGTACAAGGAGATTAATGTTGTTTTCATGCCTGCTAATGCAACATCCGTTCTGCAGTCCATGGATCAGGGAGTAATTTCAACTTTCAAGTCTTATTATTTAAGAAATGCAGTTAGTAAGGCTGTAGCCACCATAAGTAGTGATCCCTCTGGTCTGGGCAAAGTAAATTGAAAAGCTTTTGGAAAGGATTCACCATTCTAGATGCCACTAAGAACACTTCTGATTCATGAAAGGAGGTAAAAATATCAGCATTAACAAGAATTTGTCAGAGTCTAAGCCTCATGGATGTCTTTGAGGGGTTCAAGACTTTAGTGAAAGAAGTTACTGTAGATGTGGTAGAAATAGCAAGAAGACTAGAATTAGAAACGGAACCTGAAAATGTGACTGATTTGCTGCAATCTCATGATAAAACTTTAATGAATGAGAAGTTGATTCTTACGGATGAACAAAGTGGCTTCTTGAGGTGGAAACTACTCCCAGTAAAGATGCTGTAAACATTGTTGAAATGACAAGGAGGGATTTAGAATATTTTATAAAGGCGGTTGATAAGGCAGCAGCAGGGTTTAAAAGGATTGACTCCAGTTTTTGAAGTTCTACTATGGGTAGAATACTATCAAACAAAATTGCATGCTACTGAGAAATCTTTTGTGAAAGGAGGAGTGAATTGATGAAGCAAACTCCATTATTGTCTTATTTTAAGAAATTGCCACAGTCACTCCAGCCTTTAGCAACCATCACCCTGATCAGTCAGCAGCCATCAACATGGAGTCAAGACCCTCCACCAGCAGAAACATTACAACTCACTAAAGGCTCAGATGATCATTAGCATTTTGTATCAATAAAGTATTTTAAAATTAAGGTATGCATATTGTTTTTTTAGACCTAATGCTATTGCACACTTAATAGACTGTGGTATAGTATAAACATAACTTTTATGTGTACTGAGAAACAAAAAAATTCATGTGATTTGCTTTATTGTAATATTTGCTTTATCATGGTGTTATGGAACTAAACCTACAATATCTCCGAGGTATGCCCATATTCACCGAATACCTGTTGTAATCCAGACGTCATGCTAAACAAAGGGGATAGAGAGATCCAAGTGAAACAAAAAACAGAAAAGAGCCAGGATATCACCCATTTGATGTACAGTTACGCAAACTGCTGCTTAACTACACTTGTGATGAGTTATTTTTTATTTTGTTTTGTAAAATTTGCATACAGTACGTGTAGGTCTGAAAACTTGAAGTTTGACTTGATAAGGAGAGTTCCTTTCTGCCCTCTTTGCATTCAGCTTCCTTCTATCCTCCACAGTAAACCCTTCTTGTGATTTCTAACATCATAAATTAGTTTTATATATTCTTGAACTTTATAAAAAATAGAATAGTATAGCACATAGTCTTTTGTGTCTGGTTTTTTATTGATCATAATGTCTGAAATTCGTCCACAGTGTTGGATGAATTCCTTCTTCTTTTCTGATATAAACATTGGGTACTGGACATTTCCTTCTAAATGGTGCTTCCACTGCATTCTCCTCTCTCTCATTTTAATATATCCTGTTTTCATTATCTTTCAGTTCAAAATATTTTCTAATTTTCCTTGTTAATGCTCCTTTAACCTGTGGTATTAAAGTCTTCAAATATGATTGTGGATTTGTTTATTTGTTTAGTTCTGATGGATTTTTGTTCATGTATTTTGAAACTCTTTTTATTAGATGTTACACATTTAGGATTGCTTTGTCTTCTGGTTAATGTTATAATTTTATCTTTTAGATTTTATCTTTTATCATTAAGAAATATTCTTATTAGTGTGAATATTCCAGGTTTTGCAGCACTAGCTTTTATATGGTGTATCTTTTTTCTGTACCTTTACTTATAACCTGTCTGCAATTCTGGTCTTGTTCTTTTTTTTTTTTTTAGTCTGACAACTTCTGCCTTTTAGTTGGATAGTTTAGTCATTTACACTTTATGTAATTATTGATATAATTGGATTTGCCCTCTTATATACTTTCTCTCTGGTTTTTTTTTGTTCATTTCTTTTCCTGTCTTCTTTTGAGTTAATTGAATGTGCTTTAGCACATCATTTAATTTCCCTATTGGCTTTAAATCTACCTTAATTTTTGGTATTATCATACATCTTTTATATATGTTATAAATCTCATAATGTAACATTATTTTTGTTTTGCTTTTGATTTTGCTTTAAATGGCTGTCTTCTAAAGAAATTAATGTAAAGACATAGTAATATATTTAGCTACATATTTACCATTTCTGACACTCTTCATTCCTTCATATAGGGTTGAGTTTCCATTTGGTTATTTCTCTTCAGCTTAAAGAGCACCTTTTAGCAATTTTTAATTTTGCTTTGCAAGTCTGGTAGCAATACTGCTCGGCTTTTGTTTATCTAAAAATATCTTCATTTTACCCTCATTTTGGAAGGATAATTTTGCTGGAGATAAAATTGTGAGTTGACAGCTAATTTTTTTCTTTTAGCATTTTAAGGATGTAATTCCATTCTCTTCTGATCTTTAGTGTTTCTGATTATATATCTGCTAACATTTGTATCTTTGTTCTCCTGTATTCAGTGAGTCATTTTTCTCTTCTGCTTTCAAGAGTTTTTTCATTATGTTTGATTTTCAGTGTACTACACAGTGTGATAAGGATGTTTCTAGATGCATATCTATATATATATATTTTTTGCTGCTTGTTCTGCTTGGAGTTTGCTGACATTTTAAAATATTCTAACTATATTTGGAAATTTTTAAATAGTTATTTCTTCAAAATGTTACCTGCCCCTTTCTCTTTATATTTCCTTCTGGAACTTAAATGACATCTATGTTAGATTGCTTAATATCCTCACTGTGGCTCTTTTCATTTGTTTCCAATCTGTAATTTATCTACAAGTTTATTAACTTTTTCTTCTGTAGTCTCCAATCTTCCATTAAAATCATTTAGTGACTGTTTTATTTCATATATTGTATTTTTAGTTCCTGGATTTTCATTAAATCTTTTTTTTAGTTTCCATTTCTTTGCTGAAATTCTCCATCTGTACACTGTTTTTTTTTTTTTTTTTTTTTAAGTCTTTGAACATACTGACAATAACTGTTTTAAATTCCTTCTCTGGTAATTTCATCATGTGGTTCCTTTCTGTTTCTTTTGACTGCTTTTTCTTTTTAAGTCACTTTTTTTTTGCCTCTTCCCTTGTCTAGTAATTTCTTATAGTATGCTAGACATTGTGTTATATGTTTTACTGATTTGTATACATTTACTTGTAAGTTTCATCCATGTAATGTAAGTTTAAATCAATTAAGTTTATACTAGGAAATAGTATAAATAGTTTAAATCAATGAAATTTATACTAGGAAACAATTATTAAAGAGATGAAAAGGAGAGAATGATATACTACATAGCAGGGCAGTCTCCAGTGGTTTGATCTTTTGCATTCTAACATTATATCAGCAGTGAGAACAGCATTGACTTATTCATTCCAAAAGAACTACACAAGTCCATCTTCTAGATAAGTGAAAGAGAAAAATGCTTTTCTGTTATAGAATCTTGAAATGTAAACATTGTTTCTCAAAACCTTATAACTTTGACAGCTTAATTGTATTAGTGCCATCCCCTGTTCTAAATCTATATTAACGTATTGATATTAACAAGTGTAAAGACAAAAAGTACAACTTTACAGCAATGATAATTGATAAGGTTTTGTTTGCATAGTCATTTTATTTTACAATTTAGAGGGAGAAAATACCATTATTTCCTTCTTCCAAAGTTGTCTTTTATTTGCCTGTGCAAAGTTTCCATATTAGTGACCCTCTTTTTTTCTTTGCTGCTTATGTGTTTAGAAACTCTGGTCTTTTTACTTCTAATTGCATGAATAATGAACAACTTGGAAAAACTCCAATATGTTTTCCCCATTGCCCTAATTTTTCTTGTTACGACATTTTTTTTTCTGTTGTGACTATAGGTCTTAATTGTGGGTAATGGTGGCTACAGAAGTCTGAATTGTTCGTTTATAAAGTGAATTCTTTCCTACCAAAGTCCTTGGCTCTTTTACGATTCTTTTAACTTTTTTTTTTTCTCCCACTGGGCTTTCTCAAAGCCTGGGGATATTTATTTTAAATAAATAGTTGTTTCAAACACATTTGTTTTAAATAATTCGTTTTAAACACAGTATGTCACCAATTTCAATTTTATTAAATATTTCAACGAACAAATACTTGTGAAGTTTCGTTTTATTGTTTTTGCATACACAACATTATTGTGGTGTTTCAGACGTCAGACACTTCGTAAAGGGGGCATTTGGGGACACCAGAGTGTTCTTGGCATATCGAAAATTATGCTAGATAAACCCTTCATGGTTCTGTTAATTATAATATTCAGAGTCCCACAGTACATTTCCGTAAAACTTAGTGTTTCTTTCATTAAGATGGCTGACTGCAGAAATCACTGGCAGACCCCAGAAATTACCTCAGCATCTTTCTCCAGAAAATTCTCTGGCAGTAAGGGGAATGCCCTTAGGTTGTTGATTATTCACTAAGAATCTTATGATCCAGGGATTTGCCAACTACTGTTTAATTTTTAAATTAAACCTTGAATCTGGTGGCAATCCAGAAAGTAGACAACTCACCATAAATTTTCCACTCTTATTTATGTCTGTTAATTTACCTGATAGGAATTAGAATTAATTCTTTTCTACTTTCAAGTTATTTTGTGATGTAGATTTTCATAATTTATGTATCTCCAAGCATATGCCTGTGGCATGGTAATCCTAATTTCTTCCAATTAAAAATTATTTTATGACTAACAACTTTAGGATATTTCTCTTTGTTGGTTAATAATACTAATAGGATATAGTAACAATGATAAGAGTAATAGACACCATTATTGATAATGTATTAAGTACAGGCAGTGGCATAAGTCCTTCACAGACATTATTTCATTTATTTTTCTCCCTATAATCCTATGGGGTAGATACCATTATCTCTGTTTTACATATGGAGAAACTAAAGATTGAGAGGCCAAGTGATGGACCCAAGGTAAGACAACAGTGGATGGATGAATCACACCCAAGTCTTTCTGGTTTCAAAGACCAGTAAGCCATGTTGCCTCACAGGACCATAGGTTGTAACATTGACCTTATTTTTCACTGGACAAAATCTTGTGAAGAAATAAATTGAAGATGAAACTTAGGGCTTATTTGAAAGGTCTGTCAAGTAATTCAAAAATAAATTTCCTAGAATGGTAAATTCTGACCCAGAAACACATGAAACAAAAAAAACCCCTCTAAATTAGATACAATAATTTAGTAAAAATGATTCAACATTGCTTTATTATTATTATAAATGTATACATAAGGCAAACAGTTTCTCATCTGGCAATTGGATCTATTCTCCTCATAGCATGTGTGATCTTTTAAAATACAAATATGGTCAAGCTACTTAGTTGTTGACACTTGCATGTTGCTTACACTTAGAATAAAATATTAACTCCCAGGTCACTTGCAAAGCTCTGCACACCTGCCCAAGATTATACAGTGGATTGGCAGCTACCTCCAATGTTTTCCCTTGGTGTCTGCTCTGCTCCTGTCTTATTCCCTTCCATTTTTGGAGCCCCCAATATGATTTTTTTGGTTCGTTTTCTGTCTCCTCTAGCAAAATATAAGCTCTGTGAGTGTAGGCACCTGACATCTAGTAGCATGTCCACAAATGTTTGTTAGAATCTGTTACATCCATAATGGTGACACAGTTAAAAGCCACAAGTGACTGATTATCATCAGAGTTGTGAATTGTTAGTAATTCATGAAGTTGTCATCTGTTTATTTCAATTAGAAAAAAAGCTGATTCTTTCTTTAAAAACTTTAGCTTAATCATAGGAGATTCAATTATTGCTGTAAAATTCAAACACATTTTCATATACTGACAGGAGACCATTAGTGAAACAGTTGGCTTTTGTTGTTACTTATAATAAATTCATCAGTTTGCTGGTTTTCCTCATCTAGATGATATTTTTCTGCCACTTAATTTGCAATTATAAATATATAACTATACAATTAATTATGAACAAGGTAATTGATTATATTTAATGGCTATTATATTAAATTAATATTTATCAGGTTATTAAACAGATCTATGCTTATAAAGAAAACATTTTTTAAATTGGAAACAAAAATTTGGAAGGGAAACATACTCATACAACTCAAGTTTTCACTGTCAGGCAGGTGTCCACCCATCTCTACAGTCCCATACTCAGAGCTATAGACGTGGTATGTCTTTGGTGGGCAGTCTCTCAAAAAATACAGGTAGGAACTCAGAAGGAGGCATAATCAGCTTCTAAGCATGAGTGCTTCATAGCAAAAATTGTGTGTGTTGAGGTTCTGCCTGAATATTTGTGTCAACCAGAAAGTATACTTCTAACATTATCATCTTGGAATACCTTTAAAAGCCATGAGAGTTAGTCTTTCATGGAAAATCCTAGATCTGACATTTCACTTGTTCACAGCAAAATAAAACAACAGCACAAACAAACAATTGGGAACATAAAACAAAACAGACTTTCCCATGCTGGTAGGTATTAATGGAAGGTAAAATAATAATTTTCTTTTTTGGAGTATTTAGTAGCCAGAGATTCTGATGTTTTACTAATCAACTGTGTGAACTCGGAGAAGTCATATGTTCTTTCAAACTACGAGTTGGGACTGGTTTATTTTCTTTCCTGATCTAGAATTATCTAAGTCTTTAAGATTCTGATCTTTTACATGGAAAGGATAGCAACTATTTTTCCGCAGGTTGTATGCTCATTCTTTTAGGAAATCTAGCAACTCCTACATATATAGCATTATCCTAAGGGAAATAATGTCTGAGAATAAAATTATCTATTGTCTCCCTACCCCCTCAAATAAATATAAACTTTCTACTTTAAAATTAAAACAGGCACATTCCAAGGAAAGATTGATTGGATCATTCACACACAGATCCTGCAAATATTTTTATTATTTTAGATGACAGGGGTTCGTGCTTGGTGTGGTGTGGTGTGTGTCAGGGTTTTACTCCTGTCGCCCAGGCTGGAGTGCAGTGGTGTGATCATGGCTCACTACAGCCCGGACCTTCCAGGCTCAGGTGTTCCTCCCATCTCAGCCTCCTGAGTAGCTGGGACTGTAGGCACATGCCACCACACCCAGATAATTTTTACATTTGTAATAGGAGACATGGTTTTGCCATTTTGCCCAGGCTGGTCTTGAGCTCCTGGGCTCAGGTGATCCATCTGCCTTGACCTCCCAAAGTTCTGAAATTACAGGCATGAGCCACTGCACCCAGCCAAGGGTTCTTTTCAATAATATAAAAGGACTTTTTTTGGGTAATTTTAAGGACTTAACTTTCAAACTGCAATGCCTGTTTTACTCTAGACGTTAGTTTGCTGTCTAGTTGAAGATATTAATACTCAGAACCAGATTAAACCTTTGCTTTGACTTACTTAGAAGTAATTCTGTCCTGTGTATGAATGTATTCATAATCTATCCTTCTTCCTCAAAAGTTTCAGTTTCACCATGAAATGTTTTTGTGTGTGTATTTTAAAGCCTTTTGTCTTCTTGTTCTGTTTGAGATTGGCTGAAATGTAGAGGTCACTCTGATTAAGAGGTAGAAGGCTGGGCCAGAGGAAAAGGAGAAATTATATCTTAAAGGCAATATTTTTTGAAATCCAGGTCAAGAAGAAGGATGAGCCACAACACGGCTTTTGTCTGGTCAGAATGCCTCTTCGATTACAAGGAAATAAAAGATGACTCCTTATGTCTGCCTCTGCTGTTTGCTGATTAATATTCTGGATGAGGTAGATATTCACTGTTGAGGAAATGTCTTCTGAAAACAGAAAGACACAGATTTGAATCCTGGCTTTTTTTCTCACTAGTGGTGAGACTGGGCATATTTCTTACATGCCCAGTTTGTATAGTTAGGAAGAGGATACCCTCCGTACAGGGCGTCAGGCTCCCACAGGCCAGTTGATGTACATGAAGTATTAATATTTGGTATACTGTTTGGTAGAGATGATGATCCCAGTTTGGGGTAACCTTTATTATTATTGTGGTTATTATTTTGACCCATACCCTTGAAATACAAAGATGTCGATTTTAATTGCATATTTAACCTCTACCTCCTTTGTGGACTGTGGCCTCCAGGGACCATGTCTGCTTTCAGCCCTGTCAGCAGAGCTTAAGCACACAGCTGGCACTCAGTAACTATTTGAAGGACTGAATGACTCAAGGAAAAAGTGAAGGATCATCTCAAGAGTTAGATACGCAGTAGGATGAGAGTTAAAATACCATTTGCCAAAGAGAAAAAGTGACAATGCCGCCAGCAGAATTGGGAGTCTCTTCCGCAGTAGGAAGGCTGTTCAGTCTCGGAACTTGAGCCATGTCAAGCCTCTTTGGACCCTGGTGGCCCTCAGGATGGGGTGTCTTGTGTCCACAGAGGGGCTGTGCTCAAACCCTTGGTCACACCTATACCCTTCTGGGTGTCGGTGGCAGATAGAAGCCCCCATCTTACTAGTCGGAGAGAACAAAAGACCTGGAACAGTTTCCCTGTACAGTCAGCCAGTTTTGGGGCGCTAGGCCAACTGACTGCTCAGTTTCATTTTTCCTGTTGTTTTACACAAGTACCTTTATGTATGAGTAGAGAAACACAAACAAGAGACTGCTGCTAGGACACATTTTATACTATCCTTCCAATTTCATTAATGGCCTTGAAGGATATCCGTCTTATAATTACCACCAGTATCCTGCTTTCATTATTAAATACCAGTTATTTATTATATTCTATACTTCTTTTTGGCCCTGTGTGCCAATTTTTTCTGGGACCTCCTGAATTAAAAGTGACATTTAACTCTAGGGCATGTAGTCTGAGAAAATGCTGTCCCACTGAAGTTTCCAGGAGCACCTCCATGCTGTTAGACATATCTTAGCACTTACAGATGTCTGGAATCTGGGGCTTTATTCATTCAGCTTTTATTTTTTGTTTTTTTGAGATGGAGTCTTGCTCTGTCACCCAGGCTGGAGTGCAGTGGCATGATCTTGGCTCACTGCAACCTCCGCCTCCTGGGTTCAAGCAATTCTTCTGTCTCAGCCTCCCGAGTAGCTGGGACTACAGGTGCATGCCACCATACCGGGCTAATTTTTGTATTTTTAGTAGAGACAGGGTTTCATCATGTTGGTCAAGCTGGTTTCGAACTCCTAACCTCAGGTGATCCACCTGCCAAGGCTTCCCAAAGTGCTGGGATTACAGGCGTGAGCTACTGCGCCCAGCCTATTCAGGTTTTTTTTGTTTTGTTTTGTTTTTTGAGGTGGAGTCTCGCTCTGTCACCCAGGCTGGAGTTCAGTAGTACAATCTCGGCTCACTGCACCCTCTGCCTCCTGAGTTCAAGTGATTCTTCTGCCTCAGCTTCCTGAGTACCTGGGTCTACAGGTGCACGCCACTACGCCCAGCTAATTTTTGTATTTTTAGTAGAGATGGCGTTTCACTATGTTGGCCAGGATGGTCTCGATCTCTTTACCTCGTGATCCACCTACCGTGGCCTCCCAAAGTGCTGGGAGTACAGGCATGAGCCACCGCACCCGGTCCCTAATCAGCTTTTAAAGACAACATTACTATCAGATTAAAATCAGCAAAATTCTCTTTGGTTTAATGTCATCTATATTGGACTTTCACAGGTTTCATACGCCCCAACTTCAACTGCAGATTTTGACCTCCAATCTCAGTGACATCTCCTGCCAGGTCCACTTCCAGTCTCAGGTTATTATTTGAGAGGAGTTACAGAATCTTGGCTCAGAATCACAAGGTGTGCCTTACACTTTAGACTGTTAGGCAGCATTTGGGGATTATGACCATCAAATTGAATCATCAGACCAATCTCAGGGGAGGAGATGTATTATTATTGCCCCTACTTCATAAATGACCAAACTGACACCCAGAGAAGTTAAATAAATTACCAAAAGTCACAGGGGAGAAAGTGCTGGACCTGGGATGCAAATTTAGCTGAGTTTGTTGTTGTTTGCTTTTTCTGTGACCAGTGGGTAAACATTAGGATTTCTGGAAAGCAGCTTTTGTTGATGAATATTTGCCACATTTTTCTTTGATCTGGTAGTGTTGAGTGATGGGAAATTGTAATAAATTTGGAAAACAGACTATCAAAGTTACAGGTTGAATTGAGTCAGGTAGGCGGCGTTTCTGTTTTCTTGCTCTATTGGGTTACAGCATGGTGTCCTGTAGTATTCGGTGCTATTGCTCCTGTATTTCCTAGTCACCCTCTACAATACGCATGATGCTCTTTCCTGGAAGTTTTGCTCTGAGATGAAGCAAGAGGCACCTGTGGTCAGATTTGGGGGCAGTGAATGTGTTTTCAGTGTGTGGGAACATATCTATAATTGGCAGCATTTCTATACTAAGGGCCTTGTGTGCTTCTTACTATAGAAGAGAAATCTTTTCTTGGGTGAATATCTTTGTTTGTTTATTGTTTTCTTGGATGTGCTTGCAAAAGAAATGTTCTAGAATATTTTCCCTGAGGAGGAAAGATTCTAGAATATTTTTTCTGAGACTTGTGACAGTCGGAGGTGCCTGGTACAGTCAATCAGACACTCTGTGTTCTTGTGTTTGCTTTTGCTTCCTCTGCCCTTTTTTTCTATCATCTTTCAGCTTAATAGACTAAAGAGGGGAAAAAGGCAGAGCAGGTGACTCCTGCTCCTGAGACAGGAGGGCCTCAGGGATCCCTTGGGAGAGTCTGCGGATGGGATTCTGTACCCTTCCAACGTGGCAGCAACCAGCTCTGGATTTGAAAAGTTCACCTGGACTCCACAGAGGGGTGGGGCAGTGGTTGTTGGCATATTTGCTTTTTCTGGGAGAGGTAACTGTTTCCTGCTGTACGGTTATCATGTTGAGGGTTGGGAAGCAGGGCACGTCGACGATAAGAATTTAATGAATACATATGAGAAGAGGAGATTCAAGCTACTGAGCAGTGTATTGCCCTAGGCGACTTCGCATTTCAGGATGGTGAGATATTTAAGGGAGTATATTTCAGATCATCATGGAAGAAAAGATGTGCAAGAAGCATTGGGACAAGAGCCCTTGTCCTTCCCTGTGTTTCCAGCAGCAGGCGGGCGGTCCAACACACCGAGAGCCTTATGAATCACCTCTCAGTTTTGTCCATTGTCCTTGTTCTTATAATTCATTTGTAGCTTTAAAAAATATGATTAGGTCTGCCCTTGTGCTCATTATTCCATGTGGCAGAGAGGACGTGTTTTAATTTATCCTTTGCTTCTAATTGTAGTGTCTGCATGTCAGGGTTCCCTGGTTAGAGAGAGAACGAGCCCTGCTTTTGTAAAGCAGTTAATTGAACCTGGTAATGATGATTGCCTGCGGTCCCCTGGGGTGGTTCTGGTCCCTGGGCTTCACCCCTCATGGTGGTTTCCAGCAGCTGTGACACTGAAGATTTTTCTAAAGGTAACAGCAATAGCAGATTGGAGTTTGTGTACTGCAGACCCTAATTGCAGTAGTGTTAGTAACCTTTTCTGAATTTGTATCCATCTCTGGTGCTAGGGACGTTTGAAGAGCATGTTTCCAATTTTGAAATGTTTAAGAAAATGTTTAAGGAAACAGACAAAGAACCAGTATGAAGGATATAGAAAGAACCCCTTCCATATCAATAAAAACAATATCAAAATACAAACTCATCAGTATCAATCTGCTGCAAAGAAACAGTAGAAAAATAGGCAACAGATACGAAGAGTGAGTTGACAGGAGTGGAATTACATGGACAAAGAAAAGATGCTCATTCTCATTAGTAATCAGGGAAAAGTAAATTAAGGCAGCACCATTTTACCAATCAGTTGGCAAAATAATAATGATGATGGTGATGGTGATGATGATGATGATGATGATATCAAATGTTGGTAAGGGCCTGGGGAAGTGGGGTTCTTGCTGGTACAGCCACACTGCAGATCCGTTTTGCAGAAGCTTTTAAAACTAAAAATGCACAGACCCTACGAACCAGCAACTCTATGCCTTGCAATCTGCCTACAGAAACACTAACACATGTGCACCAGAATGCAGTGTTGTTTGATTTAGCAAAAATTGACTAACTGCCTAAATGTTTGCCTATGTGGGAAAAGCTAAAGCAACTGTGGCCTATCCATGGAATGGGACAGCAGGCAGAAATGTTATTCCTTCTAGAATGAAGCAATGCTACAGGTAATGGCTGGGATAATGCCCAGAGAATATTGTTAACTTTAAAAGGCAGAGGCAGGATTCAGAATTATTTGTACAATATGATATAATGCAAGTTAAAAGGGAAACTGATCATATATATTTTGCATGAATAGCTAAATACGTCTATCATGAGAGAGGAAAAAGTCTGTTGATGACATCTGGGAAGGGCCTGGAGTTAGCAGTGGGCCCAAAGGGGATATGTGCCTTATCTGGGATGCTTAGATTTGTGTAAGAAAATTATTTGGGGGTAATCAAAATTGAATTTAAAACATTTTTAAGATAAAAAGAAGAAATGAATTAGATGGTAAATATTCACTGGTGTCTACAACTTGTTTACAATAGCTTGCAACCTGGCATTTTTTAATTTAAGCCTTAGGATCCTGCCTGGGGTTTTGGGGAAAGTCAGCTGAGACCTGTGTGCCTCCCTCTCCTTTGCACCCTCAGCCCCTAGAACCGTGCCTGCCACAGAGCTGGTACTGATTCGCTGTGCTCTGAATTCATATTGAGCTTGGAGAGCAATGCTTATGTGGAGGGCTTTGTTGACTGTGGGCTGCAAGCATGTATCAGTAATCAGTTATCATCATCTGCCTTATAGTCAGAAGTGCACCCCTGGCTTCTGGTTCTGGAGAGTGGACTCTGTACATAGGCCCTGGTTTTAAATAAGTCTCCCTTGTTTTCCTGAGTAAACAGTGCCTTAGCCTGTGTCAGGGTGGCGATTCCATCCTTTCCAGCTTGATGCTTTTCTCTGACCTGCCTGGAGCATTAGGAACTAGGCCCACTTCATGGGTCTGTGACATGCCCGGGAGCACAGGCCCCATATTCAGGAGGCTGCCCTGCTGGGTTTAATGCTCTTCTGTTGCCATCTTGAAATTCTTAATTTTTTTTTTTTTTTTTCTGAGACAGGGTCTGACTGTCACTCAGGCTGGAGTGAAGTGGCATGATCATGGCTCACTGCAGCCTCAAACCCCTGTGGTCAAGGGAGCACAGCTCAGCCTTCCAAGTAGCTGGTACTATAGCTGCACACCACCATGACATGCTAATGTTTTCCGGGTTTTTGTTTGTTTGTTTGTTGGGTAGTGTCTCTGTGTGTGTGTTTGTAGAGACAGGATCTCACTTTGTTGCCCATGCAGGTTTAATAATTTTTGAACAAGGGGCCCTGTATTTTCATTTTGTACTGGGCCCATAGATGATGTAATCAGTCTTGGTTAGAGTGAGCTATGGGGCCTCCCCACAGCCAGGCTGCGAAAAGAGGCAGGAGGCCCTGGGTGCAGGTGCAGCTGTGAGGAGAAGCTCCTAGCTCCTGGTTCCATGAAAAGCAAAAAGTGCTAATGTTGATTGAGGTACAAAAGGAGCTCTTCATGACAGAATGGATTTTCGTGTTTTTCAAAGGAGGCCACGGAATCTGTTGGTGTTTTTGCCTTGAGGACAATAACCACTTCCTCCTTTTGTGCCTGGATGTACATTAGCTGATCACATTTCCTGATGGGCCTGAGCCTCTCTGAAGGAAGGCTTTACTACATGACTCCTGGAGATGACGAGGGTTTTGTCCTCTGCTGAATGACTCTGTTTTGCATTCCAGTCAGATTCTGAGCTGCAGATGGAGCCAGGACCTGGGGTGGGCTCTGTACTCTGGGGATGGAGCAAGTGACCAGGAGGCAACACCTGGTCTACTGTGGTCCACTGCGGTCCACTGCGCTTAGATTTCCCCGCAGTGCCTCTCTTTATCCTTGGCATTCTCTCTCTGCATCCTCCCATCCCCACATCCTGTATCTCCCATATCTGCATCTCTCACATCCTCTTCATCTCTGCATCCCCACTTTCCTGCATTCTCCATATTCCTGCATCGTCTGCATACCTGCATCCCCAAATCTTTCTGATTCCCATGTTTCTGCATCCCTGTGTCTCTGCATCCCATCTGCTTTGCTCACAGAGCTGGACATTGGGGTACAGAAAAAGGAGAGAAAGACCCCCGACCTGTTCTGTCTCCTCCTTGAAGCAGCCTCAGCTAGTGAAGGAACATGGATTTAGAAGTCAGGAAGGGCTAGGTGCGGTGGCTCACGCCTGTAATCCCAACACTTTGGGAGGCTGAGGCGGGCGAATCGCCTGAGGTCAGGAGTTCAAGACCAGCCTGGCCAACGTGGTGAAACCCTGCATCTACTAAAAATACAAAAAAATAAGCCAGGCGTGGTGGCAGGCACCTGTAATCCCAGCTACTCAGGAAGCTTAGGCAGGAGAATAGCTTGAACCAGGAGGTGGCAGTTGCAGTGAGCCAAGATCATGCCATTGCACTCCAGCCTGGGTGACAAGAGTGAGACTCCATCTCAAAAAACAGAAAAAAAAAGAAGTCAGAAAGATTTAATTTCAAAGGCCAGGTAGCCATTTAATAGCTGCGCAAATTCTTAGGCAAGTTACTAACTCCTCTGATACACAGGTTAAGGATGAAATGAGAAAGGAATCTAAAGCACCAGGCTTAAAATTGTTTAAGCATCTTCCCACTCTGCTGTTCATCTCCTTTTCTGGAATTTTCCACAGTATTTCTGTTGTCCCCTCTCCAACCCTCAGCTCTACCCCACCTGAACACCTGAGGATACCAGAAATGGCCAAGGCAGAGTGGGTTCTGGTTTTCCTCTGAAATGTAGGTAAATCAATGAACTCACCTCTCTCTCATGATCACTTTTGGGGGAGCTCAGATCTTGCTTGTGTCAGTGAACCAGCACTGAGTTCCAAACTCTGAAGCACCAGGCCCTGGATCAGGCCCTAAGGCCAGAGAAGGGATGAGTTCCCTGCCCCAGAGCATCCCATTGCTCCGCCTTCTAACAGCAGAGTAAAGCTTTTGGAGGTCTGGCTCAACGAGTGATCTTGCTGCCCTTCCACAGACCTAGAGGGGACGTACACAGATGGGTCCTTTGGTAGTCCAGATTTCATCAGGGCAGTTAAAATCAGCATACTCCTAGCCTCAGAGACATTAGCCACCTGCATGGCACATTGGAAATTGGTTGGTTTAGATAAGAATTGAGTTGTTCCTCCTGGTCAGACAGTTGAATTTCATGACTATTAACTCAGGTGTGTGTCCTGGAGAATTTTTCAGATAGACGTCATCTCTGGCTTATATAGTGGTATCGTAGATTAGCTGGTTGGAGAGAGCTGGTAGACACATTATTATTTTATTCTGAAGGTACAGGATATTTGCAAAGTTTACTTCAGGCACCAAACACTAATTTGATATATATATATATATATGTTTAAGAATGCCATAAAATAGCAATAATTTTTATAGCTCTAAGTTATGTTGTCCTTTAGCCTTCCATCTTTGTTATAAACTGCACTTTAGAGATGTGTCATAATATTTGCCTTTCGACTCCTTTTAATGGGTTGGGATATTTTGGAATCAATTACACAGTGCTTTTGTTTCTCACATTAAATTTACCACCAGTTATTCCCTTAAATATTTTGAATACTGAAAATAATTTCTTAGGTGACATTAATTATGATGCACCTCCCTACTGAGCTATTCTTCCCTGGCAATATTAATGATAGTGTTTCAGCATTCCTGACTGGCTCTGTCATTAATCCATCATAAATACCAGCCCCAATTAGTGTGCACAAGTGAAATCAGTTGAGCAGTGAAATGTGTGTGCCACAGATAGAGGATAGATGCTGTGTCTGTCCCCTAAGGAACAACTGAACTTGTCAGCTGTCAAATCTGAATTCTTAATAGTTCTTGTGTAAAAATGCATTCTGTGATTTTTTTTTTTCATTTTACAAAGTAATTTGTAACCCCAGTTGGTGGTGATGTCTGTTTGTAAAGTCTTATCCTTTGATTTCTTTCCATTCTGTTAAATCAGGAAATCCTTTCTAGATTCAAAGATAATATGCTGTTAATGTGTCTGCTTGTACTGTTTCTACCTTTGTGTCTTCCTTGACTCTTCCTTGTTTTTCTTTCTCTTCTCTCTCCTTCTCTCTTCCTTCCCTTCTTTCTCCCTCCCTTCCTCTCTCTTTTCTACCCATCGTTGTTTCCTTTCTTTATGTTCTGCATACCCTTTCTGTGTTTTGGACTGCATTACCAGAAGGCAGGAACGAGACTGTTTACTTGAGTATATGTTTACTTGGGCGTGAACTGGGATGCCCTCTGCCTGGTCATTTGGTGTTGTAGAGTGCCAGAAAGCCCTGCACATGTAGGTTATCTGTACATATCTGTTGATGAATAAAATTTTTCATAAAACACAATTTTTGAAATGTGTTAACAGAGAGCAGTATTTAAATTAGCAAACATCTCGGACACATGTGCTTCTTCTCCTTGGGTCTCCCATCCAGAAAATGGCCGTTCATTTGGTTAAGATGCGCCGGGAAGGCCTCCGCATCGTGCTTGGTGTGCACTCCCAGTTGGGGATCCAGGATTATTTATTTTCAAATGAAGATACTTTTAAAAATGAAAGAGGAGCTATTGATGATTACTCTTGGACAAGAGCTGGAAGCCAGAACTATCCTAGGCAAATGGTAGGATCACCAGATACAATATAGGACACACAGTTAAATCTTACATGTAAATTTAACTGTGCCTCCTGTATTTTTATTTGCTGAATCTGGCGACCTTATTTGTAGTCATAAACACATGAGCCATGCTCCCTGCCAGTGCGGAGCGTCTAGTCTAGTAAGCATAACTCCAGGTTACTGCCCTCAGGCACTATGCTGATGACCTAACATGTCACAACAGGATTCACAGGTTAATAACATCCCCAAGGTCAGACAGGTAGGACATGGTGTGGGGAGCAAGGGATCAGGACCCAGACAAGAAATCCAGCTGCCTACAAAGCCCTTGTTTTCTCCATGAGACCCTCCTCCCTGACCAGCATTGTGGCAGCAAGGAGCTTCTTTTGCGGGCTTTTAAGAGATTCTGCAGGGGGGTTAAAAGCCCTGAACATGATTTCTCCACTGCTAGATTTTCCAGGCAGCAAGAGGCAACCAGCTGTTTTCACTGTATCAAACCCAAAACATGTCAGGCAGAAAAAATGTCAAGTCATTTTGAAAAATGTCTGAAGCATAATGTGCTTGGCAGGGGTGAAATAGCATTGGCCATAGTCACGTAATTACTACCTCAGTGTTTGTTTACCATGCAGCCCTTTCTTCTTCCACTTGAATTAAATCAATCTGAGCAACAATGTGGCTTTATAAAACCCAGGTCTCGGCTGCACACAACAGTTAGACTTTCCCAGGTTGTTCGTAAGCGTGAAACTTGCCAGGTTGACTAAGCAACTCAACAGTTTCTTCCATGTTCATATCTTTAGACTAAACTCAGACAGACTTATTGAATTAAAGTAAATGAAGGTCACCTATTTGTTTCTGCAAACAATAAATGTTAAGATAGGATGAGGCACTGAGGTCCGAGATCTGATTTGACTTTAAGCTGCAGCCAGACACCATAACGTGACCATCCACTAGATGTCGCTGATGATTCGCACCAGTGCAGCTGCAAGTCCATTTATGGATGTTAAAAAAGTCTTTAAAAATGTTGGGCCAGAGTTAAAAAATCTGGAACTTCGATGTATTTCTTTTTTTTTTTTCCACCTTTTACTTTTAAATATCTTCTTTGCGTCCACCCAAATGGGCCTTATTTCTGCTATCAACGATCTCTTTCTACCTTTCAAAATTTAGCAAAAAACAAATTAAAGAGGGTAACAAAAATCTGCCTTATTCAAACCATCTCACTCTTTGTGTATGTTGCCTTTCTTCTGATATTTTTGTGAAACTCCTCAGATGTCATTTCCTTGATGCATTTGGTTAGTCTGTATTAACATAATTTATCTAGTTACTGTAGTGTTCCTAGATTTATGCTTGATTTATCGTGAGGAAGGAAAAATCTGTCTTACCGTTGGGGCTTTGCCCTTGACACTAGGAGAGATCAGATGCCTGCTGTAGCCCAAGGAGGGTGAATCTTTGGTCAGCCGTTATGGCTTAAAGACCCAAGCTGGTGGGATGTACCTGGAGGAAGATGTGATGGTTTGAGATGGGGATTATAAAGCCAGCCCTCTCTGGTATATGGAATAAATTCTCAGTTGGGCAACAACAAAAGCAGAAAGACTGGCAGCTGCTATAGATTTCCACTCTTAATGAGCTACATTTTTTCCCCCAGAGCATGGCTAATATGGGATAGGATCCTCAAATTTAAAAAAGGAATGTTAAAAGGGAGCAAGATTAGCTTTAATCAACTAAAAAAAAATCATAAAACTAAATTGCAGAAAAACTTGAGATCCATGGAAAGTTCTCTTGTAAATATTATAATGGCAAGCAGTTTTTTCCTTTCCTTTCCATTTCTTTTCTCCTGTTGCCTTTTTTTCTTTCTTTCTTCTCTCATAATTTTCAAATGGCAAACCACCTGATTTGGGGAGGAGGGACTGGGTAGGTGAGTGTCTCTGTATGTGATTGTGAATTTCGGCTAGATCCTGTTTTCACAGGAGAATGCTGGTATTTGTAGTACCCTCTTTAAGAGTGGTCATAAGCTTCTCAGCTGTGGCTGAGGTTTCAGTGAGAGTTGAAAAGACTGGTAGATTTCCTAGGGGTTATATCATGATGGTGCTCTGTAGGCAACTGGACTGCGAATGGCACTTTGCCAGACTCAAGTCCCATGCCTACCCTTGGTACCCAGCAATATGAAGCCCCCTAAAACGTGAAGTACTTGTCTTTTGCCACAGATTTTTCTCGGATGTTGGAATAGCGTTCACTTGAGGTAATTTCTGTTTCATTTTATTTTTGAGGTAATTTTTAAATAGTCTTCTATGGATTTCATTATACTGCAGAAAATTTAACATCCATGAAATAAGAATAACGTAATCATAAGAGGGTTAGATTTCCCAGTCATTGGGAAAAAAAGGCTCTAATTCCCTGATGATAATCTGACAATCTGTTTAGAGCAACAGGGAATGAATGCCCTATAAATGTGTACTTGACTATATTGGAGATGGAAATTGGAAAAAATGCATCAAAACACAAAACAGTTTCTGAGTTCCACCATAGTATGAGTTAATCATATTTAATACTAATTATGTCCTTGCTGCGCAACAACTTTCTATGTAAATTGTGGGAAAATGTGAAAACATTTCCAAGCCCCAAGCAAGTTTTACAATGAGCTTATATATGCGGATTTGTTATTATTTGCTAGGTGTCTCTTTCAATCCAAATTATTCTGTGCAGATTTATCAAAATGTTGTGTTGCTATTTTTTGCTTTCAAAAACATTACTGATATGTTCCCTCCCCTTCAATCAAAGTGTTAAAAATATTGAGGTTGGGTCAGTAATACAGCTTTCATTGAGTTGTTGAGCTTGTTCAGAATTCTCTGTGCAGATATTATGAAGATTGCCCGTGGATTATTTGGCTTTTGTGATTTATAACTCTTTGTCTCCAGAACTGACATTTGGAATTTATACCATCAATTAACCAGTTTTATATCTTTGATTAAAGTTTTCAACTCAACAGATGCAGAAATTGGCTTAATCCTGGACGTGATTTGGTTGCTTGATGGGTTTTGAATATTCTGGATCCTTTGGATATGTCTAGGGTCTCCCCTGCACTAAGCTCCAAACCACTTGTATCCATGAGTGTCTTCCAGACCTGCTATGACTTTGACTTTTACGCTACAGTTAATGCCTTAAATATATGAAGATTCTGTCATTGGAGAGTTTCTCTACTTTTATTTGATTATTACGGAAATTTGCTTGACAACTAATTCTTTAGTGCAATAACTGATAACAGTTGACCCTTAAACAACACAGGGGGTTAGGGGCACTGACTCCTGCACAGTAAATAATTTGAGTATAATTTTTGACTCCCCAAAAACTTAACTACTGCTAGTCTCCTTTTGACCAGAAGCCTTACCAATAAACATAAACAGTCGATTAACACGTATTTTGTGTGTTATATGTAGTATATACTGTATTCTTAGAATAGATTAGCTAGAGAAAAGAAAATGTACTAAGAAAAATCATAAGGGGCCTGGCGCAGTGGCTCATGCCTGTAATCCCAGCACTTTGGGAGGCTGAGGTGGGTGGATCATGAGGTCAGGAGATCGAGACCATCCTGGCTAACACGGTGAAACCCCGTCTCTACTAAAAATACAAAAATTAGCCAGGCGCGATGGCAGGCGCCTGTAATCCCAGCTACTCAGGAGGCTGAGGCAGGAAAATCGCTTGAATCCAGGTGGCCGAGGTTGCAGTGAGCCGAGATTGTGTACAGCCTGGGCGACAGAGTGAGACTCTGTCTCAAAAAAAAAAAAAAAAAAAAAAAAAAAAAAAAATCATAAGATAAAATTTATAAAATATATTTGCTATTAAATGAAAGTGGATCAATCATAAAGGTTTTCATCCTCATTGTCTTCACATTGAGTAGGCTGATTAGGAGGAAGAGGAGGGCTTGATCTTGCTGTCTTGGGGGTGGCAGAGGTGGAAGAAAATCCACATATAAGTGGACCTGCTCAGTTCAAACCTATGTTGTTTAAGGGTCAGCTGTATATATGTATATTTTTAAAATTTTATGGTTATGAAAATACGGCTTTATTTTTACTTATTTTAGACAGTCTCGTTGTGTTACCCAGGCTGGAATGTAGTGGCGTGATCTTGGCTCACTGCAACCTCCATCTCCTGGGTGGATTCTTGTGCCTTAGCCTCCAGAGTAGCTGGGATTATAAGTGGTGCCATCATGCCTGGCTGATTTTTGTATTTTTAGTAGAGATGGGGTTTCAGCTATGTTGGCCAGGATGGTCTCAAACTCCTGTCCTCAAGTGAACCACCTGCTTCAGCCTCCCAAAGTGCTGGGATTACAGGCATGAGCCACCACGCCCAGCTGAGTTTATAGCTATATTAAAATATAAATTTCTAGCTTTATCAAAATATGAACTTATAAAATGCATTGATAAAATTGGTTGTTTAAACCTAATGTCCATTCACAGAGGCTCCTTAGATAAATTTCAGCCGTCAAAACTATAAGGGTCTATCTGTGGCTGTAATGGTGGAAAAAATATACATGCTATGTTTTCAGGCAACACGAGAAAAGTCAAAACTGCAGAATGCTTTGTATTTTTGTGGTCTCATTTTCATAAATGTGTGTATTCATAGATGTACATCTAAAAGCCTGTAAATCACCAGAATAGTAGGATTATAGCTATTTCAACATTTTGATCCTTCTGAACCTTCTAATTTTTATATTATTTTTATTATTAGAAAATAAACTCTTTTCTGTCTGGGATAAACAAAGGTTTTGTTATTATTATTATTTCAGATCTCTCGACTCACTGTGTGTTTTCAGATGGTGTTATCATTATATAACTAGAGGAAAAAAATGCAGATGTGTTTCTGTAATGAGGTGAATTCTAGAATACAGTGTTTTTCTCCAATATGTTATAATTCATTTTTAAAAAAGAGGAAACAAAAAACATGCTCTTTCCCTTATTATCTGTGATTTTTTTTCCCTTGAAAGCAAAAGTACTGACATCACATTCTAAGTGTTCAGTGCCAGCAGACCCATTTGATGTGTTTCTCCCCACCCAGGCTTGGTTAGGATTCTGTTAAGGTTTTATTGAAATACTACAAACACATTAAGAATGTGAGGCTTTCAGCATATGCATATTGCTGCTGCTCCGTATATTGATTTTTTTCTTTTCTAAATCCCTGCAGGCATTAATTTTAAGAAAGCCTACTGGATTCAGTTTAATTAAAATATGAAATGAATATGGAATAAAGGTTGACACTTTGGTCAGTTTCCCTAACATGCTGTCTGCATTGTATCTTCTGAGTTCCAATCTCCATGTGTTTAAATAAAGACCCAGGATGACTGGGTCTTGGTTTGATGTCATAGTCTTTTTCACCATGCCTTTTGCTTGGGTCAAAAAAAAATTAAGTGGTGGAATTATTTTTTTTTTAATTCAAAAGTTTTAAATTTGGGTAGGCTAACACATTTTAATCAGAATATTATGGAGATGATGTTATGATTCCAAGCAAAAAATGAACAGACATCTACTTGCCAAATGAATAATAAAATGACTGTCTGTTGAGCTCAGCATTCCAACACTGGAGGTTGGAAGAGGGAGGATTGCAGCTAGCTCATTTGGGACCGTGACTGTTGCTTATTGCAGCTATGACTGGAAGGAGATTGATGTACTTGTCCAATGGCTAGGTCTCTTTCCAGTGTAGAGTCTATCAGGATGAAGACAGCATCTATTGCCTTCTTCGTTGATGTAACTGCAGGGATAAGCCAGTATCTGCAGCTAAATAGACATTTGATAAATAAATATTGAATACATGAATGTATTCTGGAAATAGAGCTTTCATCTTCAGATATGTCTGTCAAGAATTAGCTTTCCTTTGATCAAATATTCTTTTGGCTTTTGTAAAATTAAAATTTGAATTGTACAAAGTAACACCTGAATCCATCCTCCTTGGACAACATTAGAACATGACTGATATTTCTAGTTCCAGCAAAGAAGGAGTATCTCCATTACCCCTTGGTTCTCCCTCTTGTAACTAAAAACATTTAGATATCACATAATAAATGAGCATAGGAAGACTTTGAAAGATGGGAGAAGACAGATGGCCTGCGGACCTTTGCACATGAGGAACGGCATGGCCGTGGGTCCTCTGAGTTTCCTTGTTACTTCTCACACTTTATGAACAGAGTGCTCCAGAAGCCTGCCACCTGGACCTGTAATGGGTGCAGACTGCAAGAAAAGCCTGTTCCTCCTAGACAAAGGACAAGGAAAAGGGTGGCCTAATAGCATAAAATCTTTTGGGTGATAGTCACCCAATAGCAGCCAAGTACCAATGGAAATACTAATTCTCCAACCCCCTGAAATGATCTTCGCATGCTCCTAACTAGCGGAAGCAAGCAGCATTGCTTCCATTCCCCCACCTGGTGGTGTCAGCGGAATTGAGCAAGGAGCTGATCTGTTCCCTGCCTGATGGATGCAGCAGCGCTCAGGTTCTCCCACTGGGTGGTGTTTGCATGGCTGAGCAGGAACCCAATCTTTCATCTCCTCCTTGGTGGAAGTAGGCAGTGCTCCTGTGCCCCTGTCAGAGTAATGTCAGTGGGGGCCACTCGTGAAATGAGCCTCCACCCCTGCCCAGCATCAGCAAGACTGAACAAGGCAATGCAAGTTCGGAGTAGTCAGCTTTCTGTTTTCTTCCATTCTAGTGGTGAGCTGTGCTTACACTCCCACCCAGCATCAACAAGACTGAATACGGCAATGAAAGTTTGGGCTATCAACATTCCTTCTCCTATCCCGGTGAGGAGCTGGACCTCCACACCCACCCAGCAGCAGTGAGACTAAATGGGATGTCGTAAAGCAGAGCTAGTTATCATTTTGATTTTGGCCCACTCCCAGTCCCCCACCAGTGTCAGTGGGACCCATCTGGCATCAGTGAGACTAATCAAGGTTGTCTTGTTCAGGGCCCTTGGGTGGTCCTAGTTAACCAACCACCCCAAGGATGACATTTCTCCTTTGGTTTGATTTGCATCAGAGGTGAGTCTTAGGTGCTGCCATCTGATGCGCAGGCAGCTTATTCTGGCAGTGCTCTGACAGCATGCTCAGCAGTAGCAGGCTGGTGGCCTCGGTCAGACACAGTCAGAGGTCAGGCCCACCCAACCAGGAGGGTCTCCATCTGGAGACCATTCTCAGAGTTTAGGGGATTCTTCCCCTTTTCTTACACTTGCATTCAGTCCAGGCCAGTTTCCAAGTGTTTCTTTCATAAAGAAAGTTTAAGCTATTCTAGTAAGGGTAAGCTTCGTTTTAAGGTTTATGAAAGTTGCATCTGTGCTAGGTGGCCTTATCTTTAGGGTAACCAGGACTTATAGGTCCAGTTGTTATAGAGACCCACTAATCCCTGGGCTAGGTTGGAAATCCCCAGGCCAGGTTTCATCATACTTCTAATGGACATGTAGTATAAGCCCAGCAGGATGTTTGATTAGGCCTATGGCTGACATCAATCCTATAACCGCAGATGCCTTTTATAGTATACTACAAAGTTGATGGGAGGTAGGGCTACTCAGTCTCCCCAGCCCCAGTGTGAGTGGGACTCAGTGGGTTTCCACTCTACCTGGCATCAATGAAGTGGAACAAGGTAGTGGGAAACAACCAGTCAGCACTCCACTCCCCTGCCCTTTGGGGTCAGTAACTCAGAATGATCCTAGTTCTGCAGGGAGAGAAGGAACTTTCGTATGCATTCTGCACCAACAAAGATTGTGTCATCTCTCCAATCCTGTCTGCCTCTGGTGTCAGTGGAGTCCCATGGGGAGCTGAGCTTTTACCTGAACTCAGCTCTAATGGGGAGCTGAGCTTACACCCCTGCAACTCAGGTGGTGTGAATTGTAGCCCCATGTTCACTGGGAAGATGTCAGCAGGGCTGAGGGGAGAGCTGAACTTCCACCCCATTTAAATGCAATAAGGCAGTGTGACTCAGTGCTCCACTTTTGCTAAGGTAGTGTTGACAGGGCCCAGTGGGAAGCTAACATACACTCCCACCCAGCCCTTCTGCTACACCTTGGCAGGGGGAATGCCTGCAAAATGAAGAGATGAAATAGAATCCAGAGTCCCATAATGTAATACCCAGAATGTCCAGGATATAATAAAAATCACTCACCATACCAAGAATCCAGAGAAATCATAACTTTAATAAGAAAAGACAATCCACATGGATCAGTAATGAATCAGATGTTGGAATTATCTAACAAGAATTTTAAAGAAGCTATTATATAAACACTTCAAGAAGCAATTACAAATTCTCTGCAAACAAATGAAAATTAGAAAATCTTAGCCAAAAACAGAAGTAATTTAAAAGAGAACCAAGTGGAAATTATAGAAATGAAAAATATAATCACCAAAATTAACAAAAAACCTCACGGGATACACTCATTAGTAGAGTGGGAACGACATAGGATAGAATCAGTGAAATTGAGAACAGATCAACAGAAATTATCCTAGAATTTACTCAGTTTGAAAAACAGAGAGACCTAAAGGATCTTTGGAATAATAACAAAAGAACTAGATTCACATCATCTGAGATCCAGAAGGAGAGAAGAGAATAAGACCAAAAAAATGATGGCTAAACAAACAAACAAAAACTCATCATCACTGGTTATTAGAAAAATGCAAATCAAAACCATAATGAGATAACATCTCACACCAGTTAGAATGGCAATTACTAAAAAGTCAGAAAACAACAGATGCTGGTGAGGCTGTGGAGACATAGGAATGCTTTTACACTGTTGGTGGAAGTATAAAATTAGTTCAACCATTGTGGAAGACAGTGTGGTGATTCCTCAAGGATCTAGAACCAGAAATACCATTTGACCCAGCAATCCCATTACTGGGTATATACCCAAAGGATTGTAAATCATTCTACTATAAAGACACATGCACACATACGTTTATTGCCGCACTATTTACAATAGCAAAGACTTGGAACCAACCCAAATGCCCATCAGTGATAGACTGGTTAAAGAAAATGTGGCACATATACACCCTGGAATACTATGCAGCCATAAAAAAGAATGAGTCCATGTCCTTTGCAGGGACATGGTTGAAGCTGGAAGCCATCATTCTCAGCAAACTAACACAAGAACAGAAAACCAAACACTGCATGTTCTCACTCATAAGTGGGAGTTGAACAATGAGAATACATAGACACAGGGTGGGGAACATCACACCCTGGGGCCTGTCGGGGGTGGGGAGCAAGGTGAGGGAGAGCATTAGGACAAATACATAAGGCATGCGGGGCTTAAAACCTGGATGACAGGTTGATAGGTGCAGCAAACCACCATGGCACATGTATACCTATGAAAGGTATACATACCAGAAGAAACAGGACAATTATACTTAAAAAGTGAAGGGGCTAAAGGGACCTAAATGCAAGTAAGGCTTCTGCACTTCATTAGAAATGGTAGAACATCTGTAACAGTAGGCTCCAATAAATTATGCATACATATTGTCACACCTAGAGCAACCACTATTTCAAATTGGTAATTCTCCTTTTTGGCATTTTTCAAGTCATGGTAATACACTTGTATTCCTTCCAAAATGGGCAGTATTGGCTTGTGAGGATTTTACCTAAATGGTTACATATTCTACATGGCATTCTGCAATTTGCTTTTTTATTCAATAGTTTTTTCAATGAGCCCTCGTAACAACTGTGTTTGCTATGAAAGCACCACTTTATTTTTCTGTCCCTTTATTGAGAGACCTTTTTCAAGACGTTTTCCCAGACTTAAGCCATTACAGGCAATGCACAATGGGCATGCTTGTTGAAGTCTCCTTGATTCCATGTGTGTGTTTTTGTTTTTGAATTTTTCTAATTAAAATAAAACCCCTTGGGTATTTTCCCCTGTGTTGTTTCCTTGGCTCATTCTGGCCCATCTGTTAAGTCAGGTTCTTGCAGCTCCCATTTAGCTGGGAATAGCTTTTCTGGAAATGTGAGCTCTAAAAGACTCAGATGCATTCCTGCATTATGGTAGGCCCTCAGCCAAGGGGTCCCGATATTGCCAGTCACTCCTCCTAGACCTCAAGGATGTTCAAGAAATCTTTTCATAATGTGCAAGGAACCCTGATTACACACTGATCCATATCCTTGAGGATGCCTGGGACCACAAGGAAATTCACTTTTTACTGTCTTCCTTTCTTTACTCTCTTTATTCACTGCAGCATGGATGAACATGAACTCTTGCACTTCTCTGGTCAACCATGTTGGTTAGGAAACCAGGTGGATGGTGACCAGAGGTGCCAACACTGCAGTCAGGTAACAAGGAAGACAGACACTCATTGGCTGAGAGTGTTTGCAGTTGGTGCACTGTCACGTGGCGGGGGGTGGGCAGACAGTATGGATGCTTAACAGTTCTTTGATGAGGTAGGGGGATGATGCTTAGATAGAGATATTTACACAGTGTATGTATGAGTTTTGTAGAGACTTGTTTAATGCAAATATTAGAAACAACTAGAGTTATAAAAAATGAGTAATGATTGAATGGCTGACTAAAATTTCTCTGAAGATGAAGGCTTGTTAACTCCATGAAAAGGGTTACAGAAGTGGGGAAGAGTCACTCCTTTATAATTACTATAATGCTCTTTGCATGAGGAAAATTGGTTGGTTTCTAAGTGAATCTTTCTTATAGCTCCCTTGTGGGCTACTTCCTAAGTATGAAACAATTCATTTTAAAATGATATGTAAAATATGTAAAATAATTGTAATATAATTACATAGTGAAATAATTTAGAAGCTGATGTGTAAGGGGTTTTAGTTACTAATTTGTGTTTCGTGATATGCCTTAGGATGGGTGATTTACCTTTACCGACCAAAATAAGGACCACGAAGACTTTTACAAATAATTGTCAGTTCCAAAAACCTTCCTGAAAAAGTGTTGCTTTGGGAAATCAAGATGACCTCTCATGGCAGATTTCAGAGCACCTCCCTGGGAAATGGAAAAGCTCTTTGAGAATCCAAGTGTAATTAATGCACATTTCTTTGTTTAAAGGAATGACTGAATTGAATTATTATTAAAAGTATATAAGGTGGCCTGTCTTTTGTAGCAAGGGCATTTAGATGACTAAATTATGATAAAGGGAGTATTGTATTTGTCAGCTATTATCATTCTAAATTTGCATAAAAGTAATCATAATAGTGAGAGACATTAAGTGCATTAATTATCCATTAAAGGGGTAATTTAACAATCATTAACGGAGGCACTAATAGATTGGTGATCATCTTTACAAATGATGTACTTGATCTAAGCTTTATATAACACCAAAAAGATTAATCTGCTATTTTTACTTTGGTAGAATATACATTTTGTTTTAGTTTTCTGGTAGCTTCTGGTAAGAATCGAATATTGGAATGAATGAGCAAGCATACATTTTGGGCCTTCTATAACTCTGCAGAAGATATGTGGGAATGCAAGTGCCCAATCAGTTGACCAGGTGTGGATTGATCACCTTGGCTGGATGGATTTCATTTCCACCTGCCATTTTGAGAAACCTTGCCATTGTCTCAAGATCAGCAGCCATAAAAGCAGCCTCAATGCCCTCCTCAGTGTCCCTATCCCATTGATCCTATGGCAATTGGGGATGCCCACCTCCCATCTTCAGGATATCGCAGCTAGCAGCCTAGAGCCATGTTTGTCCAGCTAGTCTCATGTCTTATTTTGAAATGTTTTGTCTCCTTTGAGGTTACTGTGCTTGCAAATTAAGGAAACCCACTCAAGCTAGCCTACATAAAGGAGGGTGTGTGTGTGTGTGTGTGTGTGTGTGTGTGAAGATGGAGAATTAGCTCATGGATCTCAAGGGCAGCAGAAAAATCAGGTCTCCTGAGGATTTTGAGCAGGTAAGAAGAGAGTTCTTAGCAACCAAGGCAGTCTCTCTCACCCGCAAGCACCTATGGCTTTCCTGTCAGCCTCTTTGCAGACCTGGTTTCTCTGCTGTGCCAGAAAGTGACTCCTGCCCCCTGAATTTCTGTGTCTTTTTAGGCCAGTGCTGGCAGTCCATGGGCTGGAGGGTTTGAGTCCCACTCCCATATTTTTAGGAGGGAGAAACAGTGGGTGGCTGTGTTTTCATGGTGCTACCACCCCTGGTTCAAGAAGCCATGGCCAGGAGACAGGCTTGTGTCATAAAACATGCCTTGGCGGGGGCAGTCACAGAGGAGGCTTGCCCTTGACCTCTAGGAAATACACTTTCCTCATGATGGGAGACTGAGTCCTCCTCACACATCAGGAAAGGAGGAACCAGCTCTCACTGTTTTCCTTCCATCCCGTCTACCCTCTCTCCTCTTCCCTGCCCCACAACTGTCTGCAGTGCTTCTCCAATGTGACATTTATATTGTGTCACCATCATATTTAATAAGCTGAGGTTGTTCTGATACTCTGATACCCACAAATCCAAATGTCCTGCTTGTGTTCAGATGTTTCTGTGACCTTGCCTGGCCAGCCTCACATTCAGTCCCCTATGGACCATCCCAGCACCCAGCAGGGCTGGCTTGTGCCCTCACCCTTTCCTTACCCACACCCTTACCCACTCCTTGACTGGGATGCCCTGATCTCTCTCTTCTCTGGTAAAGGAGATCCAGCCCAGCCCAGTGGACCTGGGGTTAGCCCTGTAATGCAGGAATGGTTATACCTACCTTAAAGGATTAGTATAAACGCCACCCAGCTCTGACCTTTCTCCTGTGGGCTGACAGCTGTGTTAGGAGGGATATAAGGAGTAGTAGTTGTTTTTCTTTAAGGCCAGATGAAACCCACCCTCTGGAGGAAGCCCACCCTAACCATGTTCTTCTTTTCTATCTTCAAACTGCTTTTATTAGCAAACAACTATTCTGTAAGATGTACTGGTTGTCCTGGGCTCACTTTCTGAATTGCAGACTTTTCAAGGGTAGGAATGGTGTCTTCTATTTCTTTTTTTTAAAATTTTTTTAATTTTTATTTTTATTATACTTTAAGTTTTAGGGTACATATGCACAACGTGCAGGTTAGTTACATATGTATACATGTGCAATATTGGTGTGCTGCACCCATTAACTCGTCATTTAATATTAGGTATATCTCCTAATGCTATCCCTCCCTGCTCCCCCCCACCGCCCAACAACAGGCCCTGGTGTGTGATGTTCCCCTTCCTGTGTCCATGTGTTCTCATATTTCAATTCCCACCTATGAGTGAGAACATGCGGTGTTTGGTTTTTTGTCCTTGCGATAGTTTGCTGAGAATGATGGTTTCCAGCTTCATCCATGTCCCTATGAAGGACATGAACTCATCATTTTTTATGGCTGCATTGTATTCCATGGTGTATATGTGCCACATTTCTTAATCCAGTCTATCATTGTTGGGCAGATCAATGAGACAGAAAGTTAACAAGGATACCCAGGAATTGAACTCAGCTCTGCACCAAGCGAACCTAATAGACATCTACAGAACTCTCCACCCCAAATTAACAGAATATACATTTTTTTCAGCACCACACCACACCTATTCCAAAATTGACCACATAGTTGGAAGTAAAGCTCTCCTTAGCAAATGTAAAAGAACAGAAATTATGACAAACTGTCTCTCAGACCACAGTGCAATCAAACTAGAACTCAGGACTAAGAAACTCACCCAAAACCGCTCAACTACATGGAAACTGAACAACCTGCTCCTGAATGACTACTGGGTACATAACGAAATGAAGGCGGAAATAAAGATGTTCTTTGAAACCAACAAGAACAAAGACACAACATACCAGAATCTCTGGGACACATTCAAAGCAGTGTGTAGAGGGAAATTTATAGCACTAAATGCCCACAAGAGAAAGCAGGAAAGATCCAAAATTGACACCTTAACATCACAATTAAAAGAACTAGAAAAGCAAGAGCAAACACATTCGAAAGCTAGCAGAAGGCTAGAAATAACTAAAATCAGAGCAGAACTGAAGGAAATAGAGACACAAAAAACCCTTCAAAAAATTAATGAATCCAGGGCTGGTTTTTTTTGAAAAGATCAACAAAATTGATAGACTGCTAGCAAGACTAATAAAGAAGAAAAGAGAGAAGAATCAAATAGATGCAATAAAAAATGATAAAGGGGATATCACCACTGATCCCACAGAAATACAATCTACCATCAGAGAATACTACAAACACCTCTACACAAATAAACTAGAAGATCTAGAAGAAATGGATAAATTCCTCGACAAATACACCCTCCCAAGACTAAACCAGGAAAGAGTTGAATCTCTGAATAGACCAATAACAGGCTCTGAAATTGTGGCAATAATCGATAGCTTACCAACCAAAAAGAGTCCAGGACCAGATGGATTCACAGCCCAATTCTACCAGAGGTACAAGGAGGAACTGGTACCATTCCTTCTGAAACTAAACTATTCCAATCAACAGAAAAAGAGGGAATCCTCCCTAACTCATTTTATGAGGCCAGCATCATCCTGATACCAAAGCCTGGCAGAGACACAACCAAAAAAGAGAATTTTAGACCAATATCCTTGATGAACATTGATGCAAAAATCCTCAATAAAATACTGGCAGACCAAATCCAGCAGCACATCAAAAAGCTTATCCACCATGATCAAGTGGGCTTCATCCCTGGAATGCAAGGCTGGTTCAACATACTCAAATCAATAAATGTCATCCAGCATATAAACAGAACCAAAGACAAAAACCACATGATCTCAATAGATGCAGAAAAGGCCTTTGATAAAATTCAACAACCCTTCATGCTAAAAACTCTCAATAAATTAGGTATTGATGGGACGTATCTCAAAATAATAAGAGCTATCTATGACAAACCCACAGCCAATATCATACTGAATGGGCAAAAACTGGAAGCATTCCCTCTGAAAACTGGCACAAGACAGGGATGCCCTCTCTCACCACTCTTATTCAACATAGTGTTGGAAGTTCTGGCCAGGGCAATGAGGCAGGAGAAGGAAATAAAGGGTAATCAATTAGGAAAAGAGGAAGTCAAATTGTCCCTGTTGGCAGATGACATGATTGTATATCTAGAAAACCCCATTGTCTCAGCCCAAAATCTCCTTAAGCTGATAAGCAACTTCAGCAAAGTCTCAGGATACAAAATCAACGTACAAAAATCACAAGCATTCTTATACACCAATAACAGACAAACAGAGAGCCAAATCATGAGTGAACTCCCATTCACAATTGCTTCAAAGAGAATAAAATACCTAGGAATCCAACTTACAAGGGATGTGAGGGACCTCTTCAAGGAGAACTACAAACCACTGCTCAATGAAATAAAAGAGGATACAAACAAATAGAAGAACATTCCATGCTCATGGGTTGGAAGAATCAATATCATGAGAATGGCCATACTGCCTAATTTATAGATTCAATGCCATCCCCATCAAGCTACCAATGACTTTCTTCACAGAATTGGAAAAAACTACTTTAAAGTTCATATGGAACCAAAAAAGGGCCCGCATCGCCAAGTCAATCCTAAGCCAAAAGAACAAAGCTGGAGGCATCACGCTACCTGACTTCAAACTATACTACAAGGCTACAGTAACCCAAACAGCATGGTACTGGTACCAAAACAGAGATATAGATCAATGGAACAGAACAGAGCCCTCAGAAATAACGCCGCATATCTACAATTATCTGATCTTTGACAAACCTGACAAAAACAAGCAATGGGGAATGGATTCCCTATTTAATAAATGGTGCTGGGAAAACTGGCTAGCCATATGTAGAAAGCTGAAACTGGATCGCTTCCTTACACCTTATACAAAACTTAATTCAAGATGGATTAAAGACTTACATGTTAGACCTAAAACCATTAAAATCCTAGAAGAAAACCTAGGCATTACCATTCAGGACATAGGCATAGGCAAGGATTTCATGCCTGAAACACCAAAGCAATGGCAACAAAAGCCAAAATTGACAAATGGGATCTAATTAAACTAAAGAGCTTCTGCACAGCAAAAGAAACTACCATCAGAGTGAACAGGCAACCTACAGAATGGGAGAAAATTTTCGCCACCTACTCATCTGACAAAGGGCTAGTATCCAGAATCTACAATGAACTCAAACAAATTTACAAGAAGAAAACAACCCCATCAAAAAGTGAGTGAAGGACCTGAACAGACAATTCTCAAAAGAAGACATTTATGCAGCCAAAAAACACATGCAAAAATGCTCATCATCACTGGCCATCAGAGAAATGCAAATCAAAACCACAATGAGATACCATCTCACACCAGTTAGAATGGCCATCATTAAAAAGTCAGGAAACAACAGGTGCTGGAGGGGATGTGGAGAAATAGGAACACTTTTACACTGTTGGTGGGACTGTAAACTAGTTCAACCATTGTGGAAGTCAGTGTGGCGATTCCTCAGGGATCTAGAACTAGAAATACCATTTGACCCAGCCATCCCATTACTGGGTATATACCCAAAGGATTATAAATCATGCTGCTACAAAGACACATGCACACGTTATGTTTACTGCGGCACTATTCACAATAGCAAAGACTTGGAACCAACCCAAATGTCCAACAACGATAGACTGGATTAAGAAAATGTGGCACACATACACCATGGAATACTATGCAGCCATAAAAAATGATGAGTTCATGTCCTTTGTAGGGACATGGATGAAAATGGAAATCATCATTCTCAGCAAACTATCGCAAGGACAGAAAACCAAACACCGCATGTTCTCACTCATAGGTGGGAATTGAACAATGAGAACACATGGACACAGGCACACTCAGGGGACAGTTGTGGGGTGGGGGGAGGGGGGAGGGATAGCATTAGGAGATACACCTAGTGCTAAATGACGAGTTAATGGGTGCAGCACACCAACATGGGACATGGATACATATGTAACAAACCTGCACATTGTGCATACGTACCCTAAAACTTAAAGTACAATAAAAAAAAATGCTGTGTGGTTCATGTAGCTTAATTCAGTAGCTCCCTAAGTCATCCTTTACTCATCCATTAATCCAATCAACAATCTATGTGTCCATTCAATATGTGTGTACAGGCCAAGGGCCCTGCCTGTGTACAGCACTCAGCCAGGTCTTCTGAGAAACAGAGGGGTCCTGTTGTACCTGTCGCCAGCCTCTACATGAGTTGCTATTGAGATGAGGGTCAGAGACTTAATGGGGACAGAACTCAAGATTTTGGTCGCTTATGAAACACATTCCACCATTTGGTAGCCTCTTGGGAATTTATGCCCCACATCTCCCTGGGTCTGCCTTGTCTGTAGAAATGGCTGTTAATACCTACCTAGAAGAGAGGGCTAAATGGAACATTTAAAGGTGTAATATACGGGAGACTCCTGGCTCACAATAGGTGCTGAATAAAGTTAATGGAGAAAGTAGCAAAGGGAAGCTCTTGCAGAACAGCACCTTGAATAAACTTCTCTTATTTTATTGGTGAAAGAGACAACGTATGGTTGGGGGATAAGCGGCAGCTTTATATGCGAGAAGCAGCCTCTGGGGAATTCAGGCTAGACCAGGAATTCTTCCATACAGCCAGCCATTTGCCTTTTCCTGTGGTTGTTTAGTTTTGTCATATGAAGTGTATGCATGTCTGTGTGTGGTGGGGTGGTGGGTGGGCGGGCACAATAATGAGGCAAAATTCACTTTAGGCAGCATCTTAAGATTGTGGTACATTTGTTGCAAAACTTACGATTGGCAGGCTGCAGTTTCTGTGTATTTGAATCCACATATAAGTTGCTCCTTGTCCATAGCTGTTAATTCTTTTGGGCTGCTTCATTAGGAAGAATTAGGGAGATGGGAGGGGGACAGTGCCTCTTGGATTGGGGATGCTTTCTTCCTCTCACCTGACATGTCTGCCAAGTGTTTTCCTGGTGGAGCAGACAGATCCTTGGCCGACCAGCCTGGCATTGTGCTCTGCTTCCCATCTGCAGACTTGCCGGTGGGGGTTTGGCATTCCTTCCTCACCGGGTCGGCTACATTGTGTTCAGCCTTCACATTCGTCTCTTGCCATGTCTTGTCTTGAATGCAGATAGAAAAACTTGGGAAGGAAAACAACTTTCACGGTTTCTTCCTTTGATTTGAGTCATCGGTTCATAGATCAAAGTGACCACAAAGTCATCTTTGCTTTATAGAGTTGTATTGCAAAACATGCCGCTGTTTTGTTTTGTTGGGAAGAGCAGGAGGAGGATTTGGCTTTTATTTACTCTGATTCTCTTTGCTTCTGGACTTCCTCATTGTGTTGCTCAACATTTGCAGTGAACTTGAAAGCACCAGGGGATGGCCACTATATCCCAGCAAGGCAAAGAAGGAGTGGAGACCCGGGCCACATTTAGTTTATCAAAGGCAATGGGTATGACACCGCGTTTCCCCCTTATCTATTTCCTTGTTCTTTTGAGCACTTCCCCATGAATTTCCTTGGTTGAAAATATTAACCAAGGTGCCCAGCTGTCTCCTAGCCAGAGGGGACCTGTGATTCAAACCTGGCCTGTTAGAGTCTCCCAGGAATTTAATTTGAGGAAAATGTCCCAGACATCTTTTTTTCTAGCATCTTCCTTACCACATTAATGAACAATTCCTGCTTACTTGGAAATTCAGGGTGGCCCTAGTCCCTTATTTCTCAAGTCCTGTTTCTCCAGCCTTGTTGATTCTGTGAGGTCCCCTGTGTATTTTCAAAACATTCCCTTTTAGTTTAAGTTGCCATAATCAGTGTCTTTTGCTTGCAACCAAAGAACCCTGGTGATGCAGTGAGCCTTTTCATAAACTGGCCTGGTGATGCAGTGGGCCTTTTCATAAACTGCTCTATTTTTGGTTTCTTGTACTTTTCTCTCATTTTGCCCATGGATGGCTACCTCCTGATCTGATAAAGAAATCAAGGAGGCCACATAACATGCATTAGGGCCACATCATGCTTTGAACCTCTCCTCTCTAGAGGCACACTCAGAGCTGCCAGCAGCATGTAGCTCTCACTTTTCTCAGTTTTAAGTTAGTGGTAGTTGTCCTGAATTTTGAGGCCCTCAGAGCTGTCTACTTCTGAATAACATGACTGTAGGAGCTTATGAGTCCTTACTCAGAACTTGGCTCATCACTCAGTACTACTTTTAGGATTTCCTTATTAGAAAACCAAATTCCTTTTACTATTGCTTTAGAGATAAACATCCTCTTTCTTGGAGAAGACTCTACCTTTCCAAGTGCAGCTAAAATTCTATACCATCCATGAAGCCATCTTCTCCCCATTTCTACCCTCTCCCAACCCCCTTAAACAGAGTGAGCCTCTTCCTGCCATGAGGGAGTCTCAGTCTGAACTAAATGTACTGGAGAATGCAAACTCCAGAGCCCATCTGTAACGGGCAGGTAGCAGATGCAAGTCAAGTCTACCAGGTGTCCAATGTCAAATGGTAGTGATTATGAACCTCTGCTCAGGGATATAGGCAGGGGATGGGGCTGAGACAACCCCCCTCTTTAAGGTGGGCCACCATGGCTCTGCTTCAGCCATTGGCACCCTGTGGAAAGCTAGGTCCACTGTTGCCACAGCTGGAAACCCAGATTTGGAAACGAACCATCTCATTTCTTTAAAAAATGCTGGCAATGAATTGAAAGTGAAAACGCTGATACTTCACTACTCAGGCCGAGCAAAACATGCCTGCACCCTGAGTTCAGCCTGGAGTCTCAAGAATTCTTGACCTTGAATACTCTTAGGAAACCAGTTCTGAGCTGTATTAATTCATAGATAAAAGTAACTTGTAAGAGAGCATTCATAGAATAAATAAATGTTTATGTACATATATATGTTTATACACTTATTCTATGTATACTTTTTATTTCTATGTATACACACACACACACACACACGTGAAGAAGGAGAAAATGGAGCATTCATATCTTTATTGTCAGTGATTCTATCTAGGAGGGGAGGAGGTAGGGAGTGTTGGGGACTTCCAGTTTTTGCATCACATTTCTATAATGTGTGAGTTTTTAGTTATAGACATACCTTATTTTGGTAGTCAGGAAAACCAGAAAGGATCCATCCAACAAAAACAGAAAGGAGGGGATGGGCCAGCGGTTCTGTGCTTAAGCAGTTACTTCCAGCCACTCCCTTGTTCTAGGAGGGTAGATGTTTATAAGACTCTCATGAACTTGTCTCAGAGCTCCCTGAAAGAGGAACTGCTTTATTCCTGTGGTCTCTCCAGTGCCTGTCCTAAAAGATGCCCTAGCATATAGGTGACTGTTGGAGTGTGGACTGAGTGGCCTGAAAGAATGGATGAAGCAGCTGTACATAGCTTTGGCAATGAGGAATCCAGGAGTAGGTGGGACTGCCTGTGGGTTCCATCCACACATGTTCATAGAAGAAGAGAACATGTTTTCGGGAAGATGTCTTTTCGTGTTTTGCTGGAAGATGGTTTCCTAACCTGTACTTTCACAAGAGCCTTCAATTTCAACAACCTTCATGTCTCCTGACTGATATGCTGTCTTCCTTTAATATCCATGTGTGATAGAATCAGTGCCTTTATGTGTTCAGGTTCTCAGTTTTCAAATGTTGGCCAATTTGGTCAAGAACTTTCATGGGGGAAAATCCATAGAGCATAGAGAGGGAGGACCTCTCTCTGCACAGATGGGTCTACTGAAACCTCCCAAGGGATTTGCTTAGATAAGGACCCACAGGTGGTGAGGGGCAGAGGGAAGAAAAGAATTGAGGTGTCTGGGCCCACAGATAAGGCTCCTTCCCACACTGTGCTGCTGCCTTTTCTTTAAAAACTTTCAGAAAAGAACAATGAATAATATAACAAACATCAAGATTACCACCCAGAATTGATGGGTATTCACCCTTTATCATTTTTGCTTTTTTTGTGTCCTTTTGTTCCCTCAAGGAGTACTGCCTCTTTTTGATCAAATCATATTTGGGGTATAGTGCTAATGATGGGATTCCTAAATGACATTTAAGCAAGCCTCATGACGATGGTGTCTAATCCCTCTCAGAATCTAGCCTGAGGATGGCATTTTCATCTCCCGACAGTGCTGGCAGTGCATGATATCTGACATATCTGCCCCAGCATGCCCTTCCTTAGCCTCCCCTCTCTCCCCACTGAATGCTCTGCACCTCTGACTCTCCTGGAGTTTCTGAGGCAGTGGGTATATGGGGCACCAAGGGAGTGTCTCTGAACTCTCCAACTCTCCGACAAGGCCTCTTCCAAATTGCCATCCTTCAAGGTGGGATCCCAGAGGAGGGTACCCTAGAAGGAGCGTTTTTTTAGTGAGGCATTGACGTCTTGTTCACTACATAATAGGCACTTTTTTCAGCCAACAAAACTGTCCGTGTTTTCAAATGTTGTGGACCAGGCATTATGAGCTCAGCTTCCTTTGATCAGTGTTACACAACTTTTCTGAGTGCTAATCTGTTTCAATTCAAAATAGATGAAAACCACCACATGCATGGCAGCTGCAGGTTTTTGCTTTTCTTAAAAATTATCTATTTTAAGGAAAGAAAATCTGAGAAATTATATTGTGATGGGTGAAAGTATTAACGATGAATTTGTTGCCAAGAAGATTAAAATTGGGAATGCATGAAAAGAAAAAAGAAGAAAAATCCTGGAAGAGCAAGTTGTCTGAGGAAAACATTAAGAGTTTCAAGGCTATTTCAGGACTAGTTGAAGTCTAAGAACCTCAAATGTCTGTGAGAGGAAGTTTCCAGAAACTAAACTATTTCCAGTGTTTTGTTTTTGTGTCAGTCAAATGTAGTATACACAGGGCTTGGAGGCCAGACCACAGAAGTGGTCTCATGTGGTGTGGCAGGGCCTCTGTGGCCTCAGAGCCAGGCAGAGCTTTTGTTTATTTAGATTCTTTTTGGCCTTCAATGATGGCAGGAGGACAGTCATCTGTTGCTCCTGCTGACATTCAGGCAGGGACCGCTTGGTTCTGTTAGGCCACAGTTACACGTCAAAGTAAATACAGGCCAGAGAGCCTGACTTTCCTGTTCTTTTGAAAATGATGCTTTGGCAGTGGGGGAAGAAAGCTGCAAGGATTAGTCTTGTCTTGACGTGTATTGCTGTGAGCCAACCTTTGGGCTCTTTTAGATGACATTTCTGGCCATTCCAGGATGGTAATTTTAATCTTGTCCTTTGTCTTTGTAATGGATTTATGTTTTTCAATAATACTTTGGGAGAGAGTTCCAGGAAGAACTAACAATAGAAAAACCCTTATTTAGTGACGATATCAGTGGGAAGTGACAGAAAACCCCACACAAAGTAGCACAACCACAAGGGAATTTACGAAAAGGTTCAAGGAGACATCTGGCTTCAGTTAAGGATGAATCCAGGGGCTCAGACGACACCAGAATCCTACTTTTCTGCATCCGTAGTTCAGTCTCATCTTCCTGGGCTGGTCCATTCTCAAGCAAGTTGAGGTGCTGCAGTGCCAGCCTCACATCCTTCCAGATCCAAGCCCAGTGGGAAAGAAGAATCTGCCTCCCTGGCAGCTCAACACAAGGGTCTCCAAACTGAGGCTCATTGCCTCTGAATGGCCTGAAAAATTAGTTAAGACATATGCCCAGCTCAGTGCTAATGGGAGTAAGTAGGTGAGTACTGGCTGCTGAGGCCTGGATCAAGAGCAGGAGGAGGAGCCATCTCCTCTAGTTCTGTGTTTTAGACCCTGTGTGATCCAGAAATCCAAACAATGTCATCAGGACCTGAGCACTCTCACTCTGTCTCTGTTTCTTCCTCCCCTGGGTTTCAGATAAGTTATATTCCCATCAGTTCCCCAAACAAAAGTAGGAGAGATCTGGTTTCACTCAAAACACTGGAGGATGAAACAGAGGTAGGGTGAGGGATGCCAGAAGGCCCAAATCTATAAGTGTCCCTTATAAAAAAGTGTCAGTATGCTAACAAGTGGAAAAATGAGTAAGCACCCTTCATGTTCTCAATAGTGTCCTCTGTCACCACCTCTGTGGGTACCAGTACCCCGTGATTAAACCACTCCAAACCTCTATTGTGCTTGTGAACCCAGTGGACCCAGCTGTCTCTATTGTCCAGAACTCTGGTCTTTGTGACAGGTGCTCCACTTATGCATTATTATATCATTACAGTGTCTTATTTTCACAACTGCAAGGCAAATTGCAGAAGAACATTTGGCAGGAGAGCCATAAATCGTTTGTGCAGAGATAGGTTCATCTTCTGTTATTTTGTGTCTCTTCATGTCTTGGATTGACTCAAGATGAATCAAAAAAATGAGTACTCTGCAACCATATAAGACTTTGTCTTGAATTTATTTATTTTAGAATGGTCAATGTCATTCAGTCAACCCTCAGTGAAAGACAAGAAGTAGCAAACTACTTTTTAATGTCATCATTGAACTGTAGTTTTGAATCTTCAGTTCTGTAGGTTAGGTTGCAATAATATGGAGTAAAGAAGCTGGAACCAAGAATCAATACGTGTTCTGCTACTAATCACACTCCGTTAATACCTCGTATAGAGTGAATGGACAAACCACAAGAGAGACAGAGCTCTGGCTTCATTTAATGCAAACAACATAAAAGGAAGAGAATTTCTCTTGTTGACTAATATTGAAGAATTGGCTGAATACAGGAATTTATCTCTATGTGTAGCTGAATACTTAGGGCAAGACAAGTTTACTCCATTTAAGAACATAGTGTGTTCACTTCATGTTTTCAATGAAAAATATTTGCTAATTTGGTGTTTTAAGTTTTGTTTCAAGTGTGATTTTCTTTATATTAATTAAAATATAACCTCATTTGCCATTTTAAGTCATTCTGTGATATGGTTTGGATCTGTGTTCCCACCCAAATCTCATGTTGAATTGTAATCCCCAATGTTGGAGGTGGGGCCTGGTGGGAGGTGATTGGATCATGGGGGAGGTTTCTCATGGTTTAACACCATCCGCCTTGGTGCTATTGTTGAGATAGTTCTCATGGGATCTGGTTGTTTACAAGCGTGCGGCACCTCCGCCTACCTTCTTGTCCCTGCTCTGCCATGTAAGATACCTCACTCCCCTTTTGCCTTTCACCATGGTTGGAAGTTTCCCAAGGCCTCTCCAGAAGCAGAAGCCACTATGCTTCCTGTACAGCCTGTAGAGAAGAAGGACCATTTAAACTTCTTTTCTTATAACTTACCCAGTGTCAGGTATTTATAGCAATGTGAGAATAGACTAATACCGTTTGTATCTAAATAAATATATGTCCACAAGCTCTACTATTTGTCCTCTCTTTTGGATATTTTTTATATAAATGTAATAATTGGAAATACCAGTTGTTTTTGGAAGAAATAATTATAATATTTAACCAATGTAGTCCTTTTCTCACCCTTTGTAAGCTAAGTCAATCTACAAATCAGGTTCATGGTTCACAGTTTGCCACTGATTGGCTCTGGGGAACTAGGCGAGTCTCTGCCTGTATTAATTTCCTAGGGCCTTCATAACAAAGTGCCACAGACTTAGTGGCTTAAAAACAACAGGAATTTATTATTTCATGGTTCTAAACGATAGAATTCACATTCACAGGTACCTAGGGTTAGGACTTCCACATATCTTTTTGAGGGGACACAATTTAGCCTACAACATATTGCCTTTTGGCCTCCAAAAATTCATATCCTTCCTATGTGCAAAACACGTTCAATCCCAACATCTCTTCAAATCTTAATCCATTCCAGCGTCGACTCTGAAGTCCAAAATCTCTGCTCTAGTTTGAATGTTTGTCCCCTATGAATCTCATATTGAAATTTGATCCCCAGTGTTGGAGGTGGGGCCTAATGGGAGGTGTTGGGGCCATAGGAGAGGATCCCTCATGAATAGGTTAATGCCCTCCCTGGTTCAGGGGAGGGGATGAGTTCTCATTATTAGTTCTGGTGAGTACTGGTTGTTAAAAAGTGCCTGGCACCCCCCGACCCTCTCTCTCTTGCTTCCTCTCTCAGCATGTGGTCGCTGCACACGCTGGCTCCCCTTCATCTTCCACCATAGTGGAAGGAACCTGAGGAACCTCTTCTTTATAAATTACCCAGCCTCGGGTATTCCTTTATAGAAACACTAAATGTACTAAGACAATCTCATGTAATTATAATCAACTCAAAAGGTCCCTCATCTCATCTTCTAACTCATTTATTCAGGTGTCAGGGAGACTCAGGGTGTGGTGCATCCTGGGACAAAATTCCTCTCCATTTGTGGATCTGAGAAACAAGTTATATGCTTTTGAAATACAATGGTGGAACTGGCATAGGATAGACATTCCTACTCCAAATGGCAGGAATTGGAAGGAATAAAAGAGTCATGAGTCATGGATATCAAGTAGGTTCGCAACCCAGCAGAACAAACTCTACTAGGTTTTAAGGCCTGAGAATCATTCTCTGTGGTCCAAGGCTCCACCTTCTGGGTACCAGGTGGCAACCACAACCTCTTGGCCCTGCCTTGTCTGGCTTCTGAATCTGTGCCCCTGACTTCAGATTCATTCTTCCTTCATTTTATCCTATGTCTGTCCCTTTCTACTGATATAATAATCTTTTTTTTTTTTTTTTTTTTTCCTGAAACAGCCTCTTGCTCTGTCACCAGGCTGGAGGCTGGAGTGCAGTGGCGCAATCTTGGCTCACTGCAAGCTCTGCCTCCGGGGTTCAAGAGATTTTCCTGCCTCAGCCTCCCAAGTAGCTGGGACTACAGGCACACACCACCACGCTCGGCTAATTTTTGTGTTTTTAAAACCTTGTTAGTCTTCTACAAACGTCAACTGGATTCATGCCATTAGACAGAAAGATTCTTCACAGATTTTTCCTAGATAATCCTATCTCTATTCCTGGCTTCTCTTTAGGTGACTGATTGGGTACACGAGTCACATGCCTAATCTCTCCAGAGGAAGTGTGTACAGTTACACTCTTGGTGTTCTCTCCAGAGTGTGCTATCGCATTTTTTGCTAACTGGATAGATTGAAAAATTTCAAAATCACTAAGTGTGGATTTCTTTTTGATTAACAATTCCATCCTCAATTTATCACTTTCCTCTCACATATCACTATAAGCAGCAAGGAAAAACTAGGCCACACCTTCTGCACTTTGCTTTCAAATCATCTTCAAGGTCATCACTTACAAGTTCTACTTTCTACCCAGTGGTAGAACATAACTTAGCCAAGTTTTCTACCATTTGATACCAAGGCCAATTTTATGCCACTCTGTATCTCAATAAATACATACACACAAGCTCTAGGATTACCTCCAGTGCCCTTTCCTCCTGCATCCTCCAGTGTCTAACAACTTTCCTCCAGTGTCCAATAACATGTTCATAATTTCCTTTTAAGGCCTCACTAGAAGTACCTTTAAACTTCCTTTTTCTAGCAACATTCTGTTCATGAAAATGTATCATATTAGTCTGTTCTCAGGCTGCTAATAAAGACATACCCGAGACTGGGTAATTTATCAAGGAAAGAGGTTTAATGGACTCACAGTTCAGCATGGCTGGAGAGGCCTCAGAATCATGGTGGAAGGCAAAGGAGAAACAAAGGAACATCTTACATGGCGGCAGGCAAGAGAGCTTGTGCAGGGAAACTCCCATTTATAAAACCATCAGATCTCATGAGACTTACTGCCATGGGAACAGTATGGGGGAACTTGCCCCCCATGATTCAGTTATCTCCACCTGGCTCTGCCCTTGACACATGGAGATTATTACAATTCAAGGTGAGATTTGGGTGGGGACACAGCCAAACCATATCATATGTGTCCTCTGTAAGATGATAGTAGCTCTTTCTACAGTCTTCTTTCTGAACTTGCACTGGAATTGTCTTTAATGTCTGTATTTCTCCCAGCAGTCTTTTTAAAGCAACCTAGGCTCTTTCTGTCTTGAATCTCAAAATTATTCCATTACCCAGTCCAAAGCCACTGCCACATGTTTAGGTACTTGTCACAGCAGCACTTCACTTCCTAGTACCAAAATCTATATTAATTTCCCAGGGCTTCTCTAACAAAGTACCACAAAGTTGTGGCTTAAAACAACAGGAATTTATTTCATGGTTCTGAAGCCTTGATGTCTGAAATTGAGATGTCAGCAGGGTGACGCTCCCTCTGAAGTTCTTGGGAAGAATTATCCCTTGCCTCTTCTGGCTTCTGGTGGTTGCTGGCTGTCCTTGGCCTGCCTTGGCTTCCTACTGCATCACTCAAATTTCTGCCTCCCTCTCCATGTGGTCATCTCTCCTCTGTGTTTGTCTGTGTCTCTATGTCATCTTCTTTTTTTTCTTTCTTTCCTTCTCTCTTTTTCTTTCTCTCTCTCTTTCTCCTCTTTCTTTCTGGCAGGGTCCCTCTCTGTCACCCAGGCTGGAGTGCAGTGGCATGATCATGGCTGGCTGTAGCCTCAACCTCCTGGGCTTAAGCAGTCTTCCTACCTCAGCTTCCCAAGTTGCTGGGACCATAAGTATGCACCACCACACCCAGCTAATTTTTTGTATTTTTTGTACAGATGGGGTCTTTCTGTGTTGTCCATGCTGGCCTTGAATTTCTAGGCTCAAGTTATCTGCCCTCCTTAACCTCCCGAAGTGCTGGGATTACAGGCATGAGCCACTGTGCCCAGCCTCCTTTTCTTATAAGGACAGCAGTTATATTGGATTTAGGGCTCAACATAATCCACTATGACCTTTAATTGACTTTTTACATCTGCAAAGACCCAATTTCCAAATAAGATCACAGTCACAGGTACCTGCGGTTAGGACTTCAGCGTATCTTTTGGGGGGACTTAATTCGACCTAAAACACCATCCCTCTCGGACTTTCCGTTTCCACATTTATACAAATGAGATCTTTTTGGTTGCCATTGATGGAAACACAGCTCAAACTAGCTTAGGCAAAACGAGCCTGTTTTGGCTCTCATAACAGAAATATTCATGGGTAGTTCAGATTTCAGGCAGGGCCCAGTTCAAGGATTCAAATAATGTCTTGCTCTTGCTCTCTCTCTTACTCTCTCAATTCCTTCTTCGTCTGTCTTGACTTTACTGTTATGTAAGTTGTGTCCATGTGGTTGTCCCCACCAGTTCCTCAACTGCTTATATGCCAGAGAAAAGGACCTGTGTTTTGATAATATTTGCACAAAAGTCCTGTGCCCTCCTGTTATTAGTTCCAGCTGTGCAAAGTACCTGTCCCCACATGTTGGGGAGATAGATTTTATTGTGTGGTTTATGCATAAGTCACATGTTCTCTACTGGATCCGGAGGTGCAATCAGTGATACCCAAACCACATCAGCTGAAATCGTGGAAATTACGGTATAGTTAGTAAAAGACGGGGGAGAGCCTGCTGGGCAGGCTAGCACAGATGTCCTTCTAAATTGTTAGGTGGAAAGGTTGAACTAGCATGTCTCTAATAATAAGTTCTAACAGTGCTATGAATCTGCACGCACCCTCTGCTGATTCTTGGGCAAGTAATTATATGTGGTAGCCTTAACTGATCAGTAAAACACTATTTTATAAGATGTTTCTTTTTAAATTTATTTTTTGAGGACTGAACTTTAGTAAAGTATAATTTGCATGAATAAAATTCATACACTTTAAGTGTACAATTTGATGAATTTTGACAGATGCATTCCTTTATGTAGCCAACACCAAAATCATTACAAGGACATTTCCCTCCCTCACCCCCAAAAGTTCTCTTGTACCCCTGTGTAGTCAGTCTCCTCACCCCATTGCCTCACTCCTGGCAACCACTGATTGGCTTTTATTATTATAACTTTGCATATGGTATTTCAAAAATTATCATTTATAATTGACACATAATGTACATATTTGGGGGCACCATGTGAAGTTTCAATACATGTGTACAATGTACAGTGATTAAATCTGGGTAATCAGTACATCCATCACCTCAAACATGTATCATTTCTTCATGTTGGAAACATTCAAAATCCTCTTCTTCCAACTATTTAAAAATATACAATAAATTGTTAGTTATAGACACCCTACAGTGCTATGAAACATTAGAACTTATTCCTCCTATATGGTTGTATGTTTGTATCCATTAACCAACCTTTGGCTATCCACCTCCCTCTTTCCCCACCTCTAATAACCATTATTCTACCCTCTGCTTATATGAGATCAACTTTTTTAGCGTCTACATATGGGTGAGAATACACAGCATTTGTCTTTCTGTGCCTGGCTTATTTCACTTAACATAATGTCCTTCAGGCTCATCCATGTTGCAGCAAGTGACGGAATTTCTTTCTTTTTTAAGGCTGACTTGTATATAAATGTGTATACATTCCACATTTTCTCTGTTCATTCATCTGTTGATGAACATGAGTTGCTTCCCTATCTTGGCTATTGTGAATAGTGCTGCGATAAACATGGGGGTGCAGATATCTCTTCAACATACTGACTTCCTTTCCTTTGGATATATACCCAGTAGGGGGATTGCTGGATCATATGATAGCTTTATTTTGAGTTTTTTTGAGGAACCTCCATACTGTTTTCCATAATGGCTGTACTAATTTACATTCCCACCAACACTGTATAAGAGTTCCCCTTTCTCTGCCTCCTCACCAGCATTTGCTATTTTTTGTCTTTTTTGATGATAACCATCCTGAGGTGAGATGATATTGTGGTTTTGATTTGTATTTTCCTATTGATTAGTGATGTTGAGCATTTTTTAACACACTTAGACATTTGTATGTCAAGTAATTTTGAGAGATGTCCACTCAGATCATTTGCCCATTTTTAATCAGATTATTTGTTTCTCTAATGTTGTCTGTGTTTTTTGTATATTCTGAATATTAATCCATTTTTAGACGAGTAGTTTGCAGATTTTTTTCCCCATTTTGGAGGTTGTCTCTTCACTCTATTGATTGTTTCCTTTGCTGTGCAGAAGTATTTTAGTTTGATATAATTCCATTTGTCTATTTTTGCTTCTGTTGTCTGTGCTTTTAAGGTCTTTGCCATAAAATCTTTCCCAGATAAATGTCCTGAAGCATTTCTCCTATGTTTTCTTCTACTCATTTCATAGTTTCATTTTAAGATTTAAGTCTTTAATTCATTTTGAGTTGATTTTTTTCTATGTGGTGAGAGATACGGGTTTAGTGTCATTCTTCTACAAATGTATATCCATTATTTCCAGCACCATTTATTAAAGAGACTGCCCTTTCCCTAGTGAATGTTGTTGGCACCTTTGTGGGAAATCAGTTGGCTCCATATAACTGGATTTATTTCTGGGCTCTCTATTCTGTTCCGTTGGTCTATGTGTCTGTTTCTATGCCAGTACTGTGTTATATTTTGAAGTCAGATAGTGTGAAGCTTCCAGCTTTGTTCTTTTTGCTCAGGATTGCTTTGGTTATTCAGATTCTTACATGGTTCTGTCCAAATTTTAGGATTTTTTTTTCTGTTTCTGTGAAGAATGTCATTAGTATTTTGATAGAGATTGCATTGAATCTGTAGATTGCTTTGGATAGTATGGTCATTTTAACAAAGTGATTCTTCAGTATATTCATGAGTCTGGGATGTCTTTCCATTTTTTTGTGTGTGCCTTCTTGATTTCTTTCATCAGTGTTCATAGGCTTCCTTGTAGATATCTTTTGTCTCGCTGGTTAAATTTATTCTAAAGTATTTTATTTATTTTTGTAAATAGGATTGCTTTCCTGATTTCTTTTTTAGCTAGTTTGTTGTTGGTGTGTAGGAATACTACTGATTTTTATATTAATATATTGATTTTGTATCCTGCAACTTTACCGAAGTTGTTTGTCAGTTCTAAGAGTTTTGGTGGAGTCTTTAGGTTGGTTTTCTATATATAAGATCATCTGCAAACAGATTCTTTTGAGAATTTTTGCATCTGTATTCATTAGGGATATTGGCCTATAGTTTTCTTTTTTGTTGTTGTTGTGTCCTCGTCTGGTATTGTAACAGGGTAATGTTGGCCTCGTAGAGTGAGTTTGGAAGTGTTACCTCCTCTTCATTTCTTGGAAATAATTTGAGAAGCAATGGCGTTAGTTTTTCTTTAAAAGTTGAGCAGCGAAACCACTCTGTCCCGGGCTTTTCTTTATTGCGAGATTTTTAACTACAACTTTAATCTCTTTGTTATTGGTCTGTTTGAGTTTTCTATTTCTTCATGGCAAAATCTTGATAGGTTGTATGTGTCCATTTATGTATGTATCCATTTCCTCTAGGTTTTCCAGTTTTTTGGCCTATAGTTACTTATAGTGGTCTGTAATGATTGTTTGTATTTCTGTAGTATCAGCTGTAATTCTTTTTTTGCTTCTCATTTTGCTTACTTGGGTCTTTTTTTTTTTAATTAGTCTATCTAATGGTTTATTAATTTTGTTTATCTTTTCAAAAAGCCAACTTTTCATTTTGTTGATCTTTTGTTCTGTTGATCTCAATTTTATTTATTTCTTTCCTTGTACTAATTTGGGGTTTGGTTTGTTTTTCTAGTTCATTGAGGTATATAATTAGGTTGTTTATTTGAAATCTTTCTAGTTTTTTTGATGTATGCATTTATTGTTATAAACTTCCCTCTTAATACTGCCTTTGCTGTGTCATATAGGTTTTGGTATGTGTGTTTCTGTTTTAATTTGTTTCAATAAATTTTTTAATTTCCTTCTTAATGTCTTCATTGACCCATTTGTTGTTCAGGAACATGTTGTTTAATTTACATGCATTTGTATAGTTTTGAAAGTTCTTGTTACTGATTTCTAGTTTTATTACATTGTCATTAGAAAATACGCTTGATATGATTTTGATTTTTAAAAACTTGTTGAGACTTGTTTTGTGATCTAACATATGGTCAGTCCTGGAGAATGTCACATGTGCTGATGAAAAGAATGTGTCATCTGCAGCTGTTGGATGAAATGTTCTGTAAATGTCCATAGGTGTATTTGGTCTATAGCACAGCTTATATTGGATGGTTCTTTATTGATTTTCTGTATAGATGATCTGTCCAGTACTGAGAGTGGGGTTTTGAAGTCCCCAAATTTTATTGTACTGGGATCTATATATCTTTTGAGATCTAATAATATTTGCTTTACATATAAATATATGTGCACACAACCATATATACATGTGCTCTGGTGTTGGGTACATATATATTTACAATTTTTATATCCTCTCACTGAATGATCCCTTTGTCATTACATAATGACTTTCTTTGTCTCTTCTTACAGCCTTTGACTTAAAGGTCTTTTTTAAATATATAAGTATAGGTATTCCTGCTCACTTTTAGTTTCTGTTTGTATGGATATCATTTTTCTATTCCTTTATTTTAAGTCTATGGGTCTTTACATGCAAAGTAAATTTCCTGTAGGCACCAAATAGTTGGGTTGTATTTTTGTATCCATTCTGCCAGCCTGTATCTTTTAATAGGGAAATTTAATTCATTTACATTCAAGGTTATTATTTGTAGGTGAGAACTTACTCCTGTCATTTTGTTAATTGGTTTTTGATAAGTTTTTGATGTACTTTGTTCCTTTCTTTCTCTCATTGCTTATCATTGCAGTTTGGTAGTTTTCTGTAGTGATAATGTTTGATTCTTTTCTTTCTTCTATGTGTATTTGCTCCACCAGTGAATTTTGTACTTTGATGTGTTTTCATTATAATAGTTATTGACATTTCACTTCAATATGTAGCACTTCTGTAAGCATTGCTTTGTAAGACTGGTCTAGTGATGATGAATTTCCTCAGTTTTTGGTTGTCTGAGAAAACTTTATTTCTCTTTCATTTCTGAAATACAGCTTTTGGGTATAGTATTCTTTGCTGGCAGTTTTTTTTTTTTCCTTTTACTACTTTGAATATATGATCCAATTCTTTCCTGGCCTGTAAGGTTTCTGCTGAGAAATCTACTGTTAGTCTGGTAAGGGTTCCTTTATATGTGATTTGATGTTTTTCTCTTGCTGTGTTTAGAATTCTCTCTTTGTCTTTGACTTTTGACAATTTGACTATTGTGTGCCTCAGAGAGGACCTTTTTGGTTGAATCTGTTGGAGGTTTTTGAGCTTCCTGGATCTGGATGTTTATCTCTCTCCCAAGATTTAGGATGTTTGGAACTGTTATTTCCTGAAATACATTTTCTATGCCTTTTCCCATCTCTTCTCCTTTTTGAACTTCCATAATGTGAACATTTGTTCACTTTATGGTATCCCATAAGTCCTGTAGGCTTTCTTCATTCTTTAATTTCTTTCCTTTTCTTCTTCTCCTTTTTTTATGGTCTGCCTGGGTTATTTCAAAAGATCTGGCTTCACATTCAGACATTGTTTTTCTGCTTCATCTAGTCTGTCATTAACAAATTCAATTGCATTTTTTATTTCATTCACTGAATTCTTCATTTCCAAGATTTTTTTTAATGAAATCTAAATCATTGTTGAATGTTTCCTTCAGATCATTTATTGTTTTCCTGATTTTATTGAATTCCCTGTTGGATTATTTTATATCTCACTGAGTTTCCTTAAGATCATTATTTTTGAATTTGAGAGAGAGAGAGCTAGCAAGCAAGCACATTCAGATTACTTTATTACAGTAATTGCTATAATTGTTATATTTATTTATTTATTTATTTATTTATTTATTTATTTTTGAGACGGAGTCTTGCTGTCGCCCAGGCTGGAGTACAGTGGTATGATCTCGGCTCACTGCAGGCTCTGCCCCCCCAAGGGTTCACGCCATTCTCCTGCCTCAGGCTCCCAAGTAGTTGGGACTACAGGCGCCCGCCACCTCACCCGGCTAATTTTTTGTATTTTTAGTAGAGATGGGGTTTCATCGTGTTAGCCAGGATGGTCTCGATCTCCTGACCTCGTGATCCACCCACCTCAGCCTCCCAAAGTGGTGGGATTACAGGCGTGAGCCACCGCACCCGGCCAATAATTGTTATTTTTATTAGTTATTGTTAATCTCTTACTGTGCCTAATTTATAAATCAAACTTTATCACATGTATGTATGTGTATGTGTAGGAAAAAACGTAGTGTATACAGGGTTCAGTACTATTGCAGTTTTAGGCATCCACTGGGAGTCTTGGAATGTATCTCTGTGGATAAGAGTGGTCTACTGTACTCTTAGTTTATGTTCTGGGAGGAAAGCTGCTCAGTTATGACCACGTCCAAGTGAATACACTCCATTTTGGAACCCTCTAGCACAGAGCCATGCATATAGGTTGGTGCAAAAGTAATTGCCATTGAAAGAAATGGCCAAAACCACAATTACTTTTGCATCAACCTAGAGATGTTCTACTTTTCTACTGTTACGTAACTCATTAAGTAGTTTCAGACAACACTGATTCATTGTTTCCCAATTCTGTAAGTCAGAAGTCTCGGTGGGCTTGGCTGATTTTCCTGCCCTGGATCTCACAAGGCTGAAGGTAAGGTGCTGGCTGGGCTCTTAATCTGGAGATCTGGAAAGATTCACTTCCTAGTTCATTGAGGCTGTTGGAAGAATTCGGTTTCATATGGTTATGAGACTGAGGTCCCCCCTGCCTTGCTGGTTGTCCTTGTCCCTTGCATGTGGTCCCCTCCACCTTCAAAACCACCAACCGTGTGTTGAGTCCCTCTTGTGTTTTGAATCTCTCTGACTTTCTCTTCTGCTGCCAGCCAGGGAAAACTCTCTGCTTTTGAATCGGGTTCACATCTCCGTATTTTAAGGTCAACTGACCCAAGACTTTAATTTCATCTGCAAAATGCCTCTAGATTAGTGTTTGAATAATCAAGGGATAGGAATCTTGGATGGGGCCATCTTCAGAATTCTGACTACCACAGTGAGTGTTGCATAAATTATTATTTTTTTTGGTGTTGAATCAAGGAGAGAATTGGAAAAAAGATATTAAAAGAAGTCTCAAATTAATTGAGTTTTACACTGTTAAATTCAGGATTCTTTCTATATGATATCAGTGTTATGCTGGTTATACCACCCATTGTTGTAAAGAAACCCACAAGCTAACAGAGAAAAGGAAAACAAAACAATAATTATGCTGATGTTGTTGACTTTTTTATTTTTGGAAGGAAGGAAAATTTGCTGATCCGAGCCAAGTTTTTTCCCTCAATGGCTGGCGCTGCTCAGTAACATTACAAGTGTTATTCATATATTGTGTTTATTTCTTTTGGGGGCCTGGGCAACAAAGTTACTTACTTTTTTAAAAAAGAAAAATGGACTTAAACATGTGGAAAAGTTTAAAGGAAGAAGCTTAGTATGACTGATATAAAATAGTTGTAAAAAGTGACCAATCTCATTATAACGTTGTGATTTCTAGGCTGCGTTGAGTTTTGTTAGTTGCCTAACACTGTATAATTATAAGTATAGCTGGGAAAGTGGGTGTCTTTCAAAACTTTGGGACAGTTGGGATTTTGTAGGCAATCCAGTGTTATAAAAGGTTTGCTTCATCATTTTGTGGTGTTATCTTTGGGTTGAGAAACAAAGATCATTTAACAAGAAAAGTTCAGATGGTCCTGCTGGGTTCTGCTGTACTGTGGCTTGTAGCCTACTTGCTGGAAGTGCCATTCAGTTCTCAATACTAAGAATCAACTTTAAGTAACTTTTAAACTTAAAAGTAAATTTTTTTGGTATGTTGTCTTAGAGTGAGAAGACCAGGGTGGGATTTTTTCCATATCAAATAAACAACAATAGGGGTCCTAGCTGGCAAAAGGATATATATCATTGCCTCAGTTCATCTGTCTCCAGGAAAATAAGTTCAAAGCAAAGCATCAAATGGTGTCTGAATGTGGGTCTAACCAACTGGGACTGGCAAGAGGCACCAGCTCTGTGGGCTGCCCTTGACAGCCCACATGGGCTCCCTTCTGTGCTGTGAACTGTAAAGTGTGACCAGGGAACTGGAAAGAGTCTTAGAAATACATCAATGCTGCCTGAACCCACTTAGGCTTGTGGAAGTGGAAAGGACACAGTAAAGGAGAAAGAGAAGCTCAGGGATTGACAAGTAACAGATACAGAGTCAGCAATCATGAGTCTCAAGTCTTAGCTTGATTGAGACTTGGGCAAGCGATTGTGAGACTTAGGGCAAGTTGCCTCATCTCTGTGAGTCTGGTGTCCTCATCTGCAATATGGAGATAATATCCCGTCATTTACAGCAACATGGGTGAATCTGGAGGACATTATATTAAGTGAAATAAGCCAGGCACATAAGGAAAAATACTGCATGATTTCAGTCATATGTGGAGTGTAAAAAGTTCTTCTCATAGAAGTAGAGGGGAGAATAGTGGTTACCAGAGGATGGGGAGGGTACAGGGGAAGGAGGAGTGCGGAGAGATTGGTTGATAGGTACAAACTACAGTTAGGAAGAATAAATGCTTGTGTTCCATTGCATAGTAGGATAACTAGAATTAAGAATAATGTATTCTTTATTTCAAAATAGCTAGAAGAGAGGTTTTGAAAGTTCTTATCACGAAGAAATGATGAATGTTTGAGGTGATGGATATGCTAATTATGCTGATTTGGTCATTACACAGTGTATGCATGTATCAAAGCATCACATCATATTGTGTAAATATGTACAATTATTATGTGTCAATTGTACATTAAAAAAATTGAAACAAAAAATGGAGATGATAACAGAAGTACTGCCTAGGTCTTTGGATGTTTCTATGAAGTGATACATAAAAAGCATGTACCAGGTTCTCTTGGAGGTAGCTGGCAAGATGGCCAAACAGGAACAACTCCAGTCTGCAGCTCCCAGCGAGATCAACACAGAAGGCGAGTGATTTCTGCATTTCCAACTGAGGTACCAGCTCATCTCATTGGGACTGGTTGGACAGTGGATGCAGCCCATGAAGGGTGAGCTGAAGCAGGGTAAGGCGTTGCCCCACCTGGGAAGTGCAAGGGGTTGGGGAATTCCCTCCCCTAGCCCAGGGAAGCTGTGAGGGACTGTGCCGTGAGGAATGGTGCATTCCAGCCAGATACTATGCTTTTCCCATGGTCTTTGCAACGTGCAGACCAGGAGATTCCCTCGAGTGCCTAGGCCACCAGAACCCTGGGTTTCAAGCACAAAATGGGGCAGCTGTTTGGGCAGACACAGAGCTAGCTGCAGGAGTTTTTTTCATACCCCCGTGGTGCCTGGAATGCCAGCAAGACAGAACCATTTACTCCCCTGGAAAGTGGGCTGAAGTCAGGGAGCCAAGTGGTCTAGCTCAGCAGATCCCACCCCCAGCAAACTAAGATCCACTGGCTTGAAATTCTTGCTGCTAGCACAGCAGTCTGAAGTCTACCTGGGACGCTCGAGCTTGGTCGGGGAGGGATGTCTGCCATTACTGAGGCTTGAGTAGGTGGTTTACCCCTCACAGTGTAAACAAAGCTGCTGGGAAGTTTGAACTGGGCAGAGCCCACTGCAGCTTGGCAAAGCTGCTGTAGCCAGACTGCCTCTCTAGATGCCTCCTTTCTGGGTACAACATCTCCGAAAGAAAGGCAGCAGCCCCAGTCAGGGGCTTATAGATCAAACTCCCATCTCCCTGGGAAAGAGCACCTGGGGGATGGGGTGGCTGTGGGTGCAGCTTCAGCAGACTTAAACGTTCCTGCCTGCTGGCTCTTAAGAGAACAGCAGATCTCCCAGCACAGTGCTTGAGCTCTGCTAGGGAACAGACTGCCTCCTCAAGTGAGTCCCTGAACCCTGTGCCCTCTGACTGGGAGACACCTCCCAGCAAGGGTCGATAGACACCTCATACAGGAGAGCTCTGACCGGCATCTGGTGGGTGCCCCTCTGGGATGAAGCTTCCAGAAGAAGGAACAGGCAGCAATCTTTGCTGTTGTGCACCCTCTGCTGGTGATATTCAGGCAAACAGGGTCTGGAGCGGACCTCCAGCAAACTCCAGCAGACCTGCAGCAGAGGGTCCTGACTGTTAGAAGGAAAACTAACAGACAGAAAGGAGTAGCATCAACATTAACAAAAAGGATGTCCACACAAAAACCCCATCCGAATGTCACCAGCATCAAAGACCAAAGGTTGATAAATCCACGAAGATGAGGAAAAACCAGCGCAAAACGGCTGAAAATTCCAAAAACCAGAATGCTTCTTCTCCTCCAAAGGATCACAACTCCTCGCTAGCAAGGGAATAAAACTGGATGGAGAATGAGTTTGATGAACTGACAGAAGTAGGCTTCAGAAGGTGGGTAATAACAAACTCCTCTGAGCTAAATGAGCATGTTCTAACCTGATACAAGGAAGCTAAGACCCTTGAAAAAAGGTTAGAGGAATTGCTGACTAGGGAAGAACATAAATGACCTGATGGAGCTGAAAAACAGCACGAGAACTTCATGAAGCATACACAGGTATCAATAGCCAAGCCGATCAAGGGGAAGAAAGGATATCAGAGATTGAAGATCAACTTAATGAAATAAAGCATGAAGACAAGATTAGAGAAAAAAGAATGAAAAAGAAGGAAAAAAGCCTCCAGGAAATATGGGACTATGTGAAAAGACCAAACCTACATTTGATTGATGTACCTGAAAGTGACGGGGAGAATGGAACCAAGTTGGAAAACCCTCTTCAGGATATTATCCAGGAGAATTTCCCCAACCTAGCAAGACAGGCCAACATTCAAATTTTGGAAATACAGAGAACATCACAAAGATACTCCTCAAGAAGAGCAACCCCAAGACCACAAACGTCAAATTCACCAAGGTTGAAATGAAGGAAAAAATGTTAAGGGCAGCCAGAGAGAAAGGTCGGGTTACCCACAAAAGGAAGCCCATCAGAATAACAGCAGATCTCTCTGCAGAAACCCTATAAGCCAGAATAGAGTGGGGGCCAGTACTCAACATTCTCAAAGAAAATAATTTTCAACCCAGAATTTCATATCCAGCCAAACTAAGCTTCATAAGGGAAGGAGAAATAAAATCCTTTAGACAAGCAAATGGTGAGAGATTTTGTCACCACCAGGCCTGCCTTCCAAGAGCTCTTGAAGGAAGCACTAAATATGGAAAGGAGGAAAAACTGGTACCAGCCACTCGAAAAACATACCAAGTTGTAAAGACCATCAACTCTATGAAGAAACTGCATCAATTAATGGGCAAAATAACCAGCTAGAATCATAATGAAAGGATCAAATTCATACATAACAATAATAACCTTAAATGTAAATGGGCTAAATGCCCCAATTAAAAGACACAGACTGGCAAATTGGATCAAGAGTCAAGACCCATCAGTGTGCTGTATTCAGAAGCACACATAAGGCTCAAAATAAAGGGGTGGAGGAATATTTACCAAGCAAATGGAAAGCAAAACAAAAAAAAAGCAGAGGTTGCAATCCTAGTCTCTGATACAACAGACTTTAAACCAACAAAGATCAAAAAAGACAAATAAGGGCATTACATAATGATAAAGGGATCAATGCAACAAGAAGAGCTAACTATCCTAAATATATATGCACCCAATACAGGAGCATCTAGATTCATGAAATGAGTTATTAGAGACCTACAAAGAGACTTAGACTCCCACACAATAATAATGGGAGACTTTAACACGCCACTGTCAATATTAGATCAATGAGACAGAAAATTAAGGATATTCAGGACTTGAACTCAGCTCTGGAACAAGCAGACCTAATAGACATCTACAGAACTCTCCACCCCAAATAAACAGAATATACATCCTTCTCAGCACCACATCACACTTATTTTAAAATTGACTGTGTAATTGGAAGTAAAACACTCCTCAGCAAATGCAAAAGAACGGAAATCAGTTTCTCAGACCACAGTGCAATCAAATTAGAATTCAGGATTAAGAAACTCACTCAAAACCACACAACTACATGGAAACTGAACAACCTGCTCCTGAATGACTACTGGGTCAATAACGAAATCAAGGCAGAAATAAATAAGTTCTTTGAAACCACTGAGAACAAAGACACAACGTACCAGAATCTCTGGGACACATTTAAAGCAGTGTGTAGAGGGAAATTTATAGCACTAAATGCCCGCAGGAGAAAGCAGGAAAGATCTAAAATCAGCACCCCAACATCACAATTAAAAGAACTAGAGAAACAAGAGCAAACAAATTCAAAAGCTAGCAGAAGACAAGAAATAACTAAGATCAGAGCAGAACTGAAGGAGATAGAGACACGAAAACCCTTCAAAAAAATCAGTGAATCCAGGAGCTGTTTTTTTTTTTTAAGAGATTTACAAAATAGCTAGACCACTAGCCAGACTAATAAATAAGAGAGAAGAATCGAGTAGACATAATAAAAAAGATAAAGGGGATATCACCACTGATCCCACAGAAATACAAGCTACCATCGGAGAATACTATAAATACCTCTACACAAATAAGCTAGAAAATCTAGAAGAAATGGATAAATTCCCGGACACATATACCCTCACAATACTGAACCAGGAAGAAGTTGAATTCCTAAATAGACCAGTAACAAGTTCTGAAATTGAGGCAGTAATTAATAGTCTACCAACCAAAAAAAGTCCAGGACCAGATGAATTCACAGCCAAATTCTACCAGAGGTACAAAGAGGAGCTAGTACCATTCCTTCTGAAATGATTCCAAACAATAGAAAAAGAGGGACTCCTACCTAACTCATTTTATGAGGCCAGCATCATCCTGATACCAAAACCTGGCAGAGAAAAAAAGAAAATTTCAGGCCAATATCCCTGGTGAACATCGATGCAAAAATCCTCAATAAAATACTGGCAAACCAAATCCAGCAGCACATCAAAAAGCTTATCAAACACTATCAAGTCGGCTTCATCCCTAGGATGCAAGGCTGGTTCAACATACGCAAATGAATAAATGTAATCCATCACATAAACAAAACGAATGACAAAAACCACATGATTATCTCAATAGATGCAGAAAAGGCCTTTAATAAAATTCAACACCCCTTCATGCTAAAAACTTTCAATAAACTAGGTATTCATGGAATGTATCTCAAAATAATAAGAGCTATTTATGACAAACCCACAGCCAATATCATACTGAATGGGCAAAAACTGGAAGCATTCCCTTTGAAAACTGGCACAAGACAAGGATGCCCTCTCTCACCACTCCTATTCAACATAGTATTGGAAGTTCTGGCTAGGGCAATCAGGCAAGAGAAAGAAATAAAGAGTATTCAGATAGGAAGAGAGGAAGTCAAATTGTCTCTGTTTGCAGATGACATGATTGTATATTTAGAAAACCCCATCATCTCAGCCCAAAATCTCCTTAAGCTGATAAGCAACTTCAGCAAAGTCTCAGGGTACAAAATCAATGTGCAAAAATCACAAACATTCCTGTACCCAAATAATAGACAAATGGAGAGCCAAATCATGAGTGAACTGCCATTCACAATTGCTACAAAGAGAATAAAACACCTAGGTATACAACTTACAAGGAATATGAAGGACCTCTTCAAGGAGAACTACAAACCACTGCTCAAGGAAATAAAAGTGGACACAAACAAATAGAAAAACATTCCATGCTCATGGATAGGAAGAATCAGTATCATGAAAATGGCCCTAATGCCCAAAGTAATTTATAGATTCAATGCTATCCCCATCAAGCTACCATTGATTTTCTTCACGGAATTAGAAAAAACTACTTTAAATTTCATATGGAACCAAAAAAGAGCCCATATAGCCAAGTCAGTCCTAAGCAAAAAGAACAAAGCTGGGGGCATCATGCTACCTTACTTCAAACTATAAGACTACAGTAACCAAAACAGCATGGTACTGGTACCAAAACAGATATATAGACCAATGGAACAGAACAGAGGCCTCAGAAATAATGCCACACATGTAGAACCATCTGATCTTTGACAAACCTGACAAAAATAAGCAATGAGGAAAGGATTCCCTATTTAATAAATGGTATTGGGAAAACTGGCTAGCCATATGTAGAAAACTGAAACTGGACCGCTTCCTTACACCTTAGAAAAAATTAACTCAAGATGTATTAAAGACTTAAACAGAAGACCTAAACCTATAAAAACCCTAGGAGAAAACCTAGGCAATACCATTCAGGACATCGCCATGGGCAAAGACTTCATGACTAAAACAGCAGAAGCAATGGCAACAAAAGCCAAAATTGAGAAATGAGATCTAATTAAACTAAAGAGCTTCTGCACAGCAAAAGGAAGTATCATCAGAGTGAACAAGCAACCTACAGAATGGGAGAAAATTTTTGCAATGTATCCATCTGACAAAGGACTAATATCCAGAATCTACAAGGAACTTAAACAAATTTACAAGAAAAAAAACAACCCCATTAAAAAGTGGATGAAGGAAATCAACAGACACTTCTCAAAAGAAGACATTTATGCAGCCAACAAACATGAAAAAAGCTCATCATCACTGATCATTAGAGAAATGCAAATCGAAACCACAATGAGATACCATTTCACCCCAGTTAGAATGGCGATTATTAAAAAGTCAGGAAACAACAGATGCTGGAGAGGATATGGAGAAATAGGAATGCTTTTACACTGTTGGTGGGAGTGTAAATTAGTTCAACCATTGTGGAAGACAGTGTGGTGATTCCTCAAGGATCTAGAACCAGAAATACCATTTGACCCAGCCATTCCATTACTGGGTATATACCCAAAGGATTATAAGTCATTCTACTATACAGACATGTGCACACATATGTTTATTGCAGCACTATTCACAATAGCAAAGACTTGGAACCAACCCAAATGCCTATCAATGATGGACTGGATAAAGAAAATGAGGCACATATACACCATGGAATACTATGCAGCCATAAAAAAGGATGAGTTCATGTCCTTTGCAGGGACATGGATGAAGCTGGAAACCATCATTCTCAGCAAACTAACACAGTAACCAAAAACCAAACACTGCACGTTCTCACTCATAAGTGGGAGTTGAACAATGAGAACGCATGGACACAGGGAGGGAAACATCACACACTGGGGCCTGTCAGGGAGTGGGGGCCCAGGGGAGGGATTTCATTAGGAGAAATACCTAATGTAGATGATGGGTTGATGGGTGCAGCAAACTGCTATGGCACGTATGTACCTATGTAACAAACCTTCATGTTCTGCACATGTATCCCAGAACTTAAAGTATAATAATAACTTTAAAAAGCACGAGGCGGGCAAATCATGAGGTCAGGAGATCGTGAGCATCCTGGCTAACACAATGAAACCCCGTCTCTACTAAAAAATACAAAAAATTAGCCGGGCGTGGTGGCGGCTGCCTGTAGTCCCAGCTACTTGGGAGGTTGAGGCAGGAGAATGGTGTGAACCCGGGAGGCGGAGCTTGCAGTGAGCCGAGATCGCGCCACTGCACTCCAGTCTGGGCAACAGAGCGAGACTCTGTCTCAAAAAAAAAAAAAAAAAAAAAAAAGCGCATGTCGTAGACCACCTGGCATGCAAGTACTTAGCAAATGTTGGCTATAATTGAAGAAGGAGCTTCATTAAAAAAGGAAGAAGGAAAGATTTTTTTTTTTTTTTTTTTTTTTTTTTTTTTTTGAGACGGAGTCTCGCTCTGTCACCCAGGCTGGAGTGCAGTGGCGCGATCTCGGCTCACTGCAAGCTCCGCCTCCCAGGTTCACGCCATTCTCCTGCCTCAGCCTCTCCGAGTGGCTGGGACTACAGGCGCCCGCCACCACGCCCGGCTAATTTTTTGTATTTTTAGTAGAGACGGGGTTTCACCGTGGTC